>NW_023458555.1:96169064-96187735 GCF_013731165.1 Rhagoletis pomonella | reverse complement strand
AGAAGGACTTGGCTTCACGTGGCATTTCCAACTGGCGTAAGTTGGCATAGAGAGAATCGACTGGCGTGCTTTGCGAACTCGGCTAAAATCGCTTATGCTAATGATAAAGGAGAAGGTCTCTTTGGATGCGCCAGGAGGAACTAAGAGAACATTCCTTATAAGATTGTGGCAACGGTTCGATGAAAAAATTACATAGCCGTAGCTCTCGCTTCGTCTGGATCATCTGCGACATTGTTACTAGGTGGAAACACTTCTCATTTAGCTCTTATGCTACCATTGAACATACAAATTATCGAGACTCCCACATGCAATATTCTTAGAATATCCGGAATGGGAAAAGTACTTATTACAAAAATGTAAACTCATTGTTTGGGATGAGTGCACTATGACACATAAAAAAAGCTTTTGAGGTTCTTGATCTATCGGTGCACGATTTGCGTAGAAATGTTCAACCATTCGGGAATACATTGATATTGCTCGCAGGAGATTTTACCCAAACATTGCCTGTAATTTCTCGGTAGACGCCAGTGGGCGAGATAAATGCTTGCCTGAAATATTCAACATTGTAGCAAGTCAAACATACGAATATGCGTGTCCAGCTACAGAGCGATTAATTAGCCTATGTATGTAGGTATTCTCGCGACAATTACTGAACATAAGGAACGGAAAGCTGCCTGTCAATGAGAGATTAGGACGAATTTTATTGCCTGATAAAAAGATAAAACATCGAAAGGAGAACTGACCGAAAGAATGTTTTCGGATATTCAAATTAATTTTAGGAATCACGATTGGCTCAGTGAATGAGCTATTCTTGCCGCGAAGAATTCAGCATTAAAAGTGATGAAATAACATATATGTACGTCGACAAACACCGTTGTGGAAACAAATGAAGCAGTTAATTATCCAACGGAATTTTTGAACTCGAACAGGAATTACCCCACATACTGAAATTGAAAAAAGTTGTGGCAATTGTCATGTTTCGGAATATTAATCCGCCAAAACTCTGCAACGGCACGCCACTCGCAGTTAAGAAATTGATGAAGAACGTAGTGGAAGCAAAGATTTTAACGAGCCCTTTCAAAGGTGAAGATGTCCTCATCCCTCGAATTCCCATGATTCTGACCGATACACCATTTCAATTTTAAATATTTCAATTCTCAATTCGATAGGCGTTTGCAATCACAATAAATAAAAGCTCAATTTCAATCTTTGGAAAAGTGTGGTTCAGATTTAGATGCTGATTGCTTTTCACAAATCTATGTTGCATGTCGCCAAACCAGATACCCTTGATATCTACGTCGTTGCCTCATAAAACGGATGACGAATGTGCAAAATCTCGATTTGGGGATTTTGATGCAGATTTAGTAAGTTGGACGTGCTCTTTTGATTTCTGCAATCCATTTTTTTATATCTCCCTTAGTTTCTGAGATATTTCGCGCGAATTTTGTAGTATGTTACATAACATTAATGATTGGGTATGCCTTTTGTTGTATTTTTTTATTTATTTATTTATTTGTTACAGTCTTGCGACTTAAAAGTACAGATAGGTATTTTTAATATATAACAAAGTATGCGTATATGTAAGTTTAAATTTTCAATTACAAAGCTGTTTATGTTTCTAAAACTATCAAATAACCTATATAAATGTATATTGTCTAACTAGTTTGGTAGCTGGCGAGGCCTAGTCTCCAGTCAACCTTTAAATATGTACTATGTGCAGCAGGCGGAAAGACCTTGTTTCCGCTCCGCGTTGCTCACGAGTTGATAGTCACGGTCGGAAAGGCCGAGTCTCCGATCCATGTTCCCGTCGTCATTAATATGCAAACCCTGACGCTGGATTCCGTCATTCCGATGTGCTGAAAATGCGTCACATTCGATAAATTCCCATACAAGCGTACTCTTTTAACCGACTTCCAAAAAAAGGGGGTGGTTATCAGTTCGTCGGGATAAATATATATATTTTTTTCTTTATGTATGTTACCGCATAAGTTTGGACCACGTCAGCCGATTTCGATAATTTTTGCAATAGAAAGGTAGTGTCTCAGAGGTGGTCCCATACTAATTTGGTTTAGATCCGATCATTGGATCATGAAATATATATACATATATATATACTTTTTTAAGTTGGTTTTTTCGCTAAAAATTACCTGTTTAAATCATATAACATTTGTCGTATGTGGCACATACCATGATAAAAATATTTAAAGTTAGTTTCAGTTCTCCCGGCGGTACCATATATGCGGGAAAAGTGGATATCCCCGTGCATGGTAACTGAAAATGCGTTACCAAAAGTATCGTTTGTTTGTACCTACATATGTACATACATATCTTAATATATAAAAATCCCGTGTCACTGTGTGCGTTTACGCTAATCTCCGAAACCGCTAAACCGATTTCAATGAAATTTTGTGGGTGTGTATTGTTGGTTCCAACTTAAAAGATAGGATAGTTGTCAACCCGAGAAAAACAACATTGACAAATGACACATACATTTTTTCATTGAAATTTTGTATATGCGTATTGCATCGTGCTTAATTTATATATAGAAATCTCATTCACGGTGTTAGTGGTCGAACGAAAAATATATGGTAGGTATGAGAATCGGATGTATATTTCATACCGCTAGGTGCTGGGGGCGGCGTACCTCCCGTACAAACCGAATTTTTCATGTTGCACATCTCTGGATGTGTTCATGGAAGAGTACTGGAACTTGGTATGTACAAGATATAAAATCAGTCGCGTGGTCATGAAGAAAAATTGGGGCTATTGGAAAAAGGGGCGTGGCACCTCCCACGGTAGATTACTCGAAAATGGTATGGAGATATGTGAAATCAATCCCATACTCTTAGAGAAAATTGAGGCTATTTGAAAAGGGGACGTGGCGCCTTTCAAAGTACTGAAACTAAATATTACGTTTCTTTATACACATGTACAGTTTTGCTAGGTTATTTAAGACGGCAATGGAAATATGCCTTCTGACAACCAAGAAGCAGTAATATTAGAAGATAAATGTGTCACTTGCGTTTTATAAACAAACTTTTCCCAGTTTTTCGCCAATTGGTCCCCGAGGAGTACTTTTGGGTTGCGTGCAGCGTTTTCGTCTTTCGCGCACAGCAACACTTACTGTGGGGAATTTCGCCTCATGATTAGAAAAAGTTCTTTTCGATGATAAAATATACATTAAATATTATTTGTTATTTATGAGCAAAATGTAGGTTAAGTATAATATCAATGCTTAATGAAGAATAATATCAATAATTAAGTACATAATTAAGTCTTGTGTTTTATAAACTGGAAAACTCGAATCGTAATTTTATCACTGAATGGACTTTTCATGAATGTAGGTTTAAAATTTAAAAACATACCCATTGTAAAATTATATTTTTATGAAACACGTAAATTTTGTGTTATTTTGAAAATTTATCGAGTAAAATTCCAAAAAAAAACAAGGTCTGTATGATTATAGAGACACCAATGCCTGCCAACGCATCCGCTGAGACAGTTCATTAAGCACACCCAAGTTTTAGCGACCATTACCCGTAGCTCATCAAAAATTCTTAACATTAAATTATAGAATGTCACGAATATGAATCATACACACATACATACATTGCTATGAATCGCTAATGTATAAATTCAGGGCATGAATTTGCTGGGAGACTCCGTTGGTTATGGTGGTCATAAGTTCAGCCAGCACATTCAATGGTCCATTACCCGGAGCTGCTCCAACATTATGAGTAGATTTTAGTGACACTCACAAGCCACTGCCTCTGGCTACAAGCTGAATATCTGAATATTAGCAAATAAATAGCAATTATCTATCAAAATTGTGAGAAAAAGTGTTTGTTTACAAAATCACCTGCTCTTCTCGCAATTTCTAAGAAAATAGAAGTTGACCACTCGGACATCGTCAAAGAATGTGAACCGGAGCTGCATTTTACGTAAAGTTTGTTTAAGTACAGTATTAAACAGTTCATTACACCGTGCGTCAGTTAATTTTACACACGAAAAACTGGGGGCCAAATATAGTAAAACTGCGTTTTTAGTTTTTCTTTTTCTTTTTTGAAAGGACTCTGAAATTTCTAGAATATGATGGAATAAAAAAGTTATTTGGAGAATAACGATATGAGTATCAAGTCTATATACAAAAAAAAAAAATCAAAACTATTTTTTCCCTCTATATAATTTCCTGCCCCACTAGGTGAAAGGCTGGATACGCTCTTGTATACAAAACAATTAAAGTATTTAAACCGTACACCACACGGTCATTTTATTCTTTTAGAGCGCATACATGGTAATAATAATGATTCCAATATCATCATTTATGATATCGTAACTATCAATATCTTACAAAGAGAAGTGTAAAATTTTTTTATCTAAAACTAATAAAGTGAGAAGGATGAAACTCGAGGATGAGGTAGTTAACATATTAGTTCTGGATTTGTATTGGAAATTTCCAAGCATATTAAAGGACATTTTCAACACTTATTCGTCCTGTTGTACCAAAAAATTAATTTTTTCTCAATTCTACAGAATTTTTCCATTTACTCAATACCCATATCTTTACTCTACAATGCACCAAATCTTTTAAATAGTGTTTTTATTCAATCATATTCTAGAAACTTCAAAGTGCTTAAAAAAAAATCCCGACGGCACACAGTGCTTCCCCCCATATAAAATGTGGGCAAAAATAGAATTATGTACGGATTTAAATAAGAATTCGCTGCTTAGTAAAATTGAGGACGTTAAATTCAAAAATGCAATTCATTTTTGGATAACTTTCATACTTTCACTGTAAATGCAGTTTGAAGTTGAAAATTTGGGTTCTTGTGGCTTTTACATAGGTATGTACATATAGTTCGTTATATTTTCAAAAGTGATGTGTCAAATGACAGGGCTTTGCCTGCAGATGTGCAATAAAGTTATCTATTTTTGAAAGGGTTGCCACCTGTTAGAAATTTTATTAAAATTATTTAATAAGTTAAGTGAATTAGATATTACAATATGGGTATTTATCAATTGAACTAGTTTTGAAAATACTTTTCTTCTAAACGACACGCAGAAGGGTTGTCACATGTTTAAAAAATCAAATTCACATTAATTAAGGGAATAAGGTAAATGAAATATATATATCAATATGAGTACCAGAAAAATGAAAAAAATTGACATATTTAGCAAGAAATAATTGAAGATCAAAAATTCCTGAGTTAATTTAAGAGTCCAGTAATTTATGAGGAATGTAATCAGAACAAATCACTGATTGACAATGTATGTATTTGTAAAAAAAAAATATATACGATGGCGTAATCCTATGGTTTGACGTAACTATTATTTTAGTTTAACTAAATTCGACTTTACAAACAGGTGGCAACTCTATTCGCAATATTTTTAAGCTAAACCCTTCTTAAACCTCTTTCGTCTGACACCCTTATGGTGATACCTATCTATTTCAATTACCTTATTCCGTTAATTGAAGTAGAATTCGATTTTTTAAACAGGTGGCAACTCTATACACGTAGTTAATACACATTTAGATTGATACCCTTCTCTTAATAATTAATTTAACTTATACAACAATTTGAATCTAATTTTTTAAAAATCTTATTTTTTAACAGGTGGCAACTCTTTAAAAAAAATGAACTTTCTATTGTCCACAGGTCAAGCTTTTTAATCTGACACTTCATTTTTGAAAAGGGAACGAATCGTGCAGATCTCAAGGCACTGACAAAAAATTTAAAAATTGCATTACTTCAGAAAGTGCAACAAATGAGCAGGTTTTTATTTCTTCTTTTGAAAGCTAAAAGCCCGTACTATTTAATAACGTAATAAAATATAACCTTTTTTTGCATATATTTTTTATTCATTGCATTAAAATTACGCATTTTTGAAATTTTGTTTAAAAAAATTGTTTTTTTCTGGAATGCCGCAGGGACGCCCTGTGTTTAACTTTATTCCAAAATTTTAATTTCTGTAATTCTCTACTATCTATATGGAAACAAGAAACGTCAAACCAACATTTTATTTCAAAGAATATATTTGTGACATTTTTTTCTGTGAAGAGCTACATGGCTATGCTCTTCTTAAAATTCTTAGCATAAAATTTGTCGATTTTAGTGCCTTCCTGGCGGCATATAATTAATCTTTTAGGGAAATGTCTGTTTAATTCTTTTTAGTGGATAAATTGTCTTTAAAAAATACCAAACACTTTCACATTGCAGAGAAGGAATTTTTCAATTTTTGCCCATTTAGGCGGCACTGTACGTCAGAGAGAATTATTAAAAACGCAGTTATACTATATTTGGCTGCTAGTTTTGTGTTAAAAAAATGTTTGTTTTGTTGAATAAGTGGTAACTCTATTAAAAACACCAACCTATTAATTTAATCTCAAACTCCTTTCGCTTGATGCACATATTGTGACATTTTACTGACTATCATATTTAAACAATGCATTTTTAATTGGGCGGCACCCCTTTAAAAAACTAAAACAGGTCTGTAAGTCAATATTTTTCATCTGACATCTTATTTGGATACGCGACAGAACCGTGTAAATCTGATCCTCTTCCCAAAAATAAAAATTTATTAGGCGACAACACTTTCCAAAAAATAAGACGTTCTTTCTTGCATATCTTTAGATAAAGCCCGTTTACATGGCACCTTTTTTTAAATTACTCTAACGGTGTAAGTCTTATAATTTTAGAAGCAAGTGGCAACCCTATTCAACAAACTGAAACATTCTGGCATATCTACAGGCCTAGCCCTTCTATTTTAGATGCAGGTGGCAACCCTATTCAAAAAACTGAGACCTTCTTCCACATCTACGGGCCTAGCCCTTTCATTTCGCGCCTCCTCTGTTTTAATACAACGAACGGTGCAGATTTTATAATTTAAAAAAATGTGGCAACCCTATTCAAAAAAGGCATGCCTTGAGCTAGAGGCTAAGCCCTTTAATTTGGCACCTCAGTTTTGAAAATCGAACAATCAGTGCAGATCTGATGCCGTTAACAAAAACTCCCTTCGTGTATTGTATGTATACATATGTGTATACATTTGAACTAACGCTGGTATTTGGATATAGGGTTTATTAAAATCCATGTAGGAGCCTCAAAACTATCACATTCGAATGTACAAAGCTCTGGAATACTTGATTTTTAACTTTGACTTTTATTTTTGCCTTAAAAAAATAAAAAGCACAAATAATCGCTATTATTTGCTCAAAATGATAAAATTCATATTTTTAAAAGTCATGGAGGAATCAGAATCTACAATGAGAGACGAGTCTAATGGTACCTTTGAAAAAGCTATAGCTAATTTTTTCACTATGCTTTTTTGATCTCAAAAATTTTAAAATAACTTTTATTTTCAGTCTCTGCTTTTTTCATTTGAAAAACTTCCAAATAGCGCTTGTGTTTCTACAAAATCACAGCAAAACGCAATTGTATCACTTAAATATATCGACCACTTTGCGCAAAATTATTCTAAAATTTAGTGTAAATCTTATCGTATGTGGCAATGCATTTTTTCTTGCAAAAAAAACTTGTGTTTAGTTAATTTCTTAATTATATCAACACAGCTATACTTTGGTATTAATGGTGCTAGCCAAAGCAGAGAAGAATTCAAAGAACACTTTCCTGTAAAATTTTGTTTTTGTAACATATGTACGATAATTCTGCGCAAAGGGGTCGATACTAACGGGTGATTTTTTAAGAGCTTGATAACTTTTTTTTTAAAAAAAACGCATAAAATTTGCAAAATCTCATCGGTTCTTTATTTGAAACGTTAGATTGAAGATAATTTCATTTAAATGTTGACCGCGGCTGCGTCTTAGGTGGTCCATTCGGAAAGTCCAATTTTGGGCAACTTTTTCGAGCATTTCGGCCGGAATAGCCCGAATTTCTTCGGAAATGTTGTCTTCCAAAGCTGGAATAGTTGCTGGCTTATTTCTGTAGACTTTAGACTTGACGTAGCCCCACAAAAAATAGTCTAAAGGCGTCAAATCGCATGATCTTGGTGGCCAACTTACCGGTCCATTTCTTGAGATGAATTGTTCTCCGAAGTTTTCCCTCAAAATGGCCATAGAATCGCGAGCTGTGCGGCATGTAGCGCCATCTTGTTGAAACCACATGTCAACCAAGTTCAGTTCTTCCATTTTTGGCAACAAAAAGTTTGTTAGCATCGAACGATAGCGATCGCCATTCACCGTAACGTTGCGTCCAACAGCATCTTTGAAAAAATACGGTCCAATGATTCCACCAGCGTACAAACCACACCAAACAGTGCATTTTTCGGGATGCATGGGCAGTTCTTGAACGGCTTCTGGTTGCTCTTCACTCCAAATGCGGCAATTTTGCTTATTTACGAAGCCATTCAACCAGAAATGAGCCTCATCGCTGAACAAAATTTGTCGGACGTAAAGCGCGAAACACATTTCGAACCGAACACTGATTTTGGTAATAAAATTCAATGATTTGCAAGCGTTGCTCGTTAGTAAGTCTATTCATGATGAAATTTCAAAGCATACTGAGCATCTTTCTCTTTGACACCATGTCTGAAATCCCACGTGATCTGTCAAATACTAATGCATGAAAATCCTAACCTCAAAAAAATCACCCGTTATTAAAAAAATACCATGTTGAAATGAACTTTCTAACTTTTTTTTTTTTAATGTAATAACACGGTTATTTTTTAATGCCGGAATTGTCGTTTTTGCCAATTAATAATGCCTAGTGAAAATCCAGCACAACATTTTCAAAAGTGTTATGTGGAGATGTGAAACCACAGCAAAATGTCAACAACTGTCGCAAAATAATGTAGCTTCACGGCAAATACAGCACTTTGTGAATTGTCTAATTGTTCGGCATTTTCGGCCGATGGTCGAAGCCATAGGTAAAAACTAAGCCGAATAGGATACTAAAATATAAATGAACTCCTTAGGCACACTGCTCAAAAAATATGAACTTCCGGTACATACACACAAATAAATTCAAGGCCGTATTTTTGCTTAAATTGCTTAACTTCGGCAATTTTTAAGCAATCACATTAGGTGAGGTACCAATTTATTCGAAAATAAATAATTTTTAAGGCAAATACCACATACTTGCCAACTTTCATAGACATTTTTGAAATCAGCGATGGTCGAAACTGAAAAAATTAAAAAGATTGAAGGTTATTAATGTTTAACCGATGAAGACTCCCCACAAGCTAAGTTAACCAAATATCTTAAGCGATTAATTGCCGTAAATACTTTTTTGAATCCTTCTTTAGTATAATATCTGATAAAATTTTAACGCGCAATCGTTTATGCACTACTTTATTTCAATTTACTTTACTAAACTTTGCTCTGATAAACAGGTAAAAGTAATGCAGATTGCTGTAACCTTCAAAAATGAAAAAAAAAATTAAACATTGAAATGTTTATTGAAAATAAAAATCTTTTATATGTAAGTATCTTTCATCTATTCATACTTTCCCCACAAACTCTAAAATAGGGTTTTAAATACATTAAGTGCGTTTTTTTGTTTTACCTGTGGCCGTTGCGACGCGAAGTACACTTTCTTTAAACGTCTTTTTGCATCCCCTAATAGAGACATGACAGAACAATGGAAAATTTCTAAATAATAAATTAGGGTAGGTTCGAATATTTACGGCAACGTTACTACTATAGAGGTTTCCATTGTCTTTCGGAACAAAGAAAAAACCAAAAATATAGTACAGTAGAAGTGATATGACATGCATTTAAGTTTTACGTTTTCATTGTTCGGTCACGTTCCGGCTGATACAGTATTCTACGCGTTAATAAACGATATAAACATATACATATGTAAGTTCATTTAAGTTAATTTTGCAATTATATTGTCTCTCGACGACTTCAAATTTTCGATGTATATGTATTGCTGAAAATTCATAGGTTCATACGTATGTATGTATTTACATATGTGATATTAGATACTGGCCAAACAACATTTATTGGTAGAGTTTTTTAAACTACTTTCTTATATTATTTTTTAACAGGATCAGAATATGATCTTCAAATTATGCAAATGATTTAAGTTTTTGGGATATTCTGAGCTCAAAGTGTCGAAGAGTGTATTTTGCACATTTTTATAGCTCTAGTAGTTGAGGTAGGAAATATTATGCATTGCACTTTTAAGCCAAGCCAGAACCGCTAACATACGACCTAAATAATTTCTAAGCAGACATTATTTTGAAATTTCATACCGTTTGAGGTTACTCTTGCTTTAAATGAATAAAATTACCCTGAAAAAATCTTAGTTCCAAAAGACAGATCCGCAAATTTTTCATGTGTTTCCGCATATTGCGTATAAATCGGACTTTTATCCAAAAAAAGCGTTCCCCAAATATTCAAGCGATATCCAGAATATATGCCACCTAAAACCAGAATTTATGTGTATATAGTGGAAAATAGTTTTCGTTATTATCGAGACTTCATTGATGGTGACAGGTAATAAGGTCAATGGAAATAAGGCCACTCTGGTGCGAAATAAAGTCAATTGACATTATTACCTTTTCAAAAGCGAAATAAAGTCAACAAATATTTGGAAATAAAGTCATTGATGCTATTTCCTCATTCAAATGGAAATAGCGTCAACAATGCTTAAAGTATGTCGATTCATAGAAAAAATTGTTGTTCTTAAAATAAACATTGCCCCGTAAGTGTTGGTTTTTAATAGATGAAAAATGCTTTTGCCAAATCCTCAGTGTTGTGATATTAACCCACACACAATCATGAACTACCACCAATTGATTCTATTAAAAAAAATTTTAATTACGAATATGTAAAAACACGATGCGAAAAACTAAACGCCTGCGCACAGCTGGAATACGACAAATATTTGAAGAAAGAGTGGAGAAATGATCCATAACTTGCAAAACATGTTTCGTTTCTACAAAAATAAAGCTAACACTATTAAATTGAAGAAACAGTCCATGTCCAAAAACCCCGGAGGAACACAGAAGGAATTCTGTGTTTTAAATTAGCATATTTTGAACGAATTCGGAATGTCTAAGGTGGAAAAGAACCCAACCTTTCTATAAGGAAACAATTATAGAAAAAGATTTTCTTACACTGTATTCATGTCTCCGCCAGCAGTCATTTAAAGCAGCTAAGGAGAACGACGACACTATTTATTAGATGGCACATTCAACGAGCCAGTGTGCCAAAATGCGGGTATAAAAATTATTGATTATTTAATATCGGAACCGAGATCAAATAAGGTTAATTGATTGGCTTTCACACACTTTTGAAACACAAATTATATGCTTATATATATGCAGACAAGTTGTTGCCTCAAAACACAGCAGAAATCTTCCAATCAGGGCTACCAACTCTCCTTAGTTATGAGGTGCCATATTGAGGATAAAAAAAAGGCCAAATAGAAAAATAAAAGTGCCAAAAAAGGTGTAATTCCTTTTAATCATTCACATTTAGCAATAAAATAAAGCCACATTTTCAAAACAAAAGTGCAATGATAAAATAAGATAAACCAGTTGAATAGCCTTTATAAATTAGAAAATTGTATTTGAGAAAAGAAGTGCACGCAAAGGATTTCACAAAAATGTATTGAAATGTTATTTTTTTTTACAAAAGTGCCATTTTGGCATTTTGTGCCAAATTGAAAAATTAAGTGCCATTTGAAGTAAAATAGGAACAAATGGCACGGTTTGAGCCAAGTTGGCATCCCTGCTTCCAATAACTTACAAATATAAAAATGTGAAATATCGTGGGCTTGAATTCATTAATACCCTCTATCTACAATTTGCACAAAAACTAATTTGTGATTTTAGAAACCATCTGGGACTTATTACCTGTCGTTATACAAGGTAGCATTAATATCACTGATGACAGTTAAAGCTTAGGTGGATTTTTAGATCAGAATCTCATCTTTGTGAAAAGTGTGCAGATACCCCCTATTATTGAATATAAGCCCTCGATGTTTAAAATATATAAAAATTTTATTTCAACGTATACAGAAAATAAATCTACCTGCGTTACAGCACGTCGGGAGACGGGGAAGGTGGGGCCGGAGCACAGTGCCGCGAAGGTGGACAAAAATACAAAAATCGACTGTCTTGAAACTTAGATGTTTTGATGTCAAGTTACAGCTAAATCTCCAACTAAGAGAAGTTCATAAGTTATTTTGTGATAAAAACAACTTTCAGCCTCACACACCCCCTCAAAGTACACCTATTTTCTACATACCATTTCATTTCGGCGATTCGCACATAAAAGTGGTCGCAGTTAAAAATTTGTTAAAAATACATTTTTATTCCTAGCAAGATCAACTTTTGCACTTTGATAAAGATATATGTGACAAACCAAAAAATGTATGGTTCATGGAAAAAAAATTTATACAAATATTTTTTTTTTTATTAATAAATAAATATATGATTAAACATACCAAAATCCGAAAATTGGTAAACTTTGGAGACAAAAACAAAAAAACATCTTGAAAGTTCGTGAAATTTTTTTTTTGGTTATGGTAGTTTGGACCTTCTACTAACAGAAACAATCGAAATCTCTTCCAACTTTTTCCAATATTTGAAAATTTTCAATTTTGAAAAAGTGACTAAATGCCTTTTTTTTGGTATTATTTTAGCTGACCTATATTTACAATACTTTTTCTGAATGCCCTAAGATCTAAATTTTTGGTTCGCTTTTCAAAAATAAGGTGTTGAATTAAAGCTAAAAGTGCAAAAAAAAAAAAAATTAAGAGGTACAGGGTGCTTTGAAATGAAAAAAATTATCAGCTAATTAAAATACTTAAATATGCATCACGGTATGGGAGCCAAAAACAAAGGTATACGAAGATTTACATATATATATATATACATATATATATATATATATATAGAGCAATGACACCAGTTTACAAATAATATGTTAACCAATTCGGGTAAGGAAATAAATGCAATCGAGACACCTTACAGCCCCCAATGATTAGACGAAAGGCGAACAAAAAGAAAATAAAAATAAATAACATACCTATTACTCTTCATCTGCATAAAGAGTACTATTTTGCTTAAGCAGCAAACAAAAACAGCTTGCGAAAATGATAGTACAAATGTATGCACATCAGGGAGGTCCAATTTTTTTATATTTTTTTTTTTTGATTGAGTCTTTTTATAATTTTGTTCACCTAACTAATTACATTACCTGTGCAAAAATTTCAACGTTTTACTATTAGTGGAAAATGTTGCTCAACGCGAGTTTAAAATTTCATGAATTTTTCTCTGGTGCTAAGAGTCCTCTCTTGTGGAAAACAAATAAAAACCCAAGAGTTTAGTGTTTTGTTGAACGAAACAAGAGAGTTATACCTTAGAAATTATGGTTGGTATAACATGCCAAGTTCAGTGCATAAAGTTTTAGTACATGGATGTGATGTAATTAAATACTTTGATTTACCAATAGGTAATGATTTTAAAGCTATGTTTTCATTTATTTTCTTAATCTGTATTTCCACCTATTTTATCAGGTTCATTATCAGAAGAAGCCTTAGAATGTTTACACAAAAACATAAGAAAATATCGGCTTAATCATTCTCGAAAAACTGGAAGAGTACAAAGCAATACGGATTTAATGACTCGTTTGATATTATCGTCAGATCCATTAGTTGCATTTAAAAGAAATATAAAACAGAGAGACAAATATTTAAAGGGTTCTGATCTCAGCTTTAATAAATACATTGTTGAAAGTGACGAAGCAGACAAAAGCATGGAATCATTTGAATCAGTGATCACTTCCTCCTCTTCTGAGGACACTGAAACTGAGTGATTATAACAACTAGTTCGGTTTTTATTAACATATTATATGTTATTACCATATAACAGTTATTATTACTTACTTACTTAACAGTGATTATGCTTTATTTTAAATGAAATCAAAAGAATTTTTTTTTTCTAAAGGTTAACATGTAAGGAAAACCGACTTAATTTTTCAAATAACCATAATGTATTCACTTAGGAAGTATAGTTTAGACGAATTTTGACTATTAAGACTATTTTTCTGAACACTTAGCAACAATGATATGCCATATTTCATTTTTAAATAATCATGTGCAAAAACTCGGTGTTTTTTTAATGGGTACCCGTTACAAAAAAACCGATTACTTTCTTAAAATTAGAGTAATATAGACACTTCAGATGTAAAGTTTCAATAAATTCTGACGACTCCTTCCTGTTTTCGTAAACACCACAATCAGCAATGATTATGCCTTATTTGTCTTTCATATAGTAATGTAAAAAAAAATCTTTTTTTTGTAATGGGTACCCGGTACCGAAAAATCGATTTCATTTTTGAAATAAGCATGGCTTAGTCCTTTTAGGTGTAAAGTTTCAACAAGTTCTGAATACTATTTCGGTTTTTATAAACATATGTCTACGATGATTATGAGGTATTTTACCTTTTTATAAAATAGTAAAAAAAAATTTTTTTTAATTAAATGGTAACAGATGCTGAAAAACGTTTTTTTTTTTCTTAAATTGCGGTGATATAGTCCTTTCAGGTGTAAAGTTTCAGCCCATTCTGATGCCTCCTTCCACTTATATCAACACATGTCCACAATGACTATTTTCATATAAAAATGCAAGAAAAACTCGGTTTTCTCGAAATGAGTAACCGGTACAGAAAAACCGATTTCATTTTTGAAATTAGAGGGGCATAATACTTCTAGGTGTGAAGTTTCAGCCAATTCCGACCACTCCTTCTATTTTTGTCCATCATTTGTATGGAGTCGCGGCACTGTGCGGAGGGCCGCGGCGGAGCGTGACGTGGTGTGCGCGCCGGTCGCGCGGGGTACGCGTGGCGCGAGCGCGAACGCGACGCGCGCGGTGTGGCGCGCTGACGCGGGCCACCGCAAAGCTAAACAAATTTAATGTTTGAAAGAGAAATAATGTCAATTGATTTTATTTCGTTTTTAAAATGGTAATAATGTCAATTGACTTTATTTCGCACCAGGGTGGGAAATAAAGTCAATTGACCTTATTTCCGTTGATCTTATTACCTGTCACCTTCATTGATATTTCATGCAAAATAATTTATGTAGGGTGAAACATTCATTGACCTGTCATGTAAAATATTTTATGTTAAGTAAAATATTCTAACAAATGTACTATATAAAATAAGATCGAAGCACGTTTATTTCTAGAAAGGAATAAATAACAGTTACAAGAAAACCATGCATTTGAATATACAGGGTGTCCCAGAAGTAACGTTCCAAATTTTTGGGGAGGATAGGTGGGGAGGGTGAGCTCCCTGATAAACAAAAAATTTTCAAGTAAAAGTGTCACCGTTTTTGAAATATTTACATTTCTTTCTTTACTACTTTTTTTAACTGCATCTACAAACCAGGCTATACTTAGTAAATTTTTTAGGTAAAATACTTCCAGATAGTTGCTTCTCCATACTCAAATGCAATATAGTTAAAATATTTTTTACCTGAAATTTTTTTGTTTATCAGGGAGCTCAGCCCCCACCTACCTTCCCCTAAAGATTGGCACGTTACTTCTGGGACACCATGTATATAAGTCCTCTTTAATTTGATACCAAATTGGTTTAATTTGAATAAGCGGTTCGTTTATTATTAGGAAAAAACTTTTATTTTAGACTTAAAAATATCTGGCCAAGTTTAACTGTTGAAAAAAAAACTGTTAATTACGGTCCCTGTTATAAGTACGGTGACCATATTAACCAACGTAAAATACAGGACATTTTTTTTCAAAATGATTTGGGAATACATACATACAAATTGTATGATAAAAGTACCTTACCCATATATTAATTTAAATCAAATATTTACCAGTTAATTTCATTATTTAATTGTACAAGTTTCCCTGCTGTAGCAAAAAATTAAGCCAAACCTTTTCAAGAAATCCGCTATCCTTTGCTATTAAAACGCGTTTACCATATTTCATACTGCACGACACCAGCACACAGTGGTTCAAAATTGAAATTTAATGTTCATAATTCAGCGGAGCCTTTATTTTGCAACCAGTTTTTTACTAAAAACACAAAAATATATATTTATTTTGGTGAAAATTTTGTTATAACATTTCAATTTTTGTTTGTGTATTTTTTTTTGGTTTGGGAGAACCATACAATTGTTTTCAACTAGTTTTTGTTATGAACCATTTATTAACTGGAACAGGAGAATACATTTTCTTCAAAATTGCTACTTTTTCTGCATTTTGTACAAAAAAATGTTATATAATCAAATGAGAATTAAAAAATCAGGCTCAACTGGTCTCTGGCAAATATTGTAAGCTTTCATAAAAAAAATAAAAAGTAATCAAATTAAGTGAAAAATGAAGGCTCCAGTGAATTACGAACACTAAATGCCGGTTCCGATCCTGGGCACAACATTCCCTGTGCTTTATAGATTGTGCAAAGATTACCGATTAAATGATCAAATAGAAACCCTTAAGTGGGGTACGAAACAAACTGGCGAAGGTTTTTATTATATTTTATAAGGGACATTTTTATTTTTCATATTCTGTGTTTAAAAATTTACCTCTGAAAAATGCAGAGCTGATTTAAAGGACAGTTTAAGAAATAAAGGACAAAGGCGTCCTTTATTTTGAAAAAAGTTATAAAGGACAGGGGGTTAAATAAAGGACTGTCCTTTAAAATAAAGGCCGGATGGTCACCGTAGTTATAAGCCATTTATCTGATTGAAAAGTAATATACATGTGTATCAATGTAGTATGTGGGTACATATATGCGTATCGATCGCTTAAAATCGATCTCAAATTTATTCTTGCGGTGTAGAAATTTTGGGTATATGTTATATAGTTTGACTATTGAATGAAAAACTTATTTTAAATTAAGTGCATGCGCCCAACGCTTTTAATTTTCAATCGCATATGCGTTGGCGTAACATACCATCTGAGGCCCGTGGCACACTCTTTGGATGGGGTAAAAAATCGTCACGTTGTAATTTAATTTTAACCCTAGAGTACTGACCATATTTTACTTAATGATCGCCGATTAGACGATGTCTTGTTAAAACTTCGTTGTTTAAAAAACAAAAGGAACTAAATGTTATACATATTATTAAGCTTATAAATTTGATGTTTGAACTTAATAATAAGACGGTTCATAAAAACTAAAAAATATTTTTTATTAAATATATTTCACATACACTTCTATTTTATATAAAGCAAAAATGAACAAAAAAACAGCAAAACTTTATTTCGAAATTGATTTTGCACAAGATACACAAGTCTTTACTTCGTATCGGCGAGCAGTTATGGAAAAAAATCAAACTTCGATAGTCCAAACAAAACAAAATTCTTTCTCTCAACAACAGAAGAAGAAGAACTAACCGTATGTATATAAAATTTTACCCCAGCCATAATAACAGGTTGGTTCTAACAAACATGTTAGTTTTTGGCCGAGCTTGTCCTCCGATTTGTGGCGTGTGCCTTGATGTTGTCACACAAAGTGGAGGGACCCACAGTCTGGCGCCTACTCCGAACGGCATTTGCATTTTTATGAGAGGTTGTTTTTCATGGCAGAAATACAATCGGAGGTTTGCCTGCCGAGGGGCGACCATTGTTAAAAAAAAAAAATTTTCTATCTGTTTTTGCGATGTTGCTTTCACCACCTTTGTTATGAATTCTTATTTTTATTTAATACATTTTTTTCCTATTTGATCCTCAAATCACATCAAACCTGACGTTATAGAAGTTATCGGACTTCGGACTTGGGTTCAGCGAGTCGAAACTCCCATATGTCTGCAAGCGAAGATTCACTTACAACATATATAGCATTTTCAGTTTAAATGAAACTTTTTTCAAATTAAATGAAACCTTTTTGAAATTAATTGAAACCTTTTTCAGATGATGCGAAACCTTTTTCAAATTAAATGAAGCCTTTTTCGGATTCAATGAAACTTTATTCAAATTAAATGAAACTTTTTTCAGATTCACTGAAACTTTATTCAAACCAAATGAAACTTTTTTGAAATTAAATGAAACTTTATTCAAATTAAGTATTAAACATTTTTAAATTAAGGAACAGGAAATCAACTTAACCTATTAATAGCCGTTTGCGCCATGTCTGGCTAACACTAAAGGCTCTGTTATGCATATTTGGCATTGCTTGAAAGTTGTCACATAAGGAATCTGTTAAATGAGCTTCGCGTGTAAGCTGTTACCCAACGCACAGCATTACATACGTAGAAGTCTGTTGGTTTTGGATTTCTACGTAAAAACACAAACAAATACTCTCCCTTCTCACTCACTCGCTTAAGCGAAATGTAAACTTTGGCATTTGCATAACAATTGTCTAATTATTTTCTTTTTACTTAAACTAACCCTATGGATTAGAGCACAGTCTAATCACGGCAACATTCAACTTCGGTTCAAGAACATTTTGACATGTCCCATTTCTCTTTTCCTTTTCACATCATCCTTTACATGTACTCCCGAAAACAGAGATATTTGAAGTTTTATAAAATGAATAAATTATATGATTTGCCTAGTTACCAAAACCACTCGAAAATCACAGCAAACCAACCAACCTACCAGAGCCTTATTTTAAGAAATGAAACCACCAATTTTGGTCCAATTGGACCGAAACGGCAACACTGTATTTAACATGCCTTGACGGTAAGGGAGAGCAACACGTAACAGCTAATTCAAAGTAATCCAAAAAA
>NW_023458555.1:96147004-96159064 GCF_013731165.1 Rhagoletis pomonella | reverse complement strand
TTAAAAAAGTGATTATAGCATTTACATGCCCATGCGGCTTATAGAAGCGCAGGGACCTCTTGCCAAACTAACGTAGTCTTGAAGACAATAAGGGGTGTGGATAAAATTGTAAAGGGCGAGGAAAACGCCCTTATTCCTGATAATATGAACGTTTCAAACGTTCCATATTTAAATTGGGATCCACTTGTATCAACTTACGTCGCGAAAATCTAATGAAAATGCTGTCAGAAAACTTCAAAATGCATCTTGTGGTTCAATGTTACTAAAACTATTTATACAGATTAAAGTTTTATGAGCTAGAAACTCGAAAGGATAAAATAGTCAAAGATTCAAAGTACAAATTTTTCATACAATGAAACTAGTTCGTAATTTTTACTTGTAATATGAACATTTCTAAAATAAATGTATTTTTTGATTGTTCTTCGTATTTTCTATCTTTTTTTAGTGCCTTATTTTGCATTTTTTGCAATACCTAGTGCCTTTTCCTGCATTTTTCGCTATTTTCTTTTGCCTTTTTTTGCCTTTTTGCAAAACCTAGTGCCTTTTCTTGCCTTTTTCACTATTTTATTGTGCCTTTTTGCAGCCTATTTCGTTATTTTATTTTGCCTTTTTTATAAGTTTTTAGGTCCTAAAAATCCGTTCCCTGGTCATAACTTATTACGTTATTAATAACTTTATATAATTACAATAAACATAATATTTATAACAACATTATTTATTAGATTTTTTAATACAAATGGTTTTAGAAAATAATGTACATTATTTGATCGCATCTCTCATCTTTTTGTTGATGGAGTTAATCAATTTGTGCACTGAACGGCTCATATGTAAGTGTAAAGACGAACTCTTATTTTTTCTTCTTCTTCTTTTTGGCGCTGTAACCGCCTAAATGATTTTGGCCGAGTTCAGCAAAGCACGCCAGTCGTTTCTCTTCTGTGCCAACTGACGCCAATTGGAAACGCCAAGTGAAGCCAAGTCCTTCTCCACTTGATCTTTCCATTGCAGTGGGGGCCTCCCTCTTCCCCTGCTACCACCAGCGGGTTACGAGTTGAATACTTTCAGAGCTGGAGCATCGCTGTCCATTCGAAAGACATGACCAAGCCAGCGGAGCCGCTGTATTTTAATTCGCTGCACTATTTCCATATCGTTGTAAAGCTCATACAGCTCATCGTTCCATCGTCTGCAGTACTCGCCGTCGCCAACGCGTAAAGGCCCGTAAATCTTCCGCAAAATCTTTCTCTCAAACACTCCAAGAGCCGCCTCATCGGATGTTCTCATTGTCCATGCTTCTGCGCCATATACCAGCACGGGCATGATGAGTGACTTATATAGCGTGGTTTTTGTACGTCGAGAGAGGGCTTTACTCCTGAATTGCCTACTCAGTCCAAAGTAGCACTTGTTGGCAAGAGTGATTCTGCCTTGGATTTCAATGCTGACATTATTCTCGGTGTTAATGCTGGTTCCCAAGTAAACAAAATTCTCTACTTTCTCGAAATTGTAACTGTCAATAGTGACGTGGGTGCCAAGGCGCGAATGTGCTGACTGTTTGTTTGATGACAGAAGATACTTCGTCTTTTCCTCGTTTACCACCAGAACCATTTGCTTTGGTTCTCTATCTAACTTGGAAAAGGCAGAACAGACTTCGCGGTTTTTGTTACCGATGATGTCGATGTCATCGGCATAAGCCAGCAATTGCTCGCTCTTATAGTAAATTGTTCCTGAGCGGTTCGGTTCTGCAGCTCTTATTATCTTCTCCAATATCAGATTAAAGAAGTCACATGAAAGGGAGTCGCCCTGTCTGAAACCCCGTTTTGTGGCGAACGGCTCGGAGAGGTCTTTCCGAATTCTGACGGAGCTGGTGGTATTGCTCAACGTCATTCTAAACAACCGTATGAGTTTTGAGAGGATGCCAAATTCAGACGTAGTCGTGTATAGGCAACTACTTTTAGTGCTGTTAAAAGCGGCTTTAAAGTCGACAAATAGCTGGTGCTTGTCGATCCTTTTTTCGCGGGTCTTTTCCAAGATTTGGCGTATTGTGAATACCTGGTCTATGGTGGATGTGCCAGGTCTAAAGCCACACTGATAAGACCCAATCATTTCATTGACGGAGGGCTTCAGTATTTCACACAATATGCTCGATAAAACCTTGTAACCTATGCTTAGAAGGTTGATCCCGCGGTAGTTGGCGCGAATGGCGGGGTCACCTTTCTTGTGGATTGGGTAGAGCACACTTAAATTCCAGTCGTCGGGCATGCGTTCATCTGACCATATTCTGCACAAGAGTTGATGCATGACCTTATCAACTCCTCGCCGCCGTACTTGAATAGCTCTGCTGGCAGGCTGTCAGCTCCAGCGGCTTTGTTGTTTTTCAGCCGCGTTATTGCTAAACGTACCTCGTCATAGTCAGGCGGTGGAACGTCGACTCCGTCATCATCGACTGTGGGCTCGGGTTCTTCTTCTCCTCAACTTTCCGTGCTGCTACTATTAAGTAGGGCGAAAAAGTGTTCCCTCCATAATTTAAGTACGCTCTGGACATCAGTTACTAGGTCGCCATTATTATTCTTACAGGAGTACGCCCCGGTATTTAAACCTTCCGTAAGTCGCCTAACTCTCTGGTAAAATTTTCGGCCATTCATCGTGTCGGCTAGCATTTCAAGCTCTTCGCACTCACGTATTTTGACCTCTCTCTTCTTATTGCGGCAAATACGTCTCGCTTCCCTCATCAAATCACTATAGCGGTCCCACATACCGCGCGTTGCGCCCGATCGCAGCGTCGCCCTGTAGGCGGCATCTTTTTTCTCTGCAGCTTCCTGACACTCCTCATCGTACCAGTTGTTCTTTCGGGCTCGCTGAGAGCAGGTGTGAAAGTCGAGTAGCGAAAGCGCTGGCTGTCCGTTGTGATTGAAGCTTTTCGACGTTAAGCTTTCCTTCAATATTTGGGCGCACATTTTTTGCTGCACAGTGGCGGATGCGTATCTTGGCTGCAACAAGATAGTGGTCCGAGTCGATGTTTGGGCCTCGGAGTGTGCGTACGTCTAAAACACCAGAAGCGTGCCTTCCGTCTATCACAACATGATCGATTTGGTTTCTCGTTTTACGATCCAGGGACAGCCACGTAGCTTGATGTATCTTTATATGCTTGGACCTAGTACTGCATACTAGCATGTTTCGGGCCCTGGCGAAGTCGTTTCGTGAAGGATGAATTTTCCGACGGTGGGTTCAAAGATCCCTTCCTTGCCAACCCTGGCATTGAAATCACCAAGCACGATTTTCATATCATGATGGGGGCAGCTCCAAGCGTTCATAGAAGAGATCCTTGGATGCCTCATCCTTCCCTTCCGTCGGAGCATGGGCGCAGATGCGCGAGATGTTGAAGAATCTCGCTTTGATGCGGATTGTGGCTAGACGCTCGTCCACCGGGGTGAACGACAGTACTCGGCGACGGAGTCTCTCTCCCACCACAAATCCAACTCCGAATTTGCGCTCCTTTATATGGCAGCTGTAGTAGACGTCGCCAGGCCACAGACATTGCTTGCCTTGCCCCGCCCAACGCATTTCTTGGATGGCGGTTATGTCAGCTTTTGTCCTAACGAGGGCATCAACCAGCCGGGCAGGGGCACATTCCCCAGTAAGGGTCCGGACATTCCAGGTGCATACCCTCAAATCGTAGTCCTGTAAACGTTTACCTCCACATACCGCCTATCTTATATATATAAGATATATGCAAAATTTTATACATAATCCAAATAAAATTCCGTTGCGGTTTATATGCCTATTGTGTCCCACTGTGCAAGAACAAAATATTAGCACATTAAAATCACATACTTTCCTCTGCTTACCAATTTTTGCCGTTGGTCGCATAGTTAGTTGAACTTGGCTAAACAAAGTGCCGAAAACATAAGTTCATTTTTTCCACATAAACCATATGTACATACGGTAGCACATATAAGCATTTTTTACCAGTTGCATTTTCTGATTAATAGCTAAGAGAGTCGCTGTTGTTCATCGGACAATACAGTCCACATATACCAAACGCACTCTAACGTATTTCATATCTTTCCACCTCGCTTTTCTCTGCGGCACTCACCACGCTAAGGGAACGTAAGTCAAAGCCCGCTCTCCGACTTAAATACGTTCGGTACCAAGAATGACAGAATACAAGATTGCGCCGATTGCAGCAGAATTTGTGAGAGTAATTTTAGCGTGACGTCATCGTAGAGTTGACAACTGAGAGCGGCGAGAATGAGGGCGACTAGTGATGTGCTGAATTGTCCCCAATACTCGGTACCCAATACTTAAAAAAGATTTCGGTACCCTATACTTCCTTTTCGTTATCCGATACCGATTATTTACATTAAACCCTCACCATTATATGCATTTCTGGTTTAGAAAAAACTTTCATTACAAATTTATATGATATCGGCTAAAACACTTGAACTTATCGCCACACAAAAATATTATTTTATCAGTTTTAACCTTAGTCGATCCAAGGTTCAAGAATAATACTTTGACCGATGAAGAAGCCTTTCAGGGGAGAGATTCTGTAGCCAGTTAGCGACAAGTTTCGGATCGATATCGCACTTGTTGACTTACAAATATTTGATATCAAACGTCGACAAAACCGATACCGATTCGAAAATTGTCGTTAACTGGTTACAGAATCTGTCCCAGGCCTACAAAAATGATGTCGTCCGATTCAGTTGGAACAAAAATGCTTCAAACAAGTAAGGGTTTCTCTGTATTATGGCATCGAACCGACATATATACATCTTTCATTTGAATCAGTAAAAAAGTTCTATTGGCTCTTACATTCGGGTTTTGTTAGGCGTTTTTTCCATATTTTTGGCCTATGTGCGCTTTTATTCGAAACCTAAATGTTTCGGTACCGAGTATCGAGAGTATTGGGTACTTAAAAGTATTGACTCAGCCCATCACTACTGCTGTCTTCTCTACTATGACGTCACCAAAACAGCTGATGCTGTCAAAATCACTGAGAGCCGAGTAGCGGTATCGTCATCGGCGCCACCTCTGTATTCTCTCCACCGTGGTTCGGTACCAAGAACTCACCTCAGCTGTGAGCCGCTCTTTACGTATTATCATATCCACGTGTTAATTCCCGCACACATACATATATACGCACTGTAATCAAAACAAACTTTCTGTTTTTTCATACTTCTTAACTCACCGCTGCTGTGACAAAGCATAGCTTAGCCATATACTCGGCTTCATACGTAAATATTTGTACATACATATCTACATACGTATGTACGTACATTTTTACATTCCACATATTCTGCACATTTGTACATACGTGCTAACAAAGAATATTGTCACACGAATATTATCTACAACGCGATAAGTGAGTACAAGATATCAGATACACGCAACCCAGTAGGGAAAGCTCCCGAATTGCATTTGTCTAGATAGTATTTAATAACCAATACTTTTTCAGTATTTACATAATTATTTATATCACATTAAATATTTATACATACGTATATTTCACCACGTATATAACAGTGAAAAGTGTTTGTGATTTTATTTCTCTTTTAAAAAAAATTTTTTCAAATCCATATTCCATATTCAAAATGCCTGCTTCACAAGAAGCTACCGGCGGTAAGAGGGACCCCTCAACGCGCCCGAAATCTAAAACGTTTGACCCATCCGCTCAAAAGTTTAGAGCGGAAAGTGACAGTATCATGAGATACTGTGCGAAATTCAGTGATGCACCAATCCAAGACCACACTGAATCATATATTATGATAAAAGACAAATCACTAGATGATTGTTGGGCACGGCCTCAGTCCGCCTATGATTTTGTTTTTTCAAAGCCAGATGACAGCCTACCCGAAAACTTTAAGAATTCGGTAGAAGGCAAGTACTTCACTTGC
This sequence comes from Rhagoletis pomonella, assembly GCF_013731165.1. Classification (NCBI taxonomy): domain Eukaryota; kingdom Metazoa; phylum Arthropoda; class Insecta; order Diptera; family Tephritidae; genus Rhagoletis; species Rhagoletis pomonella. Next base: position 96,153,173 of record NW_023458555.1, on the reverse strand, counting down.
CTTGAATTATATGAGGTGACCAAAGCTAAAATTGCCGATCAACTGTCGTTGATTAGAGCAATCGCCGCACCAAATCCACCACTCCGCGTGGAACACACCTCGACAGAGGCAAACGTTTTTCTACAAGTCCCACCTTGTGACACGGAGAGATTTTACGGCGGTTACGAAGAATGGCCCGCTTTTCGTGACATGTTCACAGCGGTGTACATCAACCACCCGAAGCTCTCCCGTGCTAAAAAATTGTATCACCTCCGATACAAAACCCAAAGAAAAGCTGGCTCCATCGTCAAGCAATAACCGCTCAGCGATGACAACTTCGAGCTAGCCTGGGAAGCTTTACGGTCTCGATATGAAAATAAACGTATCCTGGTTGACAACCAAATTAAAATTTTGATTACTATGCCGACTATTCGATCCGAGAATAGCGAGCAACTTCAAAGGCTGCAAACATCAATTAACAACCGTCTGTCAGTTCTTAATTCCCAATACGTCCAGACAGACAGATTGGATCCCATATTGGTGTACATATGCTCATCCGAATTGCCCGAATCTACACTGTCACTTTGGGAACAATCTCTACTTCTCGAAGAGATTTACACTCATGGTCACAAATGGACGATTTTCTTACTTCAAGATACGAAGTAGTCGAAAGACTTAACCGGTTTCATCCAAGCTAAAATAAACAAAAACCCATCGCTCATCAAAATGCTGCGCAAAACAGGTCCTTCAACAGGATTCAAACTTTCGTGGCAGAACCTTAGAAAACAACTTGCTCTTACTGCAAGGCAAACCAAGCTGCGCAAAAACTGCCTTGCTAATACCCATAGCACTAATGAGTGTCCGAGCAAGTGGTCATGTACACATTGCCAACAACGGCATCACTCGCTGCACATGAATCCCAAACCACAATCTCGACACTCCAGTGCGCGAGCGAATGAAATCGCCGCACAGCACACCACTGCCCAGTCGACACTTCCCGCTCGACAAGCGCAGTCAAGCTCCAATTCCAGCGAGCAACCGTGCTGTTCCAAACTAGCACAAATACAATCATTGCACACCGACAGTGATGGCAACTGCCATGGTCGCGGTTGAACACGAAGGGGAATTGTTTCAACTTAGAACCTTGATTGATCAAGGCTCACAGAGAACTTTCATTTCCTCGAAAGTTCAGAAATGGTTGAAACTATCATTCGAACATTCCAAGTTCGAAATTTCCGGCCGGGTCCCGGTGGACACGTAGTACAAAGCTCCTCAAAGCTTTGTAGGCTCAAATTGGCTGCACCCAAAACCATGCAACGGATAAACACACAGGCTATCGTGTTACCTCAGCTCGCGAGGCACATGCCTACAATCACCATTAGTCGTGAAAACTGGTAGCGGTTCAAGATCCTTGAACTTGCTGACCCAAGCTGTCACATACCAGCTCAAACTGATATGGTAATCGGCAGCGATATACTTCCACAAATCCTGCTGGAGGTATACAAAAGATTTGCGATATTATACTTGCTCAAAAAACAATATTTGGCTGGATTCTCAGTGGTCCAATAACCAAACCTGTGGTGGCGTTCTCGATACAAGTAGGAGAGTGCTCGAATGCAACTCTCAGCTCTCAGCTTCGAAAGTTTTGGGAAGAGGAGATTCCACAACCTCCACAAATTTCACCTGAAGGTCAGGCATGGGAGCATATATATGCAACAACAACGACTCGTGCCCCAAACGGTCGATACATTGTGCGACTTCCATTCAAGGAAGAATTTCCAAAAAAGCTGCCACTAGGCCACTCTCGGTCAGCTGCACTCCAGCAGTTTTTCAGTATGGAGTGATCGCTTCAGAAAAAAGGAGACTTAGGCACAATGTGTAATCATGGGTTGCAAGAATATCTCGACCTCGAATATCTCGGCCGTCAATCCGGATAAGGTGACCACCAAAGTTCGCGTAGCATGCAACGCCTCAAACACATCTGTTTCAGGAAAATCCCCGAATGACGTGTTGCACACTGGTCCGACACTCCAGACAGATATCATGCTGCTCATTCTGCAGTGGCAAATGCATAGATTCGTGTTCAATGGCGACATTGAAAAAATGTATCGACAAATACTCATCCACGAGGACGATAAAGATTTTCAGCGAATCTTGTTTCGCACGTCGACTGACTCTCCTGTCACCGATTATAATCTTAGAACCCATAACGTTCGGCGTTAATCGTGCACCATACCTCGCTATCCGTACCCTGCATCAGTTAGCAGATGACACGAGAGCGACATTTCCCTTGGCTGCCACAATACTTAGAACCGAAGCGAATGTGGATGGCATCCTATCCGGAAGTCATGATGTTGACAACGCCACTGAATCACTTTTTCAAGTGATCAAAGCGCTTAAGTCAGCTGGTTTCATACTTAAGGAACTAACGGCGAATCATCCGACCATTTTAGAAAAATTTCCAAAGGAGGATCTTCTCGACTCCAACTTTTTGAAATTTGAGAGCGCTTCCACAATCAAAACTCTTGGTATACAATCGAACGCACTCACCGATAAGTTTTCCTACACCATTCTGCCTGCATCGACCACTAATGCCGTCACAAAGCGACAAATCTTATCATCTGTCGTAAAACTTTTTGACCCGGCAGGATGGCTGTCGCCAGTGATGATTCAAGCAAAGATTCTGCTTCAAGAACTTTGGCTGGATGGCGTTGATTAGGACAAATGTGCCAAACCCATAGCCTTAGCAAAATGGCATCAGTTCGCAGAAAATCTGCCAGCCGTCTGCTACATCGAAATCCCTCGATGCGTTAATTTCACTCCGGGGCAAGATACCCAAATCCACGGATGCCTCGGAAAAAGCATATTGCGCTGCGATTTACATCCGCGTAGATAGTAGCAACCAAAGATATTCCACTCTCTTGGTTGCAAAAAGCAAAGTCGCACCATTGAAGACGGTAAGCTTGCCACGCCTGGAGCTGTGTGGTGCAGTCTTACTCGCAAAACTGGTCGCAACTGTTCGAAAATACCTCAAATTGGAATCGTGCAACACACTGTTATGGTCAGATTCAGAGATTGTGCTAACTTGACTTGAAAAGCTACCATGTACATGGAAGACGTATGTATCCAACCGTACCTCCCAAATGCGGGAATATCTTCCAAGCGGCACATGGCACCATGTTGCAAGCCAAGAAAATCCAGCCGACCTCGGCACCCGTGGTTTCAAACTGCAGGACTTGGCAAATTCCCCACTCTGGTGGCACGGACAAAAATGGCTCTCTTGCCAAATGGATGCATAGCTAAGGTCAAAGGCATGCAGTGCATCCCCACCAGAAAAGTGCAAGGTGGAGGTATATCACGCGCTCGAAGAAGAGGTCGATCTTCTTGATCGCTTTTCTTCTTCCTCTCGAGTACTCCGCGTGACTGCGTACATGTTCCGCTTCGTGAGCAATGCCTGCAACAAATCAAAGGGGTTAGCTACAATCACCTATCCACATCTGGCACATAACGAATTTCAATATGCAAAAATTAGTTTTATCAACGCAGCGCAATCACGTCATTTTCCGAGCGAAAAAAGCGCTTTGCAAGATAAAAAGACACTTAACAAAAAAGTCCTCTTCTTGTTCTCAATCCTTCGTTGAACAAAGACGGACTTCTACGGGGTAATGGCCGATTAGCACATTCCACATTGTGCTATAATGAAAGGCACCCAATAATTCTCCCTACCGAATCGAGGATCTGCCAGCTATATTTGGAGTTTTTACACTCGCTGCTTCTTCACGCAGAAACACGATTAATGCTCCAAATGGTAAGGCAGGAGTACTACGTACCAAAGCTAAAACCTCTAATTAAGAAATGCATTTTTCAATGCAAAGTGTGCACGCTTTACGAGCAACAAAGACGCATCCAAATAATGGCCGTTCTCCCCCCTGAGCGCTGCAGTTTCTCACTCCCATTTTCCACAACAGGAGTAGATTTTGCTGGGCCATTCCAAATTAAAGCATCGGTGCTAAGATCTCCACCCTTATCAAGGGATACGTTGCAGTTTTTGTCTGTTTTTCCACAAAGGCAGTGCATCTCGAGCTATGCTGGGATCTTACAACCGAGGCTTTTCGAGCAGCAGACATTGTCAAAAAATATGCCCCTCAAGGCATCAACTGGCAATATATATCACACAGCGCCCCCCACATGGCACAGTGGTACCGTAGTAGGTGATTCGAAAAAAATATTGACGTGTTATTTTGACACCATACCTTGTCTAATTACTAATAAACAGCCACTCTAACCTCTAAAAAATAATTTTTTAACGCTAAAGCTCCATGTCAACCGTAGAAAGTGAAGACTTTCCATAAGTGCTTATTATTTCTAAAACTACGCATAATTTTAAGTGAATCGCGGAGCAGATTTTGAGCAAAAATATTTACTTTTTAGAACTTTTTACAACGCTTTTATCAACTTGCAATGTTGTGTTCCAGAAACTTTCAATGTTGTGTTCCAGAAGCTTTCAATGTTGTGTGTCCGACACCATAAAGCAAAGCTTTGAAAAGCTCCTATAAAAAAGTATAGTGAATAGGGCGAGGTAGATGACATCTAGATGTCGCCCTATGTACTACGTTTGCTACACCGGAAATAGACGACACGCCATTCTTTAAGTAAAATTAATTGGTGCTCGTTTGTATGTACATACATATGTAAATGCATGTGTGTGCACCTTTCTATTAATATCGTTGAATTATTTTAATATCTATTGCAAACTTTTATTCAGACAGGACTAAAAAGTAGAAAATAAATAATATAAAAAAAACTTTTTAATATACAACGCTTTTATAAATGGACTAAAAAGTAGAAAATAATACTTCTCAGTCCCATAGAATTTGTTTTGATAACTTTTGATTTGGAAATTTTAGCAAAAGTCATTATAAACAATCTATGAAATTGAAAATGAAAAGCGTGGGGCGCATGTAATACACTTGAATTGATATGAAAAGTAATATATGTATGTATGTATGTGGGTATATGAATAACGACCGCTTAAAATCGATTCCAAAGTTCTACTTTCGCTGTAGAAATTTTAGGTCTACGTTATGTAGTTTGACTATTGTCAACTAAATCGAATGCTTTGTAAGTGAAGTGACTTGTGGACCACTTGAGGTATAGCTGGACCAGTTGGTAACTAGTTCGTGGGACCAGTTGGTAACCAGTCGGGGACCAGTCCGGGAGCCAGTTTGGCACTGGTCCGAAACTACTTACCTTCGGGCCAGTTGGGGACCAGTTGGTCTTTTTAAGCTCCTGTGGCCGTTTTAAGGGTAATTCTTGGGCTCCTGCACTGCCGCTGGGGGTTTCTGCCTTCTACGGTGGTAATTTTGGGCCGGGTTGCCTGTTTTGGAGGATTGTTGTGCTGTGTGCCGCGTATTACGTGTATCGGGTACCACTTTCTTGAGCGAATTCCTCTGGGGAACCTGTTGTGTGAGTTGCTGGCTTTTTGGCTAGACTTTGAGGAGGGTTTATACACGCATATCGGCGGAAATAGACGACACGCCATTTCTTTAAATAAAATTAATTGGTACTCGTTTGTATGTACATACATATGTAAATGCATGTGTGTGCACCTTTCTATTAATATCGTTGAATTATTTTAATATCTATTGCAAAATTTTATTCAGACAGGACTAAAAAGTAGAAAATAAATAATATAAAAAAAACTTTTTAATATACAACGCTTTTATAAATGGACTAAAAAGTAGAAAATAATACTTCTCGGTCCCATAGAATTTGTTTTGATAACTTTTGATTTTGAAATTTTAGCAAAAGTCATTATAAACAATCTATGAAATTGAAAATGAAAAGCGTGGGGCGCATGTAATACACTTGAATTGATATGAAAAGTAATATATGAATGTATGTATGCGGGTATATGAATAACGACCGCTTAAAATCGATTTCAAAGCTCTACTTTCGCTGTAGAAATTTTAGGTCTACGTTATGTAGTTTGACTATTGTCAATTAAATCGAATGCTTTGTATTGCATGCGCTCCACGTTTTTCATTTTCAATTTCATAGATTGTTTATAATGACTTTTGCTAAAATTTCAAAATCAAAAGTTATCAAAACAAATTCTATGGGACTGAGAAGTATTATTTTCTACTTTTTAGTCCACTTATAAAAGCGTTGTATATTAAAAAGTTTTTTT
>NW_023458555.1:96119851-96146994 GCF_013731165.1 Rhagoletis pomonella | reverse complement strand
CAGATGCAGAATTGAGCAAAATACCAAATTAAAGTGCAAGCTCCAGAGGTTTGTACAAAAATGTCAGATTTCAAATCAGTGTACTAGGTGAAAAATATGGGCATTTCTTGACTCATTCTCAACACATTTATTTATGTACATAAAGTTATACGACACCGATCTTGACGTTTTTCTCAGTAGAGTTTGTGTGAATATTTAGAGAATAGCTCACAAAATTTCTCGGTTTTATCTATCCAAATAAAGGAGTTTTAAAGTAAAACCCCATATCTGAACAATGAGTTGTATGGAGGCTATAGGTTATAGAGACCCAATCTCTGTAATTTTCACTGTAAGTATTCTGTTGATAATGGGTGAAAGTAATGCGAAATTTGATGTTTCTAGTTCTATAAATGGAGAAGTTATACCGAAAAATCTCATATCTGAACAATCAGTTGTATGGGAGTTATATGTTATTGTGGTCCGATTTTTTGGTTCCGACAAATGATTAATAATTATAAAACTACACTGACTTACCAAATTTCAGTCGGATATCTCGAAAATGAAGAGACTAGATTGCATACCAACAGACGGACAGATACACAGACGGACATGGCTAAATCGGCACAACTCGATGTTCTGATCATACATGTATACATTTTCATGAGTCTAGTACCCCGCTTATACGTTGCTTGAAAACAATTTCAACGCATGCGTTTTATTTGAAACCACATTTATAAATAGAGTTTTAATGCGCATTCGAGAAATTTATCGCATTCACTCGAACCGACTTTTCAAAGCGTTGTGAAAACATGAATGCGGTTTGAAAAAGTGCACAAACACTTCTTGTCTAGTTTAATTCGCTTCAGTAAAAGAAAGCAGCTGTTTCCATCATTACATAGCGTAGCCAGGTGCTAAAAATTACTTTTTATTTCATGATATTGTAGAGTACATATATAACGTACATACTATAAGGAAACATTTCATATGCTCACTCTTATTTATATTACGCATATATTGTACACAGTTTATTTACTTTGAGATACGTTATAATATATATACGTTAGTTATTATCAAATCACCGTATGTTCTGTTTCGATAATTTCATTATTACGCTAAACGCCACCGGTCATCGTATCAAATGTCATGTAATGCATAATGGCATTACACTGGGGGGGGGGGGGGGGGTTAAATATTAAAATCAAATAGAAACGTAATTTATCTTGCTATAAACGTCAACGAAAGTACTGTATATTGGTAAATATTCAATTCAATTACGCGAATATTAAAATGACCGCGTTCGGTCTGAAAAAGCATCCGTTAAGCGAATAATCAAGCTAAGAAACAAAAAAAATATATTTAATTTGCATTTTACCTGCAGTGGAATTCGAACCCTGACCCTCTCTGGATATCAACAAATTCTGGCAAGTATCTTTGCGCACTCAGCTACAGCCAGACATATAAATGTGCTTTCAAATGTTGAATTTCCATCAACACCACAGCACGCGATTTGTACTGATAAACACCCTGTAGGATATTGAAATAGACTTAGAGCACACCACGAACTAGACTGCAGGTGATCGCAAGTAGTCCAAAGTTTGGTACAAGCACATATAAAATTCTATTTACATTTAACATTGAATGTCCTAGGCTCCGACCAATTGCCCTCTTCTGCATTACATTGTAACCAATTTTAGATAAAAAAATAAAATAAAACTTGTGCCAGCTGCGATTCGAACCGGGGTTCTCAGGTTTGCTAAGCGGATAGTCTCTCTTCATGCCAACGCTGCACATGAAAACTCCTTGACTAAGTATCATATATCAGTAAATCGTTAATTGTACCCGTTGTCCGCTACTGCATGACATTGTAACCAATTCTAGATCAAAACTTATACCTTATGCATTACATTCTGACCACTTTTAGTACAATTCACCTGTTTTACATTACATTGCTTTACATTTTTGGACTATCTTTGGCCTAGATACAAAACTACTATACCTACAACTATATTTTTCGAGCAATTGGATCAATCTATCCTTCAGGGCATGTACTATGTATGTATGTGTGTATTGTCACCGCTCTGCATGCTGGGGATGCGTATGTACACTTATCACAGCGCACGGCAGTGCGCGCGAGTGACGAAAGGAGCCACAGTAGAATGCTGAATTGACTCGCTTATATACAGGGTGTCCCAGAAGTAACGTGCCAAACTTTAGGGCAAGGTAGGTGGGGGGGTGAGCTCACTGATAAACAAAAAATTTTCAGGTAAAAGTGTCACCGTTTTTGAAATATTTACATTTTTTCGAATTTAAAAAAAATCGTGCCTTTTCATGTGTTTTCTTTAACTGCAACTACAAACCGGGCAATACTTAGTAAATTTTTTATGTAAAATAATTCCAGATAGTTGCCTCTCCATACTCAAATGCAATGTAGTTAAAATAAATTAAGGAACCATCATAAAATTAGGACTATTTCTGGATTTTTAACTTTTTGATATTTTCTTCCCCAACTTTGACTATCTCGGGTGAAAAAAAAATGTACTGAGCTATAACTTTACATTACATAAAAAAATTGCTCATTTAATAAAGATTTCAGAAAGGTGCCACACTTACTGTTTTGAATAGAAAAAAAAAAGTTATAGCCGCTTTTGTGGGTAAAGGACTGAGACACGCTAGAATGTATTTAATAGATTTAAATTGAATTTGCTCTTGTTACCGTCAAATGACATGGTAAATAGTACAAAGGTACATTATTACCTGCTCCTGACATTATTTTGTGTTACTTACCGGAATTCGGACTAGAGTCTATAACAAGGGCTATATCTATCAATATTTTTTGTGAAGCATGGATTCACGTGAAATAAAATATACATGAGTCGTTTGAAGAGAAATTTATTCATTTATTGATAAAATATGCTCAAATTGGCGACCTTCTACTCTAATACAAGCTCGGCACCTTTTAAGAAAAGACGCTTTTAGAGATCTTAAACTCAATTGGGCTATCTCAGCAGCAGCTCCATTTATTTGTTCCCGCAAATGCTCTTCGTTTTGAATCGTTTTTGAATAAATTTTGTCCTTAAGACAGCCCCAGTAGAAAAAATCTAATGGATTCAGGTCTGGCGATCTAGCGGGCCACGTGATTGGCCCGTATCGTCCAATCCATCGGCGAGGATAAGTTTCGTCTAAATGAGCTCTTACTTCACGCCCGTAGTGAGCAGGGCACCCGTCATTTTGCAGCCATAGTATTCGCCGCAGGTTTAAGGGTACATCTTCCAAAAGAGTTGGAAGCCGTTCCTGAAGGAACTCTAAATAACTGTGAGAGTTGAGCGTTGGCGGCAGTTCCACAGGTCCCAATATCTGACAATTAAAAATACCGCACCATCAATTTATTTTGTACTGGTACTGCGAACGATCTTCTCTCATTTCGTGAGGATTGTCTATCTGCCAACTGTGAAGGTTATGTAAATTAAAATAACCATCACGTTGGCATGATGATTCATCGCTCCAAATTATTTTATTATAAAAGTTGGGGTCTGATGCATGCATTCGCATCATTTCACGGCAAAATCTAACCCTGGACAGGTAATCTCTTTCCTGTAGAGCCTGAACACGTTGAATGTGGTAGGGATGAAATCGATGGTATTTTAAAGCTTTGTGAACTGTAGTTTTTGGTATTCCCGTCCGTCTTTCCATCATTCTCACTGAAGTCGATGGACCTACTTCCTCTAACACAGCTTCAACATCTACCGTTGCAGGACGTCCTGTTTCGCCGCCACGCCTTCCAGGTATGCGACCTTAAAAAAGTAAAAAATGATAGTTAACAAGCAAGCAAACAAGAAAGGTGTAAAAATCACTTACCTTCATATATTTCTCTGTGGGTCCGGGCGAATACTTCACGACCCGGATGTCGATGATTGCGGTATCGCTCTGCATAGAGTTTTTGAGCAGCTCTGGCATTACAGCAAGCTTCACCGTAAATTAGGTGAATAACCGCATATTCATGCGACGTATACTGCGTGTTCTCTGTCATAGTATTAATAACACAATGTTCGAAGGGTTCAATTTCACAAAATCCACTTTCACTTATTCCGGTAAGAAACACAAAATAATGTCAGGAGCAGGTAATAATGTACCTTTGTACTATTTAGCATGTCATTTGACGGTAACAAGAGCAAATTCAATTTAAATCTATTAAATACATTCTAGCGTGTCTCAGTCCTTTACCCACAAAAGCGGCTATAACTTTTTTTTTTTCTATTCAAAACAGTAAGTGTGGCACCTTTCTGAAATCTTTATTAAATGAGCAATTTTTTTATGTAATGTAAAGTTATAGCTCAGTACATTTTTTTTTTTCACCCGAGATAGTCAAAGTTGGGGAAGAAAATATCAAAAAGTTAAAAATCCAGAAATAGTACTAATTTTATGATGGTTCCTTAATTTATTTTAACTACATTGCATTTGAGTATGGAGAGGCAACTATCTGGAAGTATTTTACATAAAAAATTTACTAAGTATTGCCCGGTTTGTAGTTGCAGTTAAAGAAAACACATGAAAAGGCACGATTTTTTTTAAATTCGAAAAAATGTAAATATTTCAAAAACGGTGACACTTTTACCTGAAAATTTTTTGTTTATCAGTGAGCTCACCCCCCCACCTACCTTGCCCTAAAGTTTGGCACGTTACTTCTGGGACACCCTGTATACACGAGATTTGGAAGTTTTTATCCAGACGTCCAATCGACATGTTTCAGATATTGTTGGAAAGGTCTTGCAGAGTGTGTCCAGAAAATGCATTCAAGCTTCATAAACGATTAACCAGGGGGCATGTGGGTACACCCAACGTATCTAGTGTAATTCTATAGGCCAATAACTTTCAAACGATACCTTATATATTGCGCTCCGGCTACTAGTTGGAAATATATAGAGGTAAATGTGTTTTGGTTCGTGTCTCCGCTACGAGATGCTTTGGTCTGTACGTACCTTCATTTAATTTTTTTCAAACTTTCAGGAATTAAAGTCCAAAAAAAACTAAGAAGGTTTTGTTCCAGGATGTTTTAATTCGTATGCCTTCGTGGGCGTGGCTGCTGTACGGTTGCCAGACGTACTGATTTTATCAGTAAAGTACTGGTTTTTCACCTCTTGTACTGATTTTATTCATTTCTTCAATCAGTACGCTAATGTCCCGATTTTTCGAAATTTTTACTGATTTGTACTGAATTTTCTATTCAAACAAAATACTTTAGTATTTTCTGAAGGTTTTTACATAACGTTGGAACTTCCTTAATCTGTACTGTAAAAAATAAGAAGAAAATAATTTAATTATATTTGACATGTTTTAGATAATGTTTGATATGCGCAAGAAATTGATACAACAAAAAATGAATCGTTTTATGGGCATATCGCCGGGTCGTTACGTACCAGTTGCGATAATATGTTGGAGCTTAAACTATTTAAAAAGAAGGCTACAATTTTTCTCGAGTGTTTTTAATTATCTCGAAAATAACTTTCAGTTTAATAGCAATAAATTTCAATATTCGAATGGCTTTTGCCATAACTTACAACTAATTTTTCTCAATTTACTGACTGTAAAATATCTTTGTAAACAAGACATAGAGTTAAATACTCTTTTTAGCGATTTCTTAGCCTTTCACAGTTTTTGCGTAGTTGAAAAATTATTTAAGCCATGAGGAAATATAGATGAACTCCTTAAAAAGTGGTACTTTTTTACAGGATGAGAGGATCTTAAGAATAGGGTTTGTTTCCTGGCGCAAAGAGAGAAACCGGCTTCTAATTAAAATTTTTGAAAGTGAACTTCAAATTAAAAGTAATTTTAAAATGAAATGTATAGAATTCTTTGACTATTTAAACATTGAAAATGGGAATGATCTCATTATTAATGTCATAAATATAAAATAATTTATTGGCTCCTTTGTACGATGGTATGAGTAGTCCACTTGCAAAGTGGCTATGTAAATTTTTTCGATTTTTAGTTTTTGGTGGTTAACGTACCGGTGTTTAAAGTAGTTTCATGTCCACTAACAATACAGTGCAAAATCCTTATATATTCTGAAAAAATAGCATCAAATGTTAGCTACTCTAGCAAAAGTCGCTATAATACTTACTGTATGTAGTTATATATACACTTTCAAAAGTCGCTATAATATTTTTTGTACGTATTTATACAAGCTCTAAAGCCTCCATCTTCTGATGAACTTCGAAAACTGCAAAAAAACGTGGTAGTTTCGGTACCTAGTGGAAGACGTCATAAAAAAGAAGCAGACCAACCTTCATGGAAGAGAGAACGCGAAAGGGTTTAAAAAGCTGGCTATATAAAACTTACTGTTTCAAAACTCGATATTTTTTTTTTAATTTATGGCTTACTATTATAAAATCACATAACGTTTTATAAAAAAAAAGTATTTTTTTTTTAAGTTTTTTCTCAGATTTATACATACGAAGTATACAAATTGCATATCAGAAGAAAGCGGATTTAATCTCGTTTGTGACGATATTAATTTTGTTTAAATCACTTTACTTTACTTTTTTTAGTAGTTTACATACAGCAATTTAAAATAATTTTTTACCAAAGGTCCAATTTCGAACTTCGAACGGAGAAATTACTTACCTATGACTCAATCTCTTAAAAAAAAATAGTTTGGTCCATTACCCAGAAAAAAAAGTTGATTTACAGTGTTATTGCTATTCAAAAAGTCACAAATATAAAATAATTTATTGGCTTCTGTGTATAATGATGTGTACGCTCATGTTAAAATGAATAACACTTTTTTATGAACTATATTATATTTATATACCAAAATATTGTTGAAAACAAGAACTCAGGCGTTTTAAATTATTTTCTGTTGCTTACATTCATAAATTTGCTTTGAAAAGTACTGATGTACTAATGTACTGATTTTGCGCATAAAAAATCTGGCAACCCTAAGCTGCTGCCTGAAATTCGAAAAAAGGCAATTTTTTAAACTACCACTGAGGCCGCACTACTCAGTCCATGTCATTGATGGGGATATCAGTAGAAGGGCCTTCAAACAAGCTATCTAATGCTATCTTTTGTGTTTATAAAATAGAAATATGTCATAGCGTTATCGCCTGAAAACTAAAAATCGGACTTCTGAAAATATACATTTCGGGCATTTTCTAGAAAACTGGTCAGTCGATTTTATTCTAGGTGTCCACAGATCTAGCCCAAACCCTTAGCTTTCATCTGGTATATAGCTTATTTCTGGAAAAACTCTTGTTATGGAGATATTGCGATTCAAATTGAAAAAATGTCGCTCCAAAAAGGATCAAATGGTTAAAAATTAATATATCCGTCTAATTTGGTTACTTTAAGATATAAAAATAACATACCCAGTTCCCCGCAAAAAATTGCCCATTCCCCGATTGGCACTTAAACCGAAATTCCCTGCAAATCGGGGAGTTTCCCTCGAGTTGTCAAGTTGAAGGATGCAGCTGTGCTAATCACTTCGTACATGCCTTGGAAACCACAATTTGTGTGTATTTTACAGTTTTTTTTCAGTCACATGCTGAAATTGTAACATTTTTCCCCAATTTAGTTGCAGGTATGTACACAGTATTTAACTATGCTACATGGGTTTATCACCCGCACTTAACCTGCCTGGTATTTACCCATAGTTGTACATAAATATATATGTATGAATGCATTTAGTTCACCCAATGTGCCGCTACTACGTACATACATACATATGTATAAATTGCCGCTGAGCAAACCTACTTGAGAAAAAAGCATCAATTTAATGGCACGAGTGCAACACCGTACACGTGATAGAAGTAAAACTTCTTAAAAAAAGCACAAGTGTGCGCCCCACACCCAGTAGAAATCTTAACAAAAATAAACTTCGAGACTATCAGAGGAAACCGGTGGTTATTGTATCCAAAGTTGGTACCAAGTTGATAAATTTTATCATATCTTTTATTTTTATTTTTATTTTTTTCGAATACAAAGGAAATTCTTTTTCACTTTACTCCGTATTCGAAAAATTATGTTTCAATGGACACATCGTCTTGAATACATAATTTAGATTTAGATAATATTGTTAGCAATTTATTTGGGAAAAACATTTAGATTATTGTTTGTATTTTCATCGATTTTAAATTTGCTACCCCAAAATAATTGATATCAAATAAAACACCTCATTGAGGTAAAAGTTTCGAGTGACGAAAGCTGAACTAGAAACACAAAATTTATGATATCAATTTCGTGACGAAAATTATACGAATTTTTTAACTGCCTTTGAAACGTACGGAAAATCTTTTTTTATTTATTCGGAACGTAGTGAAATTCCGTCTACTGCTAGAAACTCAAAATAAAAATCAGAACATTTGCAACGTTCCGAATAAATCGAATTCTTGAATGACGAATCGAAGATAACTTAAAAAAAAATAGTGCTCATTTTCAGGCTCCTGGCAACACTACTTTGTGAACTTCACTATTTAGAAACAGCTGGTAGCAGTATTCGGACTTCCCTGCGGTTGGAGTAGATCCACTCCGGTTTTTAACGTTATTGAAATTTACTCCTCTGCTCTGCTTGTCCGAATACCTGCACCGTCTTGTAACTGACGTTAAACCACTGTTTAATTATCCTTTTTAATACTATTTAATAATAGATAATATAATATGGTTATCCATTGAACGCGTAAGTTCATCGTAACCACGTAAATCTCGTAAATAAACGATTTTCCATACAAAATTAATTAAGCTTACGAGCTTTACATGGTTACGTGGCATTTACGTGTTTAGATGAATTGCCCTAATAAGTATTTAATAATAGTGGTAAAGTCGCAATTGTATATGTGTACATTTTTTTAAATGGCGATTATTTAAAATTTGTTTCAAAAATGGTTATAGTATGTACGTCGTATTAAATTATAGTATTTACGCCGTTTAAATTGATATCAATACTTTTCAGATCGGTTTCCGAGATATTGAAAATATAACAATATAGAAAAGTTTTACCTTATACCCTTTTATTTGCTTTGTTCGCGCCAAATAATATTGGTATGGTTGAAATCAGAGTAAAAAGTTCTATCGATCCACAATTTTGGTTTTCTTATAGCTAAACGGTTGGTATTCTAGACTTGTTCCAATATCATTTCACAAAGGGTCTCATATTTACGTTTTATTTTATACCTATATGTTATTTCCGTAGTAGATTTGGATTTTTAATTTACGAATCAAACATTGTAAGTTTCGCATTCACCTTAATAAGGAAAATACTTTGAGAAACCTCTCATTGAAACTTTTT
Source organism: Rhagoletis pomonella (assembly GCF_013731165.1). Classification (NCBI taxonomy): domain Eukaryota; kingdom Metazoa; phylum Arthropoda; class Insecta; order Diptera; family Tephritidae; genus Rhagoletis; species Rhagoletis pomonella. The sequence goes on along the minus strand of NW_023458555.1, from coordinate 96,137,735 downwards.
CTGAGTTGTGTGAAATCACTTAGATGTATGAATTTTATGTTACATAATTAGGTAGATATATACCTATCGTGTCTATATAATTGCTCAGTCCTACCACTACGCGCTATATATCAAATTAAAGTGCAAGCTGCAGATGCAGTTGACCGTGTTTGTCACAAAAGTAAAAAGCGGCAGAAAAGTCGATAGTGAGTAATATAATCTATTGAAAAATATTAACCAATTTCCCGTGGAATAGAGATTCGGAAAAGGTATTAGGTATTATTCATAGTTTTGAATTATGTTTCACGGACCAAAAAATAAACATAGTTGAGATCACTTTCTGTTTTAAACACCTCGGATATCACTGACCATTATAAAGGACACTGCATGACGGCAAAGCTCAAAGTTCTACAAAATTGTTAATGTGATTTTTTAAATGAAAGATCCAAAATGAGCCGGTATGCATATTTAAAAATTTTTAGAATCAGTGTTTGAGCTTCTGTACAGAAAGGGTTAAGAAAGCTTTAGTTTAAAAGTGTGATACTAAATGCCGAAGCTTTAAGTAGAGTAAGGTTCGTCAAGAACTTAAAATTTATCCTGGGTTATCAGGTCTCTAGCGATACAAGATTAATTCTTGTCTTTCACGAACTACTTTAAATAAATCTTGAGCTAAATGCTGAAATATATTCATGAATATCACATTTTACTATATGAAGTATTTTTTGCGCAGAACTTCTTTCTGTGTAGGCGGCCTTCGGCCGCGCTTAGGGATTATAACCCTTACTAAGTAGAATTCTCCTTTCTGTGAGGAGAAGAGGGGCGAAAGTATTTTTGCGCAGAACTTCTTTGAGGCTTGGCGATTATAACCCTTATTAAGTAGAAATAATGCATACAAGCGGGCCCATGCGCAGTCTGCGCAGACAGAAATACACAGTAAACTCATCCCTCTTTGTAGCCACAGATAGAATCAGATTGTTCTAATAGTTTGCGGAAATAATTATTCTTATAAACCCCTTATTTTTATTATACATATAATACAAAGCATTAATGAGATTTATAGTACATCAGAACTTATACTTATTAGGTACATACATAAAAATATATTACAAACTGACTGATATATGAGTGTCATGAGTTGAGGGAGACATGGTGTCACTTACTTTGTATACAATACTAGCAGACCCGGCGAACTTCGTCCCACGAAAAAATTTTTATATATCTTATTGAAACTATTTGGTCCAACATTTTCACTAAAAATTCACGTTTATGATTTCCATTGGCACATTCGTCTGCTAAGATTATGGTTTGGTGGTCATTTGCCGCTTTAAATAACCTAGGATAGGTTAGGTTGGGCGGCAGTCCAGAAGTAGGACACACTTAGACTCAGGGTCCTTTGTGATACCGCATGAGGGGTTTTTAATTATCCCCATCCCCTGTAAACCACTTGGTGCTTAGCAAGAATGTGCAAAGACTCCTGACGTTCACCTCTTTGAGGTCATCGAGATCGTCGAAGAAGTAGCTCCCGAGAGCTTTTTCTCTCCGTTTTGATAGAGCGGGGCAGTGACAGAGAAGATGTGGGATGGTTTCCTCTTCGTCTATATCCATGCAGCTTCTGCAGTAGTCGTTCCAGGGTGCGCCCAGTCTAGCTGCGTGTAATCCGATCAGACAATGTCCGGTGAGAACTCCAGTCACTATACGAATGTTCTGCCTACTTAGATTAAGTAGAGACTTGGTGCGCTGGGCGTTCGTGGCGGGCCAGAGCGTTTTGGCAATGAGACAGGTTGGTTCTATTCGCCATCTTTCATTGGCAACTTCTATGAATTTTTCATTCAGTTGATATTTGCATGTCCGAAGTGGGATTGCGAGAGTAGTATCCCTTATGTCTGTATCCGGCAATGTCGTTCCAGGACGCGCGAGTTCGTCAGCCTTGCAGTTTCCCTGAATGTCGCAATGGCCAGGTACCCAGACAACGTGTGTGCTGAATGTCTCAGCCATCTCGTTGAGAGATCGGCGGCATTGAGCAACTACTTTTGAAGTCAGCGACATATTTCCCAGAGATTTTACTGCCGCCTGGCTGTCAGTGAAGATGTAGATTTCATGACTAGAAATCGTATCACACTGGACCAGTGATGCGGCCTTTGAGATAGCTATCAGTTGCGCCTGAAAAACGCTGCAGTAATCAGGGAGGCGGAAGCTGAATGATATGCCTAACTGTTCCGAATAGACCCCACCACCTACTCTTTTTTCCAGCTTCGATCCGTCCGTGTAGACATGGATGGATCCGCTCTTACTGACAGTGTCCATTGACCATTCCTCCCTTGAGGGAAGAAGGGTCGTGAACATGGCCTTGGAAGTGCGGGTGGGCGGAATGTAATCGGTTGTCGGAAACTGAGTAAGGTCGGTCAGAATTTTGTAGTGACCTATATGTGGATGCGTCCATTTTTTGGTCGCGTTGAGCCTAATGGCGGTACTGCATGCCATCTTTTTTGCATAAAGATCCGTCGGGAGAAGTGCTAGCAGCGTGTTGAGCGCTTTTGTGGATGTTGTTTTCATGGCTCCTGTTATCAGCAGAGAAGCCAGTCGTTGAACTTTGTCCATTTTCTTAGAGTTCACCTTTTTATTGAGAGAATCCCGCCAAACTGCTACCCCGTAGAAAAGAATCCACCGCGGTGTAGATCCAAGTTACGATTTTGGGCTCCAGGCCCCAGTTTTTGCCAATAGCCCTGGTGCAGGAGTATAGGGCAGTTGTGGCTTTGCGGACCCTTTCATCGATGTTAGGTCCCCACTTTAGTTTCCTATCCAGAATTAGACCTAGATATTTAACCTGATCAGTTCTCTGCAGTGTGGAACCATTCAAAGTGACATTTCCGAGAGGTGGACAGATGTGTTTCCTTGTGAAAAGTACAAGTTCTGATTTTGTGGAATTAACTCCCAAACCACAATTTCTGCACCAACGTGAGAGATTATTTAGTATACCTTGAATGAGACAAGTCAGGGTTGCTAAATAGTTACCAGTAGCCGTAATAACAATATCATCGGCGTAGGATACCACTCTGCCGCCGTTTCTTTCTATTTCTTTCAGCAAACTGTCAACGGCAATGTTCCAAAGTAGAGGTGAGAGTACACCTCCCTGGGGGGTTCTCCTTGCCGCGTACTTTTTGACGGCGGCGTCCCATAGCTCTGAGTTTATAACCCGATCCCGGAGGAGATTGTTGACCAACGCTATCAACGTGTTGCAAAGTCCAAGTTCCTGGAGCGGTGAAATAACTGCATCCGAACTGATGTTATTGAAAGCACCCTCAATGTCCAAGAAGACAGATAGAGCATACTCTTTGTAGTACAGAGATTTCTCAATGTCAAGGATAAGGCTGTGTAGAGCTGTATCTACACCCTTTCCTTTGTTGTATGCATGTTGGGCAGTAGAGAGCTTTGGACCAACTATTTCCCTAACTTGGGTATCCAATATGCGCTCTAGTGACTTCAGTAAGAAGGACGAGAGGCTGGTTGATCTGAACTCATTGGGTTTGGTGTGAGAAGATTTTCCCGCTTTGGGGATAAATACCACTTTTACCTGCGTCCATCTCTGAGGTATATAAGCGAGGCTGATGGCCGCTCTATAAATAGCCATTAGTTTTGGAATAACTATATCCATTGTTTTCTGAAGATCGATGGGTAGGATACCATCGAGACCGGGTGCCTTGAAGGGCGAGAAGCTGCAAATAGCTTCCTTGATATCCCCATCAGAAATAGTAGTAAGATGGATTCCCCCATTTGGGGCAGTGATCTGTAAATTGTTCGATCCTCTGGTGTCGGAACAATCAGGAAAGTGCGTCTGCATGAGAAGCTCAAGCGTTTCGGAGCTGCTGCTCGTCCATTTACCATTCCCTTTGAGCAGGTAGCTAGGCGCGCTTGGGTTTTTCGAAAGGATTTTGCGTAAACGATTTGCCTCCGAGTTGCTTTCTATCGTTTGGAAAAAAGTCTCCCAGGAGGAGCGTTTTGCAGCTCTGACAGCATATTTGAATCTGCGTTGGCAGTCCTTATATTCGTTCCACACATTTGACGCTTTCGCTTGATTAAATTTCATCCTGCATTCCTTCCTTAGGATCATTATTTCATGCGACCACCATTGTGGTCGTTGCTTTCTCCTTTTTATTTTGGGACATGCTGCTTTGGTACCTCTTTGAAAAGCCTTCGTGAGCCCTTCTACTTCTGAGTCTAGCATTTGGGTGCTCGCGAGATTTCCAGTGGTTTCAGGCAAAGATCTGATTAGATAGCGCCTGAACACCTCCCAATTAGTTCGTCTGCGGTTTAAGAACGCTCTAGGCGCACAGATCGAGATGTTTAATTTAAAGCTAATGTACATGTGATCGGAGAATGAGTTTTCCCCGGACACATGCCAGTTGCTCACCAATTCCTCACCTCGTCTATTAGCAAAGGATAAGTCGAGCACCTCCCTTCGTAGGGAAGTTACAAAAGTGGGGGTGTCCCCAATATTGCATATTCTAGGATTATTGCTTAGTAAAAATTCGAGAAGTAACTCACCTCGATCGTTTGTGTTTGAGCTGCCCCAAATATCATGATGGGCATTCGCATCTGCTCCAATGATTAGCGGGACGTTAGCGGTGTTCGCTCCAATTACTGTCTTCCTGACTAGTGCTGGCGGTGCTGGCTTGTCGTGTGCCATGTAGCTCGAGGCAAGCCAAATTTTCCTTCCGCAGGTTTCCAGGACGGCTACTGTGGTGTCTGCATCGCTGAATTGTATCAGAGAGTAGACATAAATATTTTTCTTTACTAATAAGCAAGACCTTGGTTTACCTCTAACACATGTGTAGATCAGCTGATAATCTTCACTGCTCAGGCCGCAAACCCGATCTTTGATGACCCTAGGTTCTTGGATGAGCACGATCTCCTCTTCTCTTTGAGCGAGACGGAGGAGTAGTGCGGCTGACGCCGCTTTGCTGTGGTGGAGATTAATCTGTAGAATCCCCACCATTATCTTCGATCTGTCTAGTCGGACGCCCAATGACAGTACAATTGGCGTCTTCGTCCTCGGGTAATGGAGGAACGTCCTCTTCGTCATCACCAAGTGTATCAGTCAGCGATCCGGTGTCGTCCGACCCATCGTTGACGGCGATTCGCTCGAAGAGCTCACCCACCGTGTCGCAGCTGGACGCGACTTCGCAGTCCATAGGGCATTCGGTCTCCTCCACGGCGGCCCCAACTGTTTCCGCGGAGGGAGCATTCTTCGACATATCCTGTCGATACACATGGAGGGTCAAGGCTTGAAAGCCATAGTTGATCCTCCAGTTGAGATTAGAGAGGGGAGCAAGTGATTCCTCGTTGAGGACAATCACCGCCACTCTTCGTTTGCTTACCGGATCTTCCATCTTTACAACCTTCCAATCGTGAGTTGGAAGCTCTGGATTCCCTAGCTGAATATAGCCCAGAACCTCCGACGGATCGTCATGGTATTCCGGGATCCATGCCCTGGATCTTGGGCGATTTGGAATCTCTTCCCTCTTTACGACATCTAGTCGTGCACCTGGCCAGGGCTCCCCAATCTTATTGATTGCGGCCTTGTAAAGCTGCGCAGATCTCTCATCCGTGCACTTAATCAGTTTTACACCCCGTAACCAACCCGCGTCTGAGCAGCTGGGTGGAGGTCCTACGTTATCACGGAGAACCTCGCGATATACCGCCCACAGCTTTCTGGTTACCAGGTCCCAATTTTGCTGTGTGATCCCACCATCAAGGGCATTCCGATCGATCACAGCACGGACAAGCTATTCCCTTGCCGCATCGGCAAAGGATTTTTTAGGCTCCTTATATGCAGCCATCTGGGTGTTAGAAGGCCCCTTTCTCTTCCCCGAGGTCGTTGCTTCTTCCTCCGAGCGCTTCCGCTTTTGGAGGTCTGCTTTCGCTTTCTCTCGGTGAATCTCCAGGAAAGACTCTGCCCAAGCATTCTAGCTGATTTGCTCTTCTGTCAAGTCCTCCTGCTTGACATCTTTCAGCCTATCGATGATACGCAGAGCTGATCTTCTGGTGCGATAGTTTCTCTCAGAGGTTCCTATCGCCTTGGAAGGAGGTTTCGGCGTACAGCCTAAAGGATTGACGTTGGGATTCACTGACTTGGTCATGTGAGCCGACTCCGCAAACGTCGAAGCCGATGTTCCTTTTTTAGGAGGAACCTCAGCTGGGGAGGGGACAGCACAACTGGCTTGTCTTTGGACATGGCAAGCAGAGCTTCCCGAAGGAAGACTGGCAAGGTTTGCCATAGCGTCGAGTCCACTTGAGGTGGACAGGGTGCCATCCTTGACTTGTCTTGAGACAGTGTCCGAGATGACAGCCTGTCCACCTCCAGCGGCTATCGAGGCATCACCACCATCCTGCCTGAGGGCATGGGTGGTGTTGGTGCTTTTAAGATCGGCTTGGGACCTTGCCGCCGTGCAGGATTGCCCCGGTTGGGACAGAGTGGAGCTAGACCCCGGCTTTGCCACAGGCTTGGCTCCAAAGGGATGTTTTGTCAAAGATTGACAGGTGATGGGCCAGGTTGGTTTTTTCTAAGAATACCTCGTTTATCCGAGGCGGGGTTTTTGTTGTTCATATCATTTATTATATCCGTCTGCGTTGCTCGACAAGGCAAGCGCGGCAGACCCGATAATTTGGATGGGGAGAGGGGGAACGGCGACTACGACAGTCCCCTCTGCCGTAGTAAGGCCATTCTACCTCCTGAGGCGACCAGGTATCAGGAGAGTACCGTACGAATACAGCCGGATACCCCTGGCTGCAAACCATCCAATAGGCACGGTTGCGCATGACACCCTGGATTAGGGGGGAAAGGGATGGTGGATAGGGCGGGAATTGGGTGTTTGTGGGATAGGAGGAGGGATCGTAGCGTCGGTGCGGTGATCTTGACATGGCGCAAGGGGAGGCCGCTCCCCCCGTGCAGACCTTGCAGGTACACAGGTCGAGTGGCCATCCAGGCAGTCATATCAAGCTTCCCTCTTAGTTCATGATCATCTAAATCTCCAGAACGGAGGTTTAGATTTTCATTTGAGCCCCATCCCACGGCAAGGAGACCAACGTGATGAGGTTATAACCTAAGGAAAGTGTTATATCCGTGATGAAGTTCTTTAAATTCTCCAGTTGGGCGGCATTTCATAGCACGGTTATTCGCAAAGCGAAATAAATTTTTTCCTCTTCGTTAAAATCCGTACAACCATTTAGGAGGATTTCACTCACAAACACACCTACAGAAGGATTAAAAAATATATTCAAAGATAGCTAAAGGTCGGTACGTTTGCAGGCCTCACACCCCTTTTTCAAATTGCCAAATTGTCTCCATGAGTATGGGCTTGATTTCAGCTACATACATATCTCCATACGAAGTTCCAGTACTGTACCATGAATACTTTCAGAGATATGCAGTATAAAAATTCGATTTATATGGGAGATGCCACGCCCCCCTTCCCAACAGCTGCCCTCTTTCTTCATGAGTATGCGATTGATTTCGTATATCTCCATACCAAGTTCCAGAACTCTACCATGAACACTTCCATAGATAGGCAGTATGAAAAATTCTGTTTGTATGGAAGATGCCCCGCCCCCTTTTCCAATATTTCCAATTTTTCCTCAAGAGTTGATTGCGTATATCTCCGTACCAAATTCCAGAACTATACCATGAAGACTTCCAGAGATATGCAATATGAAAAATTTGGTTTGTATGGAAGATGCCACGCCCCCTTTTCCAATAGTTCGAATTTTTCTCCAAGGGTATGCGATTTATTTCGTTCATCTCCATACAAAGTTCCAGAACTCTACCAAAAAATTTCCAGAGATATGCGGTACGAAAAATTCGGTTTGTATGGGAGATGCCACACCCCTTTTTACAATAGCTTGAATTTTTCTCCAAGGGTATGCGATTGATTTCGTATATCTCCATACCAAGTTCCAGAACTTTACCATGTTCACTTTCAGAGATATGTAGCATGAGAAATTCGGTTGCATGGGAAGTGTCACGCACCCTTTACATATAGATTTTTTTTAGCCTAAAACCATCTTTGGGACACGTGCGGCAGGTGGCAGTTTAAAAAAAATCGGTTCAACCGCTTTTGAGCCTTGCGAAAACTAAAAAAACGGCTTTCAAAATATATATTAGTTGAGATATATTATATTTATATTTTGACAGTATCCGTTGTTTCTGATTGGCGCAAAAAAATCTTGCCTAGTGACGAATTCGCCCCTTGATATGGTCGTTGCTCAAAACTATTTATATTCGAAATTGCATGAAAATTGGAAAACAGGAATTTATAAGCTTATCCAGGCAAAAAGCTACCTACGTACCGAATTTTAAGCAAATCGGACCATAAATACGATTTCTTCGAATAGATCGGTCTCTGGTCCACTTCTCGGTAAACATGGATCATATATGCTAAAAAGCTACTTACATACCAAATTTTAAGCAAATCGGACCATAATAAGATTGTTTCGAAAAGATCGGTCCCTGGTCCACTTCTCGGAAAAAATGGAGCATATATGCTAAAAAGCTACCTGCGTACCGAATTATAAGCAAATCGGACCGTAAATACGATGTTGTCGAATAGATCGGTCCCTGGTCCAATTCTCGGACAAAATGGATCATATATGCTAATATATGCTAAAAAGCTACTTACGTACCAAATTTTAAGCAAATCGGACCATAATAAGGTTTTTTCGAATACATCGGTCCCTGGTCCACCTACCCGAAAAAAGTAAATTTTTTTAGCCTAAAACATGGTGGTTACCGAAAGCTATTTATATACAAAATTTCATGAAAATCGGTCCAGCCGTTCGCGAGATTACCTGTTACAAAAAAAGGGACTTCTCTTTATATAATTAGTATAGAGTATAGATTGGAGGAGAATATATATTCAGAATTAACTTTTTGATTAAATGTGTCTTTAACAGAAACAATAATATCTGAGAATCGTCTTACTCTAGTTTAATACAAAATGGTCCTCTAGCCGGAATATTGACAAAGTTCACCTGGACTGAAGCAAACGCAATCCAAATAGTTTTTTGTGATGCCTCTCACTCGACCAAATGAGTAAAACCCACCTGGGTAGACTATACTCGATAGAGACAAAAATTGCCGCCACAAATAAGAGTTAGTATATTTTGAGTTTGTTCTTGTTTTAGTGGAAATTACTCTTAGTAATTTTTTGAATTAGCGTAAGTACTCATTTGCACTAATTGTTATGGATTATGAATAAGCACACTAATTTTATTAGTACTCAAAGCCGGTCTCTGCTCGCCACCCTACACTGTCGACGAAAGTATATATGTATGTATGTATGTAAAACAGACGTTCCCAAACTTTTTTCCCCCGTAGACCCCTTTCTAAACCTTACTGGTTTCGGTGGCCCCCAGCTGCTACATGTCTAACATATTCCCAAAGCTCATCAAAAATTTTAAGACTAGATCTAACGATGTAAATTTGCATCGCGGGTGAGTTCCAAAACTAAATTCGAAGTGGCAAAAATAAAAATAAAATATTTTATCTTGTTCTCTTTATTAAAACAATGTAATTACAAACTTGCAAGTTTTAAAAAACCGAGCTCGCAAAGCGATCAAAGTGCTCTCTAGCTCTGAGGATTTATATTTTTAAAGAGAACTCCGAGCGCTAGCGTTATTTACATTCTCTTTAGCAAAACCTCCCCCCTCACATGTTTGTCTCACTCACGAATTTGTATGTGGCGTATTGGTAAAATAGTTTTTTTGTGTTGATGACATCCTTTTTATTTTTATCACTCCGAGTTTTAAAGTGATGAGAATGCCTGGTTTGAGCTAGTTCTGGCCAAATCGTTAGATGTCTCATTACCAACTCCCGAGTGACCTGGTACCCAGAGTAAACCAAGCTCGTTATGTTTACCAACATAAAATAATAACATAAGTTGAGACTTGCATTGTCGAACTAGTTAGGAAGTACTTAGATAGAGGGCTGGCCAATGTCTTAAGTGCAGCCTGGCTGCCACTCCAGATATGCAAACTCCTTCCCCTCTACCTATTTTACACCACGTAGGTCATGGCTTTGAGGATTGCATTCCCCAAGATACATGTGAAGCTTATCCCCATTAGCTTCGAAAAAGATCCCACATCCCGACCCAGAGTCAATTGTGGAGCCATCAGAGAAGACTCGACAATGTGTGACTCAGGGCACAGTTCTGGAATTAAACCGGCATTCAGCTCCAGGGAACTCAACATTATAGAACCTCTTCAACAAAGGTAATGGTGGCGAACTATCATCATTATCCTCAGCATTTGGCGCCGCGCCCCACTCAGTGTTATAAGGATATCCGTTTCTTTCTAGTCTGAAGGTGGCCCTTAAGGCTTCCCTACGTATGAAGACATAAAATGACGGTAAGTGCAGCAGTGCGTCAAGAGCACTACACACCACGCAAAAAAAATTAAAATTAAATAAAGAGGATATTAAGCAACCATTTTGATTCTTTACTATCGATAAATTTTCGTGGACCCCCAGTTACAACTCGTGGACCCCCATATTTTTTTCACGCCAACGTAGACCCGCGTCGAGTCTCCCGTGGACCCCTGGGGTCCACCTGGACCACTTTGGGAATCACTGATCTAAAAGGATACATATATGTGTACACACAACGCAACGTCGTCACAACTTATCCAAATGGAATCTATATATTATTCTGAAACAATCTACATATATATCATTCTGAAACAATCTATATATCATTCTGAAACAAGGCGCTTACTTCCAGTGATCTACAAACCGCACAAAGCCAAATTATACGTCAAATTAAAGTGCTCGATCTGAAACTTTGCACAAACTTTATAGATTTAAGATTCATTACACCATTTTCGAAATATTTACGTCGAAACATTTTAAATTGATGCAGCGTCTCAGCGGGATATAAGAGAATGAAAAATTGTTCCATTTATTCGTTTTCGTCTCTGTTTTTTTCATGTCGATCAAAGCATTGCTGCGTTCGTGTGCATGTAGGCAGCGATACAGCGGAAGATCTGCAAAGAAAATGTTCCCTTTGTCACTGTACATACACAACGTTGTTGCATTCATACATTCATACCCACTATGATCAACAACATCGCTGCAGCGCTGTGGGCTTTATTTTGATTTAAGTATTGTTATGTTCCATTTATTCGTTTTCGTCCCTAGATTTGTTTCATATCGAGCAAAGCATTACTACGTTCATGAGAATGTGATACAGCGAAAGACCTGCAAGACAAAAATTTTGCTTTTGCCTCTGTACACATTCCACCTACATAAATATTAATCTTTTAAAATGTAAAACTAAACCTCACACACGCATTCTTATTTTAAATTTCCAACCACAACAATTTTGAACATTTTCATTTCTTTATTCTTAATTTGGTATAGTTTTAAAATGCTGGAAGACTTAAAAAAATCCTGGCGGGCGAACTGAGGGATCGGTAAAGTATTTTACATTCTCGATAAATATACGTTTCAGAGAATCTGATTATGTTGTGGGTTAGAGAAGGGCGTGAACTTTCGCCTGACTCAAAAATTGAGATAAATGCCACAAGGGATTAATTTGCAAGTCGATTAGCTATTTGAACCTCAGCCTTTTGTAGTTCATCAAAACCTATTGAAGGATCGATCAATTTCGTGTCCAAAAAATAAGCACTGTACGGTAGTTAGTAAAGAAATAGTTAATATGACGTCCGGAGAAGAAAATCTTTACTATGTCGTCGATATCTACTGCCGTTTCTGAATATCCACAGGAGCAAGTGGAGTATGGGAGTGGCACCCCATGACTTGATGCTAAAAGTTATCGGCAGTAGGATGCCGCAATACCTTTATCTTACTAATATTATAAATATGAACCCAGTAGCGAAAATAGTCACCGGCGACATCGTCACTAATGAGGATTTAGTGACATCGTCACATTTGCTGTGAATCTTAAACGACATATAGCCAATGACACTGGTGACAATGTCATGCAGGTGTACTCCTATCAAAGACTTATAACAGACAATGTATTGCAGCGGTAACTTATAAAAAGTCCATTGCAAGATACTGTCGCTTGAATGTCATTAATGTTCACTGCATGACCAACGACGAAAATTACCATTTATATGAAAAAGTCATGAACGACTTCCATACAATCGGAGCCCAAAGTCATTTAAGACGTAACTTTTCCGTACAAGACTCTTAAGTGACTAATGCATGACATTCGCTACGGGGAAAGTTTGTATGTTTGGCAAATCATCACGCGGAAACTAGTGATCAGATTTGCATGAAATTTGTACGCAGATAGCTTATGGGCCAGATTGGTTTATAGGCTTTTTTTTAAGAGTTGCCACCTGCTAAAAAGTTTAATTTATTTAATATCTTCCTAATATTATAAATGTGAAAGTTTGTATGTTTGGATGTTTGGGAAATCATCACGCGGAAACTACTGAAGGGATTTGCATGAAATTTTGTACGCATTTAGTTTATGGGCCAGATTGGTTAATAGGCTAGTTGCCTATTAAAAAGATTAATTTATTTAATTTGCAGGAACGACTGAACGAATTTGCATGAAAATTTGCACACAGATAGCTTATGACCTAAATTGGAAAATAGGTTACTTTTCTTGAGAGTTGCCACCTGTTAAAAAAGTTTAATTAAATTAATAGGCGGAAACGGCTGAAAGGATTTGCATGAAATTTAGCACACAGATAGCTTATGACCTAGGATGGATAATAGGCTAATTTTTTTAAGAGTTGCCTTCTGTTAGAAATATTTAATTAAATTAATACGCGGAAATGAGTGAACGGATTTGCAGGAAAATTTGCACCCAGATAGCTTATGACCTAGACTGGAAAATAGGCTACTTTCTTAAGAGCTGCCACCTTTTAAAAAGATTTAATTAAAGTAATACGCGGAAACGACTGAACAGATTTGCATGAAATTTAGCACGCAGATAGCTTATGACCTAGGATGGAAAGCAGGTTACTTTTTTAATAGTTTCGATCTGTTAGAAATCTTTAATTAAATTAATACGCGGAAATGAGTGAACGGATTTGCTTGAAAATTTGCACACAGATAGCTTATGACCTAGATTGGAAAATAAGCTACTTTCTTAAAAGTTGCCCCCTGTTAAAAAGGGTTAATTAAATTAATACGCGGAAACGACTGAACGGCTTATGACCTAGGATGGAAACTAGGTTACTTTTTTAAGAGTTGACATCTGTTAGAAATGTTTAATTAAATTAATACGCGGAAATGAGTGAAGGGATTTGCATGCAAACTTGCGCACACATAGCCTATGACCTAGATTGGAAAATAGGCTACTTTTCTTAAGAGTTGCCACCTGTTAAAAATGTTTAATAAAATTAATACGTGGAAACGACTGAACGGATTTGCATGAAACTTAGCACACGGATAGCTTATGACCTAGGTTGGAAAATTGGCTACTATTTTAAGAGTTATCACGTATTAGGAAACTTTAATTAAATTAATACGTAAAAATGACTGAACTGATTTGCATGAAAGTATGCGCACAGATAGCTTATGATCTAGACTGGAAAATAGGCGACTTTTTTAAGAATTGCCACCTGTTTGAAAATGAAATTTTGCTCAAAGATGGTTTATGACCTGGATTGAAAAATAGGCTACTTCCTTAACCGGTTTCCCTATCAGAACGAAATTTGGTACACTTACTACGGATTTCGCAAGGATGGTCTTACACTGAAAGTAATTCCGATAACTCAAGGCCCTCCAATACAAATTGTAATTTTCATATTAAATACATATCTCTAGAAGTATTTGTGGGAGAGAACTGGAACTTGGTATAGAGAAATGTATGGGAAATCAATGTTGGCATTAATCGATTAATTTTTTAACCAATTAGTTAATTCGATTAAATTCAATCTGATTACAGGTAATCATCATTAATTTTAATCTGACTAAGCGGTTAATCGTAACCGCGATTAAAAAAATTAATTCTTAATCATTAACTCAATCAAGTAGGTTTGCTGATTAATTAATTTATTCTGGAATTTTCCTGTGCACACAAAGCAAGCTATGTCGGGTTTCCTCATCAATCTGAGCAGTTTATGTTTTCTTCTTCTTCTTCTTTTTTGGCGCTGTAACCGCCTAAGCGATTTTGGCCGACTTCAGCAAAGCACGCCAGTCGTTTCTCTCTGTGCCAAATGACGCCAATTGGAAACGCCAAGTGAAGACAAGTCCTTCTCCACCTGATCTTTCCATTGCATTGGGGTCCTCCCTCTTCCTCTGCTACCACCAGCGGGTTCCGAGTTGAATACTTTCAGAGCCAGCGGATCCGCTGTATTTTAATTCGCTGCACTATGTCCATGTCGTTGTAAAGCTCATACAGCTCATCGTGCCATCGTCGCCGGTACTCGCCGTCGACAACGCGTAAAGGCTCATAAATCTTCCGCAAAATCTTTCTCTCGAACACTCCATGAGCCGCCTCATCGGATGTTGTCATTGGCCATTCTTCTGCGCCATATACCAGCACGGTCATGATGAGCGACTTATATAGCGTGGTTTTCGTACGTCGAGAGAGGACATTACTCCTGAATTTCCTACTCAGTCCAAAGTAGCACTTGTTGACAAGAGTGACTCTGCGTTGGATTTAAATGCTGACATTATTATCGGTGTTAATTCTGGTTCCCAAGTAAACGAAATTCTCTACTTTCTCGAAATTGTAACTGTCAACAGTGACGTGGGTGCCAAGGCGCGAATGTGCTGACTGTTTGTTTGATGACAGGAGATACTTCGTCTTGTCCTCGTTTACCACTAGACCCATTCGCTTTGCTTCCGTGTCCAATTTGGAAAAGGCAGAGCAGACTTCGCGGTTTTTGTTACCGATGATGTCGATGTCATCGGCATATGCCAGCAACTGCTCGCTCTTGTAGTAAATTGTTCCTGAGCGGTGCAGCTCTTATTATCTTCTCCAACATCAGATTAAAGAAGTCACACGAAAGGGGTCTGAAACCACGTTTTGTGGCGAACGGCTCGGAGAGGTCTTTCCCTTTTCTGATGGAGCTGGTGGTATTGCTCAACGTCATTTTACACAGCCGTATGAGTTTTGAGGGGATGCCGAATTCAGACATGGCGGCATATAGGCAACTCCTTTTAGTGCTGTCAAAAGCGGCTTTAAAGTCGACAAATAGGTGGTGAGTGTCGATCCTTTTCTCGCGGGTGTTTTCCAAGATTTGGCGTATTTGGCGATCCCGCGGTAGTTAGCGCGAATGGCGGGGTCACCTTTCTTGTGGATTGGGCAGAGTACACTTAAATTTCAGTCGTCAGGCATGCGTTCATCTGACCATATTTTGCACAACGCCCACGGGCTTTATTTCCTAAAAAAAAAGAAATATAGCCCGCGGGCCTTACTGCCTTTTCGAAAAAGAAATAAAGCCCGCGGACTTTATTGCCTTTTGCCGGTGGGCATTATTTCAGTTTCGGTATAGCAATAACGCCCGCAGGCATGGTTTTCATGGTAGAGTACTGGGACTTGGCACTGGGGTATGTAAAATCAATTCTAAATTCATGGACGAAGATTAGGGTTATAAAAAAAAGGGGCGTGGCACTTCCTGTACAAATTGACCTTTTCTTGCCACATATCCCTGGAAGTGTTTGTGGAAGAATACTGCGAAATAGTATGGAGTTGTGTATACAAAATGTATCAATTACTCATGGAAAAATGTGAGTTAATAAAAAAAAGGCATGTCGCCTCCCATACATACTAAAAATTTCTTAACACACATATCATGTATGAGAAACTTAGACAAAAGTTTGGCTTTTGGGATTTAGCAGTGCGATTTCTTAGTAGCAACTTAAGTAATAGAATGCAAAAAGTAAAAGTTGATAACATTTTCTCTGATCTTCTGCAGATTCACTCTGGCGTTCCACAGGGATCCATACTTGGCCCTCTTCTCTTTAGCATGTTAATAAATGATGTTTTCAATGCATGCTCACACGCCCGTTTACATGCTTACGCTGACGATGTTCAGCTTTATCTCTCTGATCGCACAAGCATGGTTCATGAAATCGCGCTTCAACTAAATTATGATTTGCATTCTATTCTTAAGTGGTCAAATGAAAACCTGCTTCTCCTTTATGCTAGGAAATCCTATGTGCTTCCAATATGCAAGGATAAGATCCAGCCCTCTGAGGTCCCTCACCTATATCTTGGTGCTAATATTCTTCAATTAGTTGATAAAGTAAACAATCTTGGCTTCATAGTAAATTCTAGACTGACTTGTGAGGATCACATAAACGATGTTGTTAAAAAAAATTTACTGTGCACCCCAAGACACTGCGAAAAAAATAGTAATTAGTCTAATTGTTCCCCTCATTACTTATTCTGATGTAGTGTATAGCGAACTTGACTCTCAATCACTTCAAAAACTTAACGTTGCTTTTAATTTTGCCACCAGATGTGTACATGGGTTAAAGAAATTTGATCATTTAAATACCCTCAGAAACTCGATACTGGGATGCGTCCTAAGAAATTTCTTAAAAGCTCGAAATTGCATTTTTATGTTCAAACTGATTATGTTTAAGAAACCGGAATACCTGTATGAAAAACTCCAGTTCCCTACAAGTGTACGCTCTTCCAGTTTTATTTTACCGAAATATAATTATCTTAACACGTCGAGATTATTTTTTGTTAATGCTGTAAAACTTTGGAACTCTCTGCCAGCATCTTTGAAGGACTCTTTACGTAAGCACAACTTCAATGGTCTTATCAACGATTATTTTTCTAATAAAACAGCTTAAATGGTTACAAGTTTTCTATGTTGGTTATTGTAATAACTCTGTATAATTATAAGTACTATAAAATTTGTTAATTCCTTGTTATATCTTCTTGTTTTCCTATATTTAATGTTCTTATACTCTTTATTTCTTATTGTGCAATAAAAGATTGAATCTTAATGTACTAATGTGTATAATAATAATAATAATAGACAAGCGGGCCCATGCGCAGTCTGGGCAGACAGAAATATACAGTAAACTCATCCCTCTTTGTAGCCACAGATAGAAGCAGACTGTTCTAATAGTTCGCGGAAATAATTATTCTTTTAAACCTCTTATTTTTATTATACATATATTACAAAGCATTAATGAGATTTATAGTACATCAGAACTTATACTTATTACGTACATACATAAAAACATATTACAAACTGACTTATATATCAGTGTCATGAGTTGAGGGAAACATGGTGTCACTTACTTTATATGCAATATTGGAGGAGAATATATATTCAGAATTAACTTTTTGATTAAATGTTTCTTTAACAGAAAGAATAATATCTGAGAATAGTCTTACTCTAGTTTAAAACAAAATGGTCCTCTACCCGGAATGTTGACAAAGTTCACCTGCACTGAAGCAAACGCAAGACCGTTGTCAAATTTACGAATATTCGGCAAATAGTTTTTTGTAATGTCATCATTGCGCTCAATAAGTTCTTTCAGCTTACCGCGGACAGAAATTGGTGGTAAACTCACCTTGCTCTTGTGGCAACAGATGGATGCAGTGTTATCAGCTGCCTCGCCTGGATAAAGCTTAGCTGAGATAAACTCACATATCTTCTCCATGCGTTCAGCACAATTTGATTCTATCTCATCGTCTTTAAGGAAGAGACGTGCACCGCAATACGTCTTTGGTAGCTTTTCTTGCCGCCTCCTTGCACTGACATCTTCACTTAATCGCTGAAAATATGATGGCACCAAAACACTACTAATTTGGGGAGTGAATTGTTGCTTTTGTTCGGCCCGTTGTTTCTGCCTTTGGTTCCGCATACATTCACTCTCTTCTTCTTCTTAATTGGCGCTGTAACCGCCTAAGCGCTTTTGGCCGAGTCCAAAACAGCACGCCAGTCATTTCTCTTCTGTGCT
>NW_023458555.1:96093832-96119451 GCF_013731165.1 Rhagoletis pomonella | reverse complement strand
TGTGGCTAGACGTTCGTCCACCGGGGTGAACGCCAGTACTCGGCGACTAGCTCGTTGCAAATAGATCTGCCGTTGTGGCATATCTTGGTTTATTGGAAGGCAGTTACGTTTTTTGCGATCAGCTGACACTCCCATACACTTTTTTTGAGGCATTATTATACGTAATGATATTAAATTGAATCCTATAGTAGTAAAAATGGTTATTACGATCAATAATATAACTTTTTGAAATTATAAGGTTACGGATTTTATGAAGACTTTATGAGATAAACGCAATATGTCAGTATATCTAATGGAACAATTTTTCTGTAAATGAAATGTTGAATTGAAAATTACCAAAAATACCATAATACCAAACACCAATATGCTTACCATACCAACATTACACGTAATAAATGTATTGCTTAGCTGTTCTCATAAAAGGAGAATCCGAATATTTTTCCGACAGGGTAGCCAGAA
This sequence comes from Rhagoletis pomonella, assembly GCF_013731165.1. Lineage (NCBI taxonomy): Eukaryota > Metazoa > Arthropoda > Insecta > Diptera > Tephritidae > Rhagoletis > Rhagoletis pomonella. The sequence goes on along the minus strand of NW_023458555.1, from coordinate 96,118,992 downwards.
ACAATATGGGCTGTAAATAAGTTTGTTATGCGAAAGTTACAAAAAATACCATAATACCAATATACATATGAATGTACTTACCGTATCTACAATTTACGCGATAAATATATTTCTCAGCTTTTATCATAAGAGGAAAAAGTGAATATTTTTAACTGACAGCGCAGCCTGCTACAATTCATATTATTGAAATTCCTATTATTTGGATTACAGTTATGTTTAAGCTTGAAGTCACAATAGCACAGTATTTTGGAATTAAGTGTTATTCTGGTGATGCCACAGATGGCGCGCTTTAACGGCTTCCTTCATGTATGAATTGTGTGGTTTATATTGCAGAATTGAGTAAGAATTCGTGAATGATAAATATTTAGCAGCTGTCAATACTAATCAAAAGTTTTGAAAAAATGTTATTTGTAACTTTTTATTTCAATAGTTAAATATTTAAGTATTTTCTGATATTATTTTAGACATAATAATCTATTAAGGGAAAATAGTGTATTTTTTATAAAGAAATAATGTTTTCTTGATGATTTAGTAGTAAAGACATATACTCGTATATAAATATATATAAGAACTGAGGAATACAAAAAGCATTTTATGTTAAAGATTTAGATTTTGAATGCCATCGATGACTCACGCGTGAAAGATTTTGTTAGTTGTGACGACTTTATATAATGTTCACCAGTTTAAAGTTACAGTATGTGTAGTAGCGCGTAACGCGCGGCTTTAAAATCGAATCCCAATACGATCGCAATATGGTTTTCGGCTTTTATATTTGAATTTATGTAAGTATATTCACTACATTTAGAATGAAAAAATTTAATTTGATGTAAATTACTTTAAAAAATATTTTATTTATTTATTACTTCAATAGTAAATATTTTACTGTACAAAATTAATAATAGATTACCTACTTATTAAGAGGGCTTCAAGTTCACCTCGAGCTATGGGCACTCCAGAATTCTAAGAGATTTCGGGTTCCTACCGACTGGGACAGACCACTGCACACCGGTTCTGGGTCGGAATGGATCTTTTACCACCCACATTCCGGCGAGGGAAGACTGGGAGGGGCGCAGTATCTTAAACCGAGGACCTGTAAACTTATTTACAGATGGGTCGAATCTGGATGGGAAGGTGGGCGGAGGTGTCTTCTGCGAAGAGCTCTCCATGAACCTAAAATTTAGGCTACCGGATCACTGTAGTGTTTTCCAGGCTGAGGTGGCCGCAATAAAAGAGGCTTCGGATTGGTTGCTCTCTAGTGTAACATCTGTTAAAGAGGTAAATATCTATTCTGACAGCCAGGCTGTCATCAAGGCTCCTGGCTCCGTGACGGTGCGTTCGAAAACGGTGAGGGAGTGTTTGACTTCCCTATCGACCGCGTCTAACTATTTTGCCATTAAGCTTATTTGGGTTCCAGGTCACAGCGAAATCGCTGGCAACTGCATGGCTGATGAGCTAGCAAGACAGGGAACCCTCGAGGAATTACTTTCGGATAGGGAGGGTCTGGGGGCTCCTCTGACCTCGTGTGGTCTGCTTCTGGAGAGATGGGCGTTTAGTCAGCTCAGCGAGCGCTGGGCGAACACATTGGAGTGCAGGGTGCCAAAGTCTTTCTGGCCACGGGTAAACCGGGCGGTCTAGGGAGCTCTTGAGACTAAGCAAGCTGCATCTCTCACTATTGGTGGGAGTGCTTACTGGTCACTGTGTGATTGGTAACCATGCGGTAAGGCTGAGTGTCGCGGATAACCCTTACTGCACCAGCTGCATGGAGGACGATGAGGTGGAATCATCTCAACATCTGCTGCTCTAGTGCCCTGCCTTTGCGAGCCTAAGTTTTAAGCACCTTGGGTCGCACTTTTTTCACACTCCCGATGAGCTTTCTGGTGTGGACATCAGTCGACTGAAGAGTTTCGTTGTGAGCACGGAGCGTTTCTCCGGCAAAAAGCCATAGGTGTCGTCTTTCTTTCTCCCATGGCTTCCCCCTCTTTCCCCTACCCTCCCTGCGTCCCTCTTTCCCTCCCCCCTTCCCCCCCCCTCAAAGGGCATCACAACGGACAGCTTAGTCGAGTCCAAGTGTGCCTCCACATGTGGAGACAGCCCGCTTACCTAACCTAACCTACTTATTTACGGATAGGCATTTTAAAAGATCGTAATTGTATAAAAAAAATGTTGTGCTCACTTTACGAATTCGTATCTAATTCTGTATACATTTTTGACCTCATAATTCATGAACAAAGGAAACCCCTATAGCGCGCCATCCACCGACTGACATCGGCAATTAGTGCTGTAAAGGTATTGAAGTGCTATTGTGACAGTAGGCTCGGTTTGTTTTTGTTTATTTATTATTGACGTTTGGTTTTTCTTCTTTTTGCTCATGAATAAATCACAATAAGCAATTTTCAGAGTTGTATTCGCGAATTCAATTTCGCTGAAAATTCATACGTAATTTCACGTGATAATTTTTTATAAGGTCAAATTGAGAATTGTATCGCGATTTCAGCTGAAATTGAGGATAGTGACGAAATTGCGCAATTCAGGCATCGTGGAAATACCCTTAATGAATTTGATACCACAACTTTGATATTGTACCATATTTTCCAATTTTTGGCTATTCTGCAATGTTTTTTTTTAATTTCATTGACTACTGCAAATTATACTATATATATAATATAATTATATAAGAAAATTGAGGTTATTGAAGCACAGTATTTTCGTAACGGTGATTTTTTCAATGTTGTTCTAAATTGTGTAACATTATTTAAAATTTTACTTTTTTATTTATAAATTTACGGTCTTAATATTGAGCACTATACTATTTAATTCCTTATTATTCTTTTCTCTCTTATTGTCGCGTCCTATGACTCAATAATAAAAGGACAATTATGAGATAATTTTAGGCAGCCGCGGTTTGACACTCTCTTACAAAACAAAAGGTTGCACTTACGAAGGACACAGAAAGAGGAAGAATGAAATCCCTTGGTGTGAAAATGGTAGTAGAAAAGTACGCAAAGTCGGTAATTAGTAGTGAATTTCCTTTTGCGAATTCTAATGTATTTGCAGGAAAATTGGCATTTCAAACGAAGTATTAAGAATTATACGTGAATTTGTTAATTTATTTCATTGGTTGATTGTGCTTTATTTGAATATAAAAAGAAGTAAGAAAGTATAAGTTCGGGCGGAGCCGAATATTAAATACCCGGCGTAAGTATGTAATATATGACTTTCACCTTTCCGAAAGCTACCGCTACATTGTAAGCTGGGGCGTATCAATTTTAAGGAAATTAGAGTCCTTAAATTTCGAAATTTTGAAGTTTCAAGCAGTTCTGAAATTTATTGTTATATGAAAAGCGACCTCAATTTTAGTCCGATTTCAATAATTTTCAACGTTTTGCTTTTATGTGGCAAGCACAATAACCATACCGAGATTGGTACAAATTGGTAGAACGGTTACCGAGATACATATATGTGATCATAAGTGGGCGGTGCCACGCCCATTTTAAAAAATTTTATCACAAGCATATTTCTTGGTTAAGAATTGTTGCAAGCATCAATTTTGAATAAATAAGCTTTAATATTTACTGATTTATCGAAGATTTTGTATTTCTCTAAATTACCGTTATATGGGATGTCGGCGTGGTTATTGTCCGATTTTAAATATTTTCGGCCATTTGGTATGTTGTGCGTAGGCCAAAAACAGTGCCAAGTTTGGAAGAAATTGGTGCAGCGGTTACCAAGATATGCACATGTAACCATAAGTGGGCGTGGCTACGCCCATTTTCCAAAAGTTTAAAATATTCTTGTTTCTCGTCTAAAACTTATTGTAAATATCATTTTTGAGTGAATAATCTCCAGTAGATACTAAAATATCGCAGTTTTCGTATTTTTGAAAATTACCGTTATATGGGAAGTGGGCGTGGTTACTGTCCGATTTAGCCCATTTTCAATACCAACCTACCTTGGATAAATGGAAACTTACATACAAAATTTCGTTGAGATATCTGAATTTTTGCTCGAGTTATCGTGTACACGGACGGACGGACAGACGCACAGACGGACAGACAGACATGGCTTAATCGACTTCTCTATTCATTCTGAGCATTTATGTATACATTTGTCTATATCTATCTCGATTCGTTTTGGCTGTTACAAACAACCGTTATGTGAACAAAATTAATATACCCTTGTGCACAAGTGCGTTCGGGTATAATAATCATATCGCACCAAAAACGTATACCTCTATTTCACACGTACATAAGCTACTATTTTTTTAATTTGCAAAGAAGCAACACGGTGCCACGTCTAAGGGAGCGGTGCGAGAGAGACAAATGTCAGTTTATCGAACCATTAATTATTGAATTATGTGTGCGCCCACCACTGCCGTATACGGTGTAAGCGATGATGCAGTCACAATAGTGTTTCAGTACAAAATACCTTTAGTGTGGCTTAACAATGGTAAATTAAAAACACACAAAACACAAACAAAAAATAAATAAATTTCTCTACTTCAGAGGTGTTATGACCATTAATATTACCTAATAACCACTCAGGGGACCTCTGACTTTTCAAATGACACCTTATTAGTGGAACTGCTTATATAGGAAAATTGAAAGAGGGAGACTAACAAAAAAGCACCTTACAGAAATATAATATATGATTGACGCTTACACATATGTTGGTGTTTGGCCGAGCTTCTCCTCCGATTTGTGGCGTGCGCCTTGATGTTGTCACACAAAGCGGAGGGACCTACAGTTTTACGCCGACTCCGAACGGCGATTGTATGTTTATGAGAAGCTGTTTTTCATGGCAGAAATACACTCGGAGGTTTGCCATTGCCTGCCGAGGGACGACCGCTGTTAAGAAAAAAAAATTGTTTCTATATTTTTTGCGATGTTGCTTTGACCAGGGTTTGAACCCAGGTGCTGCGGAGTGGAAGCGCGCACTGCTTACCACTACACCACAGCGGCCGATGTACGATATCAAATAAATTGAAATTGAAATATCTCTAGAAGGAAAGAATATCTCTGGAAGTATTTTAAATTTGTTATGGAGATTTATTTTATAAGTGCCGTACTGACAGAAAAAATTTCATTTAATGGAAAAGGGAGAGCCGGGTTCGGCCTTATAATGTAAAGTTGTCATGATGCATACATACCTCTTGAGGCATTTGCTACAGTAATGAGAAGTGGTATTTTATCAAGGCCAGGTTACTAAATTAGAGTTGGAAATATTAGACCCCGCCGTGGCACTTTCAAGAATGTTACACGTTCACGCGTCGTATCCCTGGAACCATTTTAAGATAAAATTAGAGGCATTGATATCTTTCGTATGCCTAGCGCGCTGACGAGATTTTATAATTTCATAGTTTTAAACGGCCTAAGTACCTTAACTCGCTAAAAATAACGAGCTATAACAAAATGGGCACACAAATAAAATATAACATTAAATTATTTTTCATATTTGTATAAAAGCGTGGGGTGAAACCCGCGGGTATAAGCTAGTGTATATATAAAAGGTTAGTTAATGGACTTAAAGTATGTGATTCACCAGGGCAACGAATTTTACTACCCCATATAATTAATTAATCGCCAACTCAAAATTATAGTAGCGTCCGCAATAAAAATAATAATTTGTATACGTATTGAGTAGAGTAAATATGAACTTGGCAAAATACCAAAGTTAAAGTTAAATACCGAAAGCAATGCATGTGCACACTTTAATTTATACGCCACTGTGCTGTGATATGTTTAGGTTGCACGGTACACCAATTAAGAACTGTGACTGTCGATGGGCAATATTCACTGCGGTTATTGGCACAAGTTCAACTTTTTTTCTCACAAATAATTTCAACTCGCTTGAATTCACTTTGAGGTTATATCTTGTATCTTTTTCTAGTGCACTTGAATTTGTAACCACGTACTTTAGTTTCCTAGTAGCTGGTGAAACTGCTTGTTGTTCTTTGCTGGTTCGTGGCACGAATCGCTGTTATTTATGTGCAGCTTGATGGGACCAAATTCGGGTTTTGTGGAAGTGGCTCAATTACTTTTTGGGTTCGCTCTTGCTCCATATGTGGATTGTATGTTGGTTTCACGGCTCCTAAGGACCAAGAAACCATCAATGTGACGAAATGCGGCTCAAATCGATTGCACAAGATAGTCACACCAATGTTGCATTGGGAATAAAATTACAAATAAAATTGGTTTTATTCAAGTGCTTTTAATATTAATAATTCGGTGCTCGTGATAAATATAAATTTAGGTTTTTACAAGTTATTTACTTTTGTACAGGCAAACTAATTTGTTTGACGGGCGGCAATGCTGAGAAAATGAAAACGCGAAAGAGTTCTACTTAGAATTCAAAATGCAAATGCTCAGTTTTATTTCTTGGAATGTGCCTATTTATACAATACAATATAAAGGTGCATAACGTTAAATGCGTCAATATGTATGCCTGAAAATTCCAAATGCAGTCAAACATATTTACTGATCTACATACATATAGTTTACCAGTTTGTGAAAACAATAGCAATTAAAACTATGTGACAAAAACATAAGCTTAATATGTGCATTAGAGTGGTCCAAAATATAAAGTCGGAATTTTAATGCCGCCACCCCCTAGGATTGTTCTGAACCGAAAATAAATATACCCCTATTTTTTTTATTTTGAAATCAAAAATTATTTAGGGAGTGCTCACAGCGCTCAAAGTTTTCAATGTATTTTATATGGGGATAATAGGGGTATATTTTTTGTCGGTATAGAACAATCCTAGGTGGTGGCGGCATTAAAAATGCGACCTTATTTTTTTTACATAAATTTTTGGGCCACTTTAATGTGCATTCATACATATTCACACAAATTTCAAGTTCAAAGGCGAGCAATTAGCGGTTCGCCTAATTCTTTGTTCTTATCATAGGCAAGTGATAGTGTTTAAGCGTTTTCGGGATCAGTGAAGGAGCGTGATGTGACCGAACATCCCGGGCCCGTGGAAATGTATTTCAAGCAGGTAGCACTGCTAATTTGTGAATTGGTCGACGCAATATTCCTTTCGAAGTTTTAACATCTAAAAACTACGACCATCATTGCCAGGAATGCCCTCGATGACCCTTCTAAGAGCCCGACATTGTGGAGATGCGTTATCATCATGAACAATTACCATAATTCCCTCAGACATGCTGGGTTTACTAGTGGTCCATTTAGTTCGTGCTCGCAGGATGTTGATGTAGTCGTGGTACCATCTGTGCCAAAACAGCTGCTTGATCGCAGTAACGCGAGCCCATTTGCTGATATGATCCATGTTGCAATTTTCCTCGCACTCTGGGATTGCCATTATAGAACTGCTAATCAAATGGCCAGGAGTTAGTGCCGAATAGGAACGCCTTCAACTCCTGAAGCCTTCTGCTAGGGCCTACAAAATTTTTTGCGTTGTCGCAATATATATCAGTTGGTAAGCCTCGCCTGCCTATCATACGCTTAAGAGCGGCCCAAAATACAACTGTTGACAGGTCAGACACTACTTCTTTGTGGACTGCCTTTGTTGAAAAACACAAAAATATTGCCACATATGTCTTGTATGGGGTCTTTCCTCTGATGCGAAAATATGTGTCGAATAGCCCACAAAAATCTATGCCACAACGTGATAATGGCCCTGGTGGAGTGAGTCGCGCTACGGGGAGATTGCTCATTATCTGCTGAAGTAGCTTCGGCTTGTATCTGACGCAATGAATGCAGGATCTCACAATGCGACGTGCTATGCCCCTCGCAGTTATTACTAGAATTGAAGACGTAGTAGTGCCACAAGTGCCTTTCCACCTGCGTAGTAATGTGCGATGTGCAAATGTCGAATATACATCTCCGTGAAATGACACTTGCTAGGGTGCTTATGCATGTCTGCCAACTCTGCTAACTTCAAACGTCCACCCACCTTTAGTAAACTGAATCCACATGAATTTGCAGAAACGGGTTGAGGAATTTAAGAGCTCCAGATACTGCTTTATTTTATTTAGTTGCATGAATTTCCTCGGCGAAATGCAGCGGCTGCACGTTCCAAACAATGCAGCACAGCGCTTTTAGCTAATTTTGAGGCGATAGAGTTTCCTTTTCGAAGTGAATGGTAAACGATTTGCTAGTTATTTGATGGAAACATCAAGGCTATCACGCGTAAGCAAGTGCTTCCAAAATATAGTTTTCGTTAGAAGTTACCTTGAATGGTGATTTACGTTTTACCCCACCAACTTCTTCCATGCCGACTTGACCACCTTCATCGATTGGCCACTGTTCGGATCCAAGATTTAAGACCGACGGCCCTGAAAACATGCCGCCAGTTTGCTCCTATTGTGAGATCTTGAATCCCTGTCACCCGATTGCCTACGAATGTTGAAAGAGTAGCCGAGTGAATTCCAAGCCAATTAAGTACAATCTGTGAGTCAGTCCACAGAAAAACAGGGGTGCCGGCGATGAACAGCGGTTTGATTTTCGCGAAAATCCTTTCCAGGAGTAAGGCGCCACATAGCTCAAGCTTAGGTAGCGATTTCTAATTGATTGGTGCTACTCGTGATTTGACTGTCAACAGAGTGACAGTAGTTTTACCTTCCATCGTCTTGGAGCGAACATATATGGAGCAGCCGTATGCTCGATTAGACAAATCGCAAACCCGTGAATTTGTATTGATTGATGACTCGTTGCACCACAATACCTTGAAACGGAAAGTGTATTGACATTACATATTTGTACGAGGAAGCGCTCCCAGGCCAACTGTAGGGCTTAAGGGCACAGACTCGTCCCAATTCAGCTTCAGAAGCCACAGCTCTGTAAAATGATCTTAGCGGTAATAACAACTGGTGCGATTAGTCCCAATGGATCGAACAGCGCTGACGAAATGGACAAAATTGACTTCTTATTATTCGCCCATTCACAGGTTGCTTAGACTGAAACTAAAATACGAAAACATCGTGAAGCTGATCCCATTTAATACCTAAAGTGTTGGTCGTTAGATCCTCGTCCAAATTATGATCTTTCATAGTGTCATCCTCTCGGAACATGTAGTAATTTGAGTGCCACTTGGCCAAATAGAAACAGCCACATCTCAGAACCTCCGTGACATCGTATTTGATACGAGATATTTCGGCCAGAGTATCGGCACCGCAAAGTAGATCATCAACATAGAATGACGTTTTGACTACACTATAGGGCTGCCAGACGTCCCGGTTTTCCCGGACATGTCCCGGTTTTAGACTATTTGTACCGGTGTCCCGGTCCAACCTTAAAATGTCCCGGGTTTCGTTTAAGTGTCCCGGTTTTCGATTTGATTGCACAAATTTTGCCTAAAAACGACTACACTGAGAGAAAAAACGCGTTGTAATATTGGTAAAAATTTTATGAATTTACTGGGGGAAATAAGGCATAGTAAACATGAATATTTTTTATTTGATTATCGTTTTGAAATGTTCGTACTTAAAAACAATACTTTCATACCACGCACACGTGGTGTTGAATCAAACTGAACATTTAAATGCACATTTACATGTCTGGCTGTAGCTGAGTGCACGACGATGCTTGCCACAATTTGCTAATTTCCAGAGCGTCAGGGTTCAAATCCCATTACAGATAGCATGGAATTTAAATATATATTTTTTTAACTTAATTATGAAAAAGTATCCGTTAAGTGCAAAGCGCTTCATTTTAATATTGGCGTATTTCAATTGAATATTTATTTACTAAATACTAAAATTTGTATACTTAAATTTATTACGAGTTGGGTTGGTGCTCTTTCAATCCGATTTTTTTTTTAATTTAGCACGTTTTGCACAAGCAATAGTTTATGATTAATATATGTAAGTATGTACCTAAATACGTTAAAATTACATGCACAGAGTTTTACAATTATATTAAGCAAAAGCCAGAAGTTTTGAAACAAGCTCACAGCAACGAAACAAATGACTGATATTTTAATGTTACCTTGTATTTAATTTTTTTTCTTTCGTGAAACCTAGATTACTTATAAGTACCGTGCCGTACAAAATTATTGGCTCGGAGACTCTTTTATCTGATCACAATTTCTAATCAGATCTTTTAGAAAAATTTTAAAAGTGTAGCTTTTGAGCCAATCAGTAAGGTGCAAGTCTGAAGTTACCAGAAAATTTCGTTGATTTTTTGCAATTATTTATTTTTTGCTGACAGTGTCTTCCACATACAAACAAATGTCGAACATAAGTAGTTTGTATGGAAGAAACTCTCAGTAAAAACAATACCAAAAATCAACTAATTTTTTATGGGCTGCAATACTTCATTTTCAAAATTTTTATAAAGAAGTCTGAATAGAAAGTTGTGAATTTGTATGCAAAATTATTGCATTTTCCCGAGTTTTGCACAAAGTGTAGAAATTTTATTTTTATGTTTTCTGACGTATTTAGTATAAACTGTATTTCTATAAGGAACAAAAAAGGTACATGTATTGTGGAAAATCCTCTGTACTTTACCCAACAAGCAAAATAAATTTAAAGAAAGTTTTTTTTAAGTTTTCAATTATAAACATTAAGCTTACAAAACGTTGATTTTTTGTTTATAAAACGCTTGAAAGTAAGCGTAATATAATCGAAAAGGAACATTGGTTATAAGCGTAGAAATATAAACTTGTAATAAATGTTCAAAAGAAAGCTTTTTATAAGCGTAAAAGTGTAAACTTGTAATAAAGGTTCAAAAAAAGTTGTTTATAAGCGTATGAATATAAACTTACTAAAAATTTTCAAAAGAAAGCTTTTTATAAACATTTTTATAACCCTTTATTTAAAGATATTTCATTAAAAACTCATACATAGATTGCTTAACATCTAGAAACTAAACGAAATGCGAGTTTTCGGCGGACTCATCCACAGTCGCGAAAATATAAATAGGGAATAGATATTTTAGCATACAAATTCATGATAACACACAAAAATTAAGCATAAAAAAGTTAATTATTACATCTTGTTGCGTGCTTTCAATTACATGCGGTTATTGGCAAATTGGAAAAACGACATCGATGCCGTTATGTATATATTCCGCTTCATCGCCGCCATTCTCATTGATGAACTTTTCTGAAAAAAATTTAATACATTTTTAATTGAATATTAAACTAAGAAAGGATAAGGAGAACTCATCATTTGAAGACTCGAATACTCCACCGATTAGCGCAGCGGGTCCGCATTGGTTTTATTTAATTTTTTCTTTTAATAATATATTTAAAAAAACGTAAACACGTCACTTATGATTGAAAAAATTTATATTTACTACCTACTTCATGTCGTTGGCATTTGCATTTCATTTATAAGTTTAACTTATTTAACGGGTGATTTTTTTGAGGTTAGGATTTTCATGCATTAGTATTTGACAGATCACGTGGGATTTCAGACATGGTGTCAAAGAGAAAGATGCTCAGTATGCTTTGACATTTCATCATGAATAGACTTACTAACGAGCAACGCTTGCAAATCATTGAATTTTATTACCAAAATCAGTGTTCGGTTCGAAATGTGTTTCGCGCGTCCGATTTATGGTCTACATAATCGACCAAGTGAGCAAACAATTAATGCGATTGTGACCAAGTTTCGCACTCAGTTTACTTTATTGGACATTAAACCAACCACACGAATGCGTACAGTGCGTACAGAAGAGAATATTGCGTCTGTTTCTGAGAGTGTTGCTGAAGACCGTGAAATGTCGATTCGTCGCCGTTCGCAGCAATTGGGTTTGCGAAACACATTTCGAACCGAACACTGATTTTGGTAATAAAATTCAATGATTTGCAAGCGTTGCTCGTTAGTAAGTCTATTCATGATGAAATGTCAAAGCATACTGAGCATCTTTCTCTTTGACACCATGTCTGAAATCCCACGTGATCTGTCAAATACTAATGCATGAAAATCCTAACCTCAAAAAAATCACCCGTTATAAACATTCGCTCTCAAAACTTATTAAAGGTTTATTTGAAACAACTTTTAATAAGCTTAATATTAAAAATGCTTATTTAACGCTTATTATAGCAAACTTATTTTAAGTTATTTTTAAAAACATTTACTGAAATGCTTGTTGGGTAGTTGTGATAAATTGTTTTGTTTTGCTGGTGTACGTTGTAATGATCTCATGATCTCTTGTTTTTTTTTTGTCAAAATAAAATTTTACTACATCTTTTCGTACGTAATTTTTGTCGAAACGAAATGCAAAGGAACGAGTGGCCTCTCCCCTCCTTAAGTGTCCCGGTTTGGCATCAGAGATATCTGGCAGCCCTACTACACTAGCACCAATAGGATAATAAGCTTCATATGTATCAGCATTGTAGTTGAGGGTCTGCACAGGAAGGTAAGGAGCAGATGCCATCCCATACGTAACTGTATTTAAATGGTAAGTGCGAATTTCGTCGCCGGGCCGTCGCCGTCCACCAGATGCGTTGGAACTTTCGGTCGTCTGCATCCACTAGAATTTGCCTGTACATCTTCACTAAATACATCAGCTGTGAGGGCGTAACGAAACAAATGAAAGTGTAAAAGCAAGATGTAAAGCTCTGCAGAGTAGGCCTGAAGGCTAATACGCCATTAAACGATTTTTGCGAAGTGGTTTTGCACGAAGCGTCAAAGACAACCCTGAGCTTAGTTGTAGTGCTGGTGGGCTTCAAGACATAATGTTGGGGTGCATAGTAATGTGTTGAGGTCGACTTTCTCGACTGCACTCATATGTCCAAGGCCACGATGTTAATCCATAAATGTGATGTATTGTTGTTTCAGATCATGACAGCGAGCTAACCGCCGCTCCGGAGCAAGGAATCTTCGAAGCGCTGTAGCGTTTGATTGACCAAGTCTGTTATGGCCCTCCTTTAAAGGCAGCCGGACAACAACCCTTCCCTCGCTGTTTCTATGTGCGGTCTGCATGTATTCTCGAACATAATTCTGCTGCTCAGTAGCCCATAGGTCAGCCGTTGATGCCTCATCGAGCTTTCAGAGTCGTTGTAAATTTGCATCCACCGATTCTTCAACAGAAAGCATGCATATTGGAGGCGCAACGGTTGTTGGTCTTTTATATCGTCCAGAAACGACCCATCCTAATAGGGTCTTAATGAAATGATGCTAACTTTATCACCTCGTTTAAGTACTACAGCTGTTGCCAGTATGACTTGATCTTATGGCGATTTTTCACGGTGTACGTGTGCTGCTGCCATAGGATGCAAGAGCGTTTTGTGCACGAAAATGAATAACGCTTACGCGAAGACTTATTCTTAATGTCTGGTTTGTTGCCTGGATTTACGGAGTCGCCAAATGCGAGAGGGCCAGATGCGGATTCCAAAAACTGACAGCGACGCTCAAGCACCTTTGCACACTCTTCCCATGTTGGAAGCGTTGTGAAGTCCAATGACTGTTTCCACTTGGTTTGCCTTTCCACATCAACCTTGTCTATTACAAGGTGGTTGAGTAATAGATGCGAAATATTTTTGTCAGATCCGATTGACAATAGGGAACTGTATAGCGCAGATACGTTGTCAATCAATCTGCGTAGCTGAGAAGCGTTCTGCATTGCAGTTGACGGAAGCTCGAACAACGCTATTTATATTTTTATATTTTTCTGGAGCTTCTAGAGTTCTGGAACTTGGTATGGAGATATACGAAATCAACCGCATACTCTTGGATAAAAACTATTGTAAAAAGGGATGTAGCACCTCCCATACAAACCGAATTTTTCATACTGCATATCTCTGGAAGTGTTCATGGTATAGTTCTGGAACTTGGTACGGAGATATACGCAATTAACCGCATACTCTTAAAGAAAAATTGGAGCTATTAAAAAGGGGGCGTGGCAACTTCCATACAAACCGAATTTTTCATAATGCATATCTTTGGAAGTGTTCATGGTATAGTTCTGGATTTTCGTAAGGAGATATACGATACCAATCGCATACTCGCTGTTTGCAAGTGGACAACACATATGTATGTATATGAAATCAAGCCCGCACTCATTGAGAAAGTGGGGGCTATTTGAAAAGGGGGAGTAAGGCCTACAAACGGTCGAGTGCAATAAGGCGCGCGGCAATAACGCCTATGGGCTTCCTAATATTTCCTAAAAAAAAAATAAATATAGCCCGCGGGCGTTATTGCCTTTTCGAGAAAGAAATTAAGCCCGTGGGCTTTATTGCCTTTTGCCGGTGGGCATTATTGATATGACAATAACGCCGCGGGCATCAGTTCCTAAAAAATTAAATAAAGCCGGCGGGCGTTATTATACGACCAAATTGAAATTAACAAAGTTTAATGTATATATTTAATACATATGTATGTATGTATAATGTGACCAAACGTACTTCTTTCGGAAGTACAGTACCTTTTTTTCGCTCTTGTACTTCGTACTTCGAAGTACAGTAAAATGTACTTCTATGCGATATTTTGTATTTCAGGAGGGAGATTTTGTAACTGGCTAGCGATAATTTTCGGATAGCGATTCGAAAATTGTCGCCAGGTGGTTTCTGAATCTCCCCCCAGGTCCTGTATTTCTCCGACCTTCTGGACGATCGTCACTTGGCCTGGGCGATAAATTCGTTCAAACCATTAAAGTCGCCGGCGACCAATGGCATCATATTTGCACAGCTGCAAAGGGCTCTGAAGGTATCGTGTTATTGGTTGGATCGTATTTATGCAAACTGCGTGAGGACCGAGTACATCCGCAAGGCTTGGGGTTGAAACCAACCCAATAAGGCCTATCTACAGCTTACTTCGTGACAGGACTGTCGCGGCGGAGTGGGGGAGCGCCTACATTCAGTGCAGAGTCATTAGAAGCAGTGTTGCCAGGTCTTCGGCATGAGAAAACGTCCCTCTTGGTCTGAAAAAACGTCATTTCCTACCCAAAAACGTCCTTTTCAATTGAATGTACAAAAAATTGTTGTTATTAAACTTTTATTGTATACAAAGGTACGCTTACGTTTTTTTTTGCGGTTAGGGCTCGACATGTACATAATGTATATTAAAATGTCATTTCGACAAAGCACATTTAAAATTCATTGTAAACTGGTTGTTAATATAAAAATCATTTTATACATAAACTTGTGAACATCTGATTAAGTCATCAATATTTTGATCGCTTTTGGCTGTTTCTCTTTCGTTTATTTAATGTTTATTATTTTTCCAAGCTCATTATCAGACAAAATATAAATCCAAAAAAATTTTGCAAAAATTATAAACAATCTGAAAATTTTCAGCTAGATTTTCAACTATTTATTAAGAGTTTTTAGAATTTTTTTTTGAGTATGCAGTTTGATAGCCCATTAAATTTCAGGGCAATAATGTGTAAGTTTAAAGGGGCTAAATAATCGCGTTGATTTTTAATAATTTTTGTTTCTTGTAGACATTTGGTTAGGGGCCCGGTTGTCGAAAGTGCTAAATTACGTTCTGCTAAGAAGGAGCATAGCAATAGGTCCCTTCAATATCAAAAAATTGTTACGAATTGTTGCTAGTACTTGCAAGTTTTTACTGGGAATGCATTCAATAACCGAAAATATTTGCAAGAGGGCGCGAATTCGAGAGCCTAACAACCCGAGGGAGCTGCAAATTCTTGCAAGTAAAAATTTTACTAGCAGGAATTTGCAGGAGTCAAAAAGTAAGGTTATGTTTCAAATTCAAATGCAAACAAACTGTTTAAGAGGACGATTTGATGAAACATAATTAGTGAAATGAAAATATGGATGAAAAATTTAAATCTATTGTATATTTTTTTATTTTTATGACGATGGGAACTATTCCCAATTAAAAAGAAAATTGCGCGCTAAAACTTAACCGTCAGAAGTGTCAAAATGGCTTTAGCTGCAAGTTTTTACTAGTTTTGCGTTCAATAACTTTTTCTGAAAATTTTCTCTTGCTCTCAATTTTACTCTCTATTTTTCTGTTACGCTCTCGCCGCAAGTACTTACTGGAAAAGTTATTGAATGGACCTAATATTTCAGTATTTTTTGTGTTCATTACATTTCCAATGAATTCTTAAAAAAGTCGCCTACTTTTTTCTGACATTTTGTGCTGCACAGCTTTTTTGATGCTTTAGCGAGCGTGCCTGCTGCAATAGATCGGCCTTTCCTGAATTGGCTCTTAATGTGCAATTGCAAACATTACAGCAAGCCTCGTAACCTCAAGTGTTTACACAACCAGCCTTTGAACACGGGATCCTTAGTCCAAGAATCCCGAAAAAATATTTTGAAGCAGCTGCAGCAAAACACAAAGATTGTAAAGATTTATTAGGAAAATAATTCAAAATCAGTTCTACTTATAAGATTTAGTAACAAAGAAAAATTACTGGGAAGTTAAAAAACGTAATTTTTTACACAAAAAACGTCCAAACGTCAACAGGGTACAAAAAACGTCCAAATTACGTTAAAAACGTCAACCTGGCAACGCTGATTAGAAGCACTCCACAAGGTGGTGTTCTCTCCAAACTGCTCTGGATTGCGGTTGTAAACGACCTTCTAGAGAACCAGGTAACTAGGTTGGCGATCAACGGCGGCTGTCGTGGAAGTCTAACAGAGAGGAAAGGGTAAGAAAGGTGTCAGTTGCTTTATATTTCTGTAGGGAAGCTATCGGTAAAAGGTGACGTCTCTCGCCCAAATTAATTTATTAGCTCTAGGAAACCAGATTTAAGCCTATATTGTTTCATGGATCCCTTGTCTGGTGGAACTCACCAGAGAAGGCTACACACATACACTGGCGCTTAACATACATATGTTGAACACGGCGCCTGCGGATATTGCAGACAGAATTGTCACAGTACGAACCGCTATTCGGCTAAGGGAAACCGGGCCTTTTGTGACAAAAAAATAGAAAAGAAGACGTTTCTCTGCTGCAGCAAATATTTTTATATGGAACTTTAAAGCGCGTTACATCACAAGGGCTAGCGGTTGGGGTTCTGACAGGCCATTGTGCGAGTGGTATTCAGGCCGTGAGACTAGGAATTTCATCTGATCCTTTTTTTCGGCTGTCAATATGAAGATGCAGTGGAATCATCTGCACACTTTCTTTTAGACTGTCCAACTTTCGCGAGGCTTAGCTGGAAACATTTTGGCTCGGACTTTCAAACAACCACTGAGCTCTCAGGGATCGAAATTTCGTAATCGGCTCGCGGCGTTAACTTAACCCAACCTAAGCTATACTTCTTTGAGCTATGAAATAGTTGGTCACATTATGTATGTATATACATGCGTATAAAAATTAAATAATCCAAATTTTCACCAAAAAAAAGGAACATGAAAAAGTAAAAAGTTAGTAGGGCGACTCGGCGCGCCATCCACCACCACTGAGAACCCTTAGACGCTGTGAACAAATATGCGCATTGCATTGAAGGCTAAAAAACAGTAACCTTTAATTTATAATAATTCGCTTATCAGATACTGCAGAAGGGAATTTAACGCAGAACTACACTGTATGCAAAAATAGAGAGCTTCGTTTAAAATACGTTCGATTTTATGCAAATGTATGCCTGTATACATAATTGGAATCTTCCAGTAAAATAAAGCCAGAGAAAATACTACTCACGGAAACTATTTCCTTTTTATGGAATAAATCAAGCGGGCGTTATTTTTCTTTAGGAAATAATGCCCGCGGCCATTCTTGCTCTTTCGCAAAGGAAATAAAGCCCGCGGGCTTTATTGCCTTTTATTGGTGGGCGCTATTTCCCCTTCGAAATGGAAATAACGCCCATGGGCTTTATTTCTCTTTTTTTTGGGAAATAAAGCACATGGGCGTTTTTCCCGCGGGCCTAATTGCAGTCCACCCCTACAAGCGTACCGATATTTTGTGCGTGTTTGGGTGGGTCTCTGGATGGTTTAGCTTCAGAATTGAATCCGCCTTTTGGCGTTGTGGTTGAATTATTACTAAAAATCTTATTTATGATCCGATTTGGCTAATATTTTAAATATGTATTGGTAATGGTAAGAGCAATACTTTTGCAAAAACGTGCTGCCAAGTGGCGCTGGAGTCGAGTTACAGTGAAACTCGCTTAAGTACCCACCCGCTTAAGTAACCAACAGTTTTGTACACCGTAATGTAATCTGAAGAAAATCCCTCTCTTAAGTACCTCCCCGCTTATTTACCCAACCCGCCTTAGTGCCTAAATTTTTCGTACCCTATTTACCATTTTACTTATAATTTTCACCTTTTAAGTGCTCTTTTAAAATTCCTTAAAATATTTTAATATTTTAAAGTTCAGTGGCAGCGCTACACAATCGACATTAATTGCCACCGTCAGTGTAACAATATTCAAGTTTCAAGTGGCTAAAAATTACATTTGATTTTTTAGAATTTTGAAATTTTGATGAAAATTTGGTGAATTTTCAGTGTTCTACAAAACTTTAAGCTTAGGTTTATATGGTATGTGGTAGGGAATGAACTCTATTTTAATTGAAAAATATTAAAAATTAATAAATATAAGCGGCAAACAGTATCATTTTGAATTTGGTTTGGTAGATATGGCCAATTCTACACGAAAGTAAACCAGTCCGATTTTTTCTTTCTTTCAAATATTGAACACATTAAAAGTACAAAAGAAAAGTACAAAAATATAAGCTGTCCTTGATTTATTCGCCCTCTCATTCGTAATGGACGCCCCAATTACGAACCGAATCACGTAATTCTACACACAAAATTTTGAGAGCGAATCACTTCATTCGTAGGTGATTCAGATCCAATCAACATGCGAATCAAAAACAAATCTTTGTCTTTTCTAATTTTTATCGATAACGGCTGTCAAAACACACAGACCACACATATCCCCACCAGCACAAAAATTGAAACAATAGCTAGATTCGTTAAAACTATTGATTTAGGTAATTAAACACTGCAAATTTTTTCTCCACCGTTGCAATGCACAATAAACAGCACATTAAACATTAAACAAAAGCAAAGAACAAGAAGCAGAGATGCAAAGTGAATCACAATGTGTCGTATAAACCGGTTGATTTGCCGTTCATAATTGAGAGAGCGAACCACGTGATTCGGTTGTCGTGGAAACGCCGTTTAAGTCGTAATGAAATATACCGCAAATGTTAAGTGTAACGTAGCCAGTGAAAAACTAACAAGTTTTTTTTGGATAATTAAGTACCCTTTCCAAAAGGGTATTGTTATATACTTCTGTATTTAGTAAGCATTCCATTCAGCGTCTCTGTGACTTATTCAGCATTAAGTGTATATGTAAGATTTGATGAAGAGAATAAACAATCAGTTGCTACACTTGGTGCGAATCAGACGTGCGACCGCATAATACATTACAATTGGCGACGATTCGGTTTTCAAGAAAAATAAAAATTAAATTAAAGAGAAAAATCGTTGGATAAAATAACCAAACAAAGGACCCATACGCTGAGCTACGAAAATGACGAATGATCAAGCAGGTGGAAGCGGTAATAGCAGCAATAATGGAATAATTATTCAATCAGCGAGCGCACCGGAATTCACACCAGCAACGGAATCACGGCATGTATGGAAAGAGAAATTAGATATTCACCTCTGCGAAATCAATTGCACACAAGAACATTTAAAAAAGGCGATTTTATTAAAATCAATTGGCTCTGAGCCATACAAATTGTTGCATAGTTTATGTAGTCCAGCATCACCAGTGTCCAAAACGTTTAAAGAGCTCTGTGAAATTTTACAGACTCATTACACACCACCAAAGATTATATATTACGAAAGAAAAAAGTTCCACATGTCCGTAAAAAACAACGAAGAAACCGTTTCCCAGTGGTATGCGCGCGTAAAGCAGATAGCCTTGGATTGTAAATTTGGCATGCACTTGGATGCATTCGTTTTAAATCAATTTGTTATTGGCATATCGGACAAAATATTTGAACGGTTATTTGAAGAAGATAAGACGCTTACCATAACAAACGCATTAAAAAGAGCGCTTATTCTAGAGACAAAGCAGTCTGCAAAAGCGAATCAACCAGAGCTCGATGTAAATTTCATCAAAAACAAATCCCGTACGCAGCATAACAACAACAACAATAGGCAAAGAAGAAGTGAAGGCGAAAACAACGGCTACAAAGGAAAACCCAATAATAGCAAAAACCGAACCTGTTCTCACTGTGGATGGCGCAACCACACTTCAAATGCTTGCAAATATGCACACTCTCGATGTCACTCATGTGGGAAGGTTGGGCACCTGGCCTCGGTTTGTCGCAGCAAAACCAACAAAACTGTGAACTATGTATCCGACTCAGGGGAGTCAAGCGAATTCGACAATTTTAGCAATTTCATTTTTAATGTTACTACTTCAGGTCCAACCGGGATATATTCTCTTACTTGTATAATGATACCGTACAGTCTGTACAGTAATTTCAAAGGCAACAAGCGTTTACAGCCATGCTCGGTTTCGTATGTAAGTTACAACGGAGACAAGATTAAATTGTTGGGTGAGTACAACGCAATAGTGTCATATCGAGGTCTTAAGCGAAAACTCGCAGTTGTTGTTGCGAATAGCGAAAATCCACCCTTGTTGGGTCGAACATTTCTGAGGGCATATAACTTTGAGCTAACGCAGGTCAATCTAGTAACAAATGAACAAAATTAATTCACAATTATTGAACAAATAAAGTCAGAATATTCTGAAGTATTTGATGGCCGACTAGGTAAATATAATAATGATCAAGTTTCTTTACAAATTTGCGAAAATGCAAAACCAGTGTTCTTCAAACCGCGTACGATTCCACTGGCTTGGAAAGACATGATCGAAAAACAGTTGCGTGAGTTGATTAAGGAAGATATTTTAGAACCAATCGACAACTCGGATTGGGGCACGCCTCTAGTTCCTATTTTAAAGCCAAATCGCGAGTTGCGAATCTGTGGCGATTACAAAGCCACGCTTAACAAACACTTAGTAGATTTCAGATATCCGCTGCCAAGAATAGATGAGATTTTTGCCTCACTACAAGGTTGCGAAATATTTACCAAATTTGACATGTCAAGTGCATACAACCAACTAGTGTTGTACGAAAAATCTCAACTTCTTTGGAGTTGGAGTACGCATATAGGTACCTCGAAAGCAAAACATTTACCGTTTGGTATAAAAACCGCTGCTCCAATTTTTCAAAAGACTATGGAAAATTTATTTCGCAATATCCCACACGTCGTTGTGTATCAGGATGACATAACCATAGCAGGAAAAAACTTTCAAGAACATCTAGCTGCTGTAAAGTCCGTTTTAAACAAATTTAAATCGTCAGGACTTACCTTGAGTGTAAAGAAATGTGAGTTCTTTAAAACGAAAATATCGTACTTGGGTTTCACCATTGACAAAATGGGGTTATCCAAAAACCATGATCGTGTTGCGAGTGTTTTAAAATCACTAGTTCCCACTAATATTCGTGAATAAAGAGCTTTCATAGGTATGGTAAACCACTATTCTAAATTCATTTCAAATTTCGCCGACAAAATGGCCCCATTATACAACTTACTACAAAAAGAAGTTATTTTCACATGGTCTGAGAAGTGTCAAGGTGCATATGATATTATCAAAAGGGAAGTTACATCATACCAAGTCCTAGTTCATTACAACCCCAAATTGCAAATGATACTGTCCACGGACGCAAGTAATACTGCCGTAGCTGGAGTTCTCTCTCACGAATTCCCAAACGGCGTAAGAAGGACAATTGCATTCGTGTCGAGAGCACTATCGAAAACAGAGAAAAGTTATAGTACCTTAGACAAGGAAGCCCTAGCAATAGTATTTTGTCTTACAAGGTTAAAACAATATTTGTTAGGGAACCATTTCACCCTAAGAACCGATCACAAACCCCTTTTGACAATTTTTGGTGAAAAGAAGGGGCTGCCGGTCATGGCAGCCGCACGTTTGCAAAGGTGGGCAGTTTTGCTATCGAGCTTTAGTTACTCCATACAATAAGTCAAAAGCACGTCTAATGAAGCTGATAGTTTGTCGCGAATTCCCAACGTTGCAGATACTAAAGACAGAGTTGAAAGCAACTTTATCAATTTGATTGAATTTGAAAACCACTTGCACATAGACTTTAAAGACATTGCAAGGGAAACCAAGCGTGATCCAGTCTTATCAAAGTTGACTGAGGCAATCCATAGAGGCATTGTGAAACACATTAAAAGCGTCGAATACCAATCCTTTAGAGACAAGGGCTTGGAGCTTTCAGTCGAAAGCGATTGTATTTTGTGGGGCTACAGGACGGTAATTCCAGCTAAATTAAGGCAAAATGTTCTAGATGAATTACATAGGTGACACTTGGGGATTGTAAAAACCAAATCTTTAGCTAGGTCCTATGTATGGTGGCCCAAAATCGACGATGACATCGAAAAACTCATCCGCAACTGTGCTCCCTGTCAAGATCTCCAAGTGAGCCCGGAGAAAAGTAAACTTATCCCATGGAAATCTTGTGATTCCATATGGAGTCGCATTCATATCGATTTCGCAGGTCCAATACACGGGAGTTATTTACTCATTGTCATTGATTCGCTTTCCAAATGGCTAAGGGAACTATTTTCTCGTTACGGACTGCCAGACACCATTGTAAGTGACAATGGTCGGCAGTTCACTTCTGGCGAGTTCAAACATTTTTTAAATTTGAACAAGGTAAGACACATTTTAACAGCACCTGGCCACCCTGCAACAAATGGCCAGACCGAAAACTTTGTCAAAACTGTAAAAATGGCAATATTTGCCATTTTGAAAACGGTCAAACATCCAAATTTAGAAACAGTCATTAGCCAGTTTTTATTTTATTTTTCTCCTTTATTCATTGGGTATACGTATACAATAATACATATGCATTCTCAAAAAAAATAAATTTTTGTGTGAGAATTTAGCTCAGATAATTAACAATTTCTACGCATACAGTCATGCAGTCGCTATTCAATTATATGTTGAGAAAAAAAAGATATTAAATGATATATAAAAATGCAGCACAATATGATAAAAACAGTAGAGTTAGTAAAAAATATAAGGTTTTTTTTTTTTTTTTTTTTTTTAATGTTTGATGTAAAGATGAAAGAGAAAGAAAGGATTTTTAGCACAATTAATTAAATGCATTGTATTATGAATATTGGTCGCTACTGAAGTCGTATCTTTGAAGTAACAACAGAATCACTTCCCGTTTAAAAGTGATAATGTTGTGAGATGTTTTAACATATTCTGGTAGTTTGTTGAACAGTTTCACACCATAATTGCGTAAGGAATTTGCACTTTTTCCTGTTCGAAAGAACGTGGTTCTGATACTCGTTACCTGACGCAGACTATATACTGAACGATCTATTGTATTGAGCTTAAGGTTATGCTTTATAAGATTATTTTTGATCTTGAAGACTACTAATAGTGTTTGCAGAATACATATTTGTTTAATATCAAGTCTATTTTCATACAGACTTGTAGTGGAAGTTCGTAATGGGAGCGAGAGAATATTGTTTATTACTTTATTTTGCAAACGCTGAAGTTCGTTTATTTTATATTCTGCACACCGACTCCAAATTGGATTTAAATAGCTGATCTTGGACATAAAATATGCGTTATATAAAAGCCACAATTGCTTGACTATCGCAACACGAAGCTTTGTACCACTGGTGAAATCCCTGCAAAGATATTTTTCGGTCGATCATTAAAAACACGTTTTAGCTCATTAAGGCCACCGTTAGCTCAAAGCAGAATCAGTGAAAGCCAAAAGAATCATATTAAATCACAGAGGACAACGCAGTACAACATTTTCGAACGGTCAAAATGTCCTAATTCGCAACTACAAAAACCCAAACAAGGCTTCGTGGTCTCAAGCCACAATAAAGCAACAACTTGGACCTCGTTCATAGTATTGCGTTCTAAAACATAACAACAAAATAATCAAAAAACACCTAGACCAAATTCGCGGTACAGAAATTTCAAAATCAGATCGCAGTTTTGATAATACACACACGTTCAGTGCTTTTCTTTTTATTTTAAAATTTTTTATTGACTTGATAACTATTCTCATTTCACTTTAGCAATAAATAGTAACATATATCTAAGAAAGTCTGTTCATAAACAATTGCGTATTGAGCATTCTACTGCTAAATTTTAATAACTATTCTATTGAAATAAAGCGAAACTAACATCTGTAAAATATCCTTTGATATCTTTATCTCTTAAGATTTTGACTATATATTTTCCTATAATTCATTTGGTTTTTTTGAAACATATAAATCTGATAAGATATCTGCCCATTATACCTGATTGTGCTCATAACACTACAATTTTATAGAATCTGATACAAGTCTACACCAGACTATGAAGAGTTTATAATAATAATAATAATAGATTGGCGCTTACACATATGTTAGTGCTTGGCCGAGCTTCTCTTCCAAATTGTGGTGTGCGCCCTGATGTTGTTACACAAAGGGGAGGGACCTACAGTTTTACGCCGACTCCGAACTGCGATTGTATTTTTATGAGAAACTGTTTTTCATGGCAGAATCACACCCAAAGTTTTGCCATTGCCTGCCGAGGGGCGACCGCTGTTAAGAAAAAACATTTTTTCTATATTTTTGCGATAGTGCGTGAACCAGGGATTGAAGCCAGGCCCTGCGGAGTGTAAGCGCGCACTACTTATAACTACACCACAGCGGCCGCCGGAAGAGTTTATAAGTATACTTATTTTGATTGTTTTTTTTTTATCGGCCTTTAAATTGTAAACTGATGTAATTTTTATTTTATAAGCTCGAGGCCCAGAGAATACATAAAACAGAGGTTTTAGTTCTTTGATTTTCAATATCGATATTTCGACCTCAATCTGAGTTCATCGTCAGGAACTCTTAGATGTCGGTAGACCGGGAACAACTAAGAGTTCCTGAAGATTACCTCAGATTGAGGTCGAAATATCGATACCAAAAATTACAGAACTAAAACCTGTGTTTTATGTATGCTATTTATTTTGATAAAAATTGTTTATGTTACAACTTTTCTATAAAAGCGGTAAATGCATTAACATTTTTTTAGCTAAGATTAACAAAGTTGTGGAAACCACCGTATCTGATTTGAAATTGTCTTGGATGGCATTGGGAAAAAATTATTATTCAGAAAGGATTAATAAGAAAACACACAAAATGGTACTTTAGATGAGATTTTGCATATTTTAAGTTATTAAACAGAAGTAGTTTTTGTAGTAAAGTTAAATAAATATTCTTTGCGACGATAAT
>NW_023458555.1:96067316-96093822 GCF_013731165.1 Rhagoletis pomonella | reverse complement strand
TCGCAGAAATTTCAAACTTTCTGACACAAATCATTAAACTTACAAATGAAAATCCCTAGTTCTGAACTGGTGCGCTTCTAGTACATTTAGAGCCAGTACTGGTTCGCGATAAATCTCTTTTGCATGCAAGCAACTGGCGAATTTAACATGGCGATGTCCTAGGAAGTGTCAATTGCCACCCGCTACATCCCTTTTTCGATAATTCCGAACTAGTCCTAAATTCTATAGTTCCGAACCAGTTCTGAAATCGACAGACGAAAGAAAAAAGTATCATGATTTTTCCATCTTTATGGTTCTTCCGTGTGTGCGATTTTAAGTTATTTTGGAAGAAATGTGTTTTCAATTTGAAATTAAATCTGTTTGATTGTGAGAAATGTACGTTTACATACCTTTAGCTGTAGCTGAGTTTGCAGAGGTGCTCGCTGTTATTTCTTAGATTCCAGACGGTCCCAAGATGTTGAAATGTTAACACAAATTTTAGTTTTGTATTACCAAGCTATGAAACTGCATCTGCGAAGCGCAGAATAGAAGCGTATTTGAACGAAAAAGCCGCCGAGCACATATCTATGTAAAGTAAACAAGCCCCCCGCTGCATCCCGTATTCGATAGTTCCGAACTTGTTCTTAATTCGACAAATAAGATCTAGTTCGTTCTGAATCCCTTTTTCTATAGTTCCGAACCATTTCTAAATTCGTCTTTTTAGATATCGATTTCTAGTGAAAAAAAAAACTGAAAAAATTAGTATTTTAAAAGTACCACTTTTCGCCGATTTTGGACTTGTGGGGATCTAGTTCATATCGGAATAGTTCCTTTTTGGCTATAAAGACCTAGTACGGAACTAGAAATTTGATTCACTAGTCCGCGTTTTCTTTGCAGGGAACATAGCCAATGCACATTCGAATGCCTATAACTTTGAAACCCAATTAATTATTGCAATTCTCATTTTCGTTCGTTCGAAAAATGACACTGAAGATGGCACAACGCCGAAACCGGTTTATCTCCAAACCAAATTTGACAAGGGATGACGGAGAATTATTAAAACCTTTCTTTTACAGATACACAGATTGGACCGTGCGTGATCATATCACCTAAAAAAGCCCAGTTGGTTTTGTGATATTTAGTGGACAATTGACAATTGTGTACAAATGTAACGTAGCCAGTCAAATAATCGGCCATACGTATAAATAATAATCAATGACTTTTTAAATAATTGACTTATTGTAAAAATGATATAACATTGCTTTATCTACTTTTTTTAATAAAGTTTTTCTTTATGTGTTTATATTTTTACTAGATTGCCCTTGCCCGCTTCGCAGAGTGTATGAAATTTCTACGTGCTTTATTGAGTAAAATTTATTTCAAGAAAACTCAATTAAAAAACCGGAAGTTTAAAATTTGTTTAACCATCTTCAAAATATTTTCAAACAAAAACTTTCTTTGTCATACTATTTCAATTAACGTATTACCTGAACTGAATTGAATATTAATTCAAAATAATTGTAATGCTTAATTCAAAATAATTGGCAACCCTTGTGAAAGACTTAAAGATTATTCAAAACTTTCAAACTAACGGTTTATTAACAATATTTTGTTACGCAGCCATATTTTAGTTCTTCAGATAGCTTGCGTATAATTAATTTAAACTTGATTTTTCAAACAGGTGGCAATCCTTTTAAAAATTTATTCGAACTACAGCTTTTTTAAGCCTCTTGACATCCATTTTTTAATATAATTTTGAAATAAATAACTTCCTTGATTGAAGTTAAATTTGTTTTTTTAAAGAGTGGCAGCCCTCATCCATGAGTAAATAATGATTTTATATATCTCCATACGAAGTTCCAGTAATATATCCAAAATATTTCCTGAGTAATGCAGTATGAAAAATTCCGTTTGTAGGGAAGGGACACGCCCCCTTGTCTAATCGAGATTAAATCTATCCTATATTTTAAGTTGGGCTAAATGACAGCAGTGTACAAAATTTCATGATGATCGGTTGATTAGTTAAAGCGTGAAAGCAAAGCAAACAAACAAACTTACTTTCGGATTTATAATATTATACAAGGAATGAAACCGATTCAAAATAACGTTCCGGTGTGGGTTTCGGTTTTGCCAAATGTTTAGGTTTCGGTTTTGGTTTCGTTCTTCAAAATTTATTTCGGTTTTGGTTTCGGTTTCGTTCCGGTTTCGGTTTTTCACAGAAATTTTGTTGATATTATTTAAATCACAATGTCTTAAAGGTTGAGGAAAGAAAATTGAAAATTACAGTTCACTGATAATATCAACACTAGGCTCTTTCCCTAACAATCTGGACCGGATTAGGTAATTAGAGAATAAGAGGAACATTTTCTTTCAAAAATGGAACAAAGTCCAGAAGTACGGGAACGCAAAAAACCACATTTCGTGCCCACAAGTCGAGAAACAGCTGATTCACGTTGTTCTTGTTTTTGTCACTTATACCATGTTCTGACCGACATCGGGAACATGTTTTCGTTGCTAAAACTGCTTTTCGTCCTAAAGCTTGCGTTTTCGTCCATGTAAAATCGGTCAAA
Source organism: Rhagoletis pomonella (assembly GCF_013731165.1). Lineage (NCBI taxonomy): Eukaryota > Metazoa > Arthropoda > Insecta > Diptera > Tephritidae > Rhagoletis > Rhagoletis pomonella. Next base: position 96,091,273 of record NW_023458555.1, on the reverse strand, counting down.
CGAAAACCAGTTTTTGCTGAAAACTACACAGATACACAGCAACAACGTCATCACCAGATTCACTTAAATGTTTCCTTTTTGCTGTAAAACTAAAGGTGTATGAAAACTAAAATATAGTTGTTATTTTCGACATATATTTACTACATAATTATGAAACCCCTTCATTTCTGTGTCCTTTACAACTATACATGTGAAAATGAAAATCAAAATGACTTCTTCCAAATAACCGATGCCAGATCGAAGATTTAATTTATCAGGCACCATTTTAGTAGCTTTTTGCGAAAAGTTACCTTGCCATACTTATTTACTACTTAACAAGAATTTTGGCAAAATATTGCTGATTTTGGTTACATTCGACAATTTTTATTGAGCTCGAGGCTGTTTTTTAATGAAAATTTATTGTGGAAAAGCAACAATAATTTGAAAAAATGGTGGAAGTGATAGCTATTTCGGAAATCACCACATTTCCTCATCAGACATCTTTCAGTAGGCTTCGAACCGATGATCCCACTGACTCAGCCGGTTGCCTATGTACCGTGCTAAGTACGCCTTGTAAATTATCGTTTGCTTTTTTCCACTATTTTCATTTTTGTTATGCCAACACAATCAAGCGCAGCTATTCCGTTGCAATTCGCTTGATCATGTGGTTGTTGGTATTGTTGGTTTTTGCTAATAATTCTATTTTTAGAATGTTTAACTTTTAGGTGTGCTCGTCCTTAAGTTATTTGTTTTTTGTTATTTTTTGGCCTTATAACAATTATATTCAACAATTTTTATTGAGCTCGAGGCCGTTTTTTAATGAAAATTAAACATTCTAAAAAAAAATTATTAGCAAAAACCAACAACCACATGATCAAGTGAATTGCAGCGGAATAGATGCGCTTGATTGTGCTGGCATAACAAAAATGAAAATAGTGGAAATAAGCAAACGAAAATTTACATTTCAAATTATTGTTGCTTTTCCACGATAAATTTTCATTAAAAAATGGCCTCGAGCTCAATAAAAATTGTTGAATATAATTGTTATAAGGCCAAAAAATAAGAAAAAACAAAGATTTTGGTTAAATAAATCATTTATTTCAAAGAAATTTTGATTTATTATTTTTGTAGATTTCTGGAAACCGATTGAAACCTGTGATTGAAATGGTTTCGGTATCGTTCCTTTTCAGGTCAAGATAACGGTTACGGTTTCGGTTTCGGTTTTGAAAAACGAAACGGTTTTACACGGTTACGGTTTCGGTTTGGGTTTCGGTTTCATTCCTTGATATTATATAAATAATATATATCTATATCTATATCTATACTATTATATAAAATTGATTATATGGAGTACGTTTGTAACGACTTATTTCTCAAAGTACTAAACCGATTTTAATACTTTTTTTTTTTAAACGAAGCATTTTTTAAAAAGACGCAGAGTGGCATACTTATATTTTTTATTCTTGGAAGATAAGCACCCTTTTTTTTGGGTGTAAAGTTACAACAAATTACAAAGACGTACAAGCATAAGCCTATTTGGTTGTCAAATACAGCGCATAGCTACGCGAAAAATCTGTACATCAGTGCCGATCAAACACGAGCTCACAAAGGCAAAAGAGATGTGTATGAGCGACGTGACTGCGCTATACCACATACATACACACATAAACGTATTTGAGCTAAACAGCGATCACTGATTGAACGTGCTAAATATATACATATGTATGTGTGTACACATTTATAACCGAAATGCAAAGCATCGCTTCGAAGTCATGTGCAGTATGTGGTTGACACAACAAACTAATCATATGTATGTATGTATCCAAGTATGTCCATACACAGAGTTCAAAACAAACGAAACATTTCACGAATGATTCGTCCAAAGACACAAACTTTGCAAAGAAAAAAGAGTGCAAACAAAACGATTCGCTTCGCTCATTCTGTTTCGCTCATTGACGAGCATTGGTAGATCGTTTTTCGTACAGATGAAGAGCAGTGTTGCCGTTTTAGCCCTTTGGTGGCTAAATTTGGCTACCAAATTTTTTTTTTGGCCACAAAAAATTGAAATTGCCCCTAGCCCTTTTTTTTAGCCCTTTTCAAAATTTATTCATCATTGACATTAAAATTTTGTATATGATTTTCATGAATTTAACTCTTCTTTTACCTTTAAGTAACGCAGATGTTGAAAGGACGTTTTCTATAATAAATTTCGTTAAAAATAAGCACAGAAATAAAATGAATTTTGCAATGTTAAACGCTTTATTAACTGTAAGATATGGCTTAAAAAATGTACAGAAATGTTATCATGATTTTGAAATTACAGATGATATCGTCAGGTTAATGAGAAATGAACAAAATTGTAACGACGAAGAATCGCTTAGCGATGATAGTATTGATATAGATATTGATATTTAATGTGTTAAAAAAAATGCTTATAGATTAAATTATTTTACTATGAGTTCATTAAATGAATACTCTTTTGTTTGTTTGATACATACAGCGTCGGGCAATAATAAAGCACCGACATTTTAATTCTTTGTAAATTATAACATAACATTTTAAAAATTTCTTTTACAAATGGATATTTTTCGAAGCATAGTTTGAAATTATTTAAGTTATTTAGTATTGTCCGATATACAGTATATAGATATGATTCTAGGACTTATGTATTCTTAATGTGATCTCATGTTTTTGTTTATGTAAGAAATTAATTTTTAAACTGCACATACATATGTATATGTATGTTTTTTACGTTTCTGGGCCGTTATCTTATCCATTAACGATTTAACTATAGTTTAAAATAGGTAAGTTGGCGGCCCTTAATATGCTTTATGTGTTACACAACAAGTTTTTTTGTTGAATAAAATATTAATTCTTTCCAGAGTTCATTGTTTTTCTATATCATTACTTATAGAAAATGTTTGCGTGTATACTTATATATTTATATGTAGGTAAAAAAATTTAGCTACCATTTTTAGCCACAACGACGATTTTTAGCTCTTTTTTAGCCCTTTTTAGCCTGAATTTAGCTACCGCTAAAAAGTTTCGCGGCAACACTGATGAAGAGTGTAATCAGCTATGCCCACGTGAATGCTTCGTATATGTATACTAGCAATTACCCGGCGTGCTTCGCTGCGCCTTAAATGTATTTTTGTGTTGTAACTCTCCCCCTAAGCTCTTATGGCCTCATTTACAAAATATTTTTAAATAACTTTATGAAGTTAGATTTAAAAAAATCGATCTATGAAGCATTGGTTATTTATTTTTTTTGAGTTAATATATTTTCGACGGTAATTAGAAAATATGTAAAGAACCGACTTTCTCTTGGAAATTTAATTTATAATCTTATAACTGGAGTCTACTATCGCACCCTTTCCTCAAACGTGTATTAATTCAACATTCAAATAACGTATATTTATATAATTTGAAAAAATCTCCCTACTATACAAACACAAAAATACATTTAAAGCGCAGCGAAGCACGCCGGGTAATTGCTAGTATATATATATATATATATATTAGAGTGGTTAAAAATTTTATTTTTTTTTTGAAATTCATAAACGCTACCTCAAGTTACTGTTATCTGTGATAAAAAAAGAGTAACGTGTTTTTTTTATTTTGAAAAAAAAAAGTTTTTTTAGAGGTCGCGCTGGTCGGTTTTTTATAAAAACGCTGATGTCATCAATTGTTTTATTTTCTTGACATGTTAAAATTCAGGTAAAAATGTGGTTTTTGCATATAATTACTCTGGTATTTTTGGAGAACATTCCCTTAAGTACATACCTGTCTTGGATAGTTAGAATGGGCCTAATGCCCGAAAATATGCCCCGAAAAAAAACTAGTAAAATTGAAACGCTGATACCGAACGATTTACGCGTTGTTATGGGTTGGAACTTGTTATCAGGGAGTTTCTGGGGTTGCTGATTAGGAATCTGAAGTCAGTTTTTCAAAATTCAAAATGGCGGATCCAAAATGGCGATTATTTTTTTTTTTTTTAATTATTGGATTTGTTCGATAAACGGCACTCGAGAGTTTTTGGGTTCGCCGATTACGAATCTGAAGTTAATTTGTTCAAATTCAAAATGGCGGATACAATATGGCGATCAAATAAAAAAAATATACTAAAATTAAAACGTTGATACTGAACGTTTTAAGCATTTTCAAGGGTTGAAACTCGTTTCCAGTGCGTTTCTGGGGTTGCTAATTACGAATCTGATGTCAGATTTTCAAAATTCAAAATGGCGGTTAAGAGTTTCACACAAATCCAATAATTTTTTTTTAAAGTTGGTCGCCAATTTGGATCCACCATTTTGAATTGTGAAAATCTGACAACAGATTCGTAATCAGCAACCCCAGAAACCCACTGGAAACGGGTTTCAATCCTTGAAAATGCTTAAAACGATCAGTATCAACGTTTTAATTTTAGTAATTTTTTTTTTATTTTATCGCCATATTGGATCCGCCATTTTGAATTTAAAAAAATTGACTTCAGATTCGTAATCGGCGAACCCGAAAACTCTCGAGTGCCGGTTTTCGAACAAATCCAATTATTAAAAAAAAATATTAATCGCCATTTTGGATCCGCCATCTTGAATTTTGAAAAACTGACTTCAGATTCCTAATTAGCAACCCCAGAAACCCCCTGATAACAAGTTCCAACCCATGACAAAGCATAAATCGTTCAGTATCAACGTTTTATTTTTACTAATGTCTTTTCGAGAGAATATTTTCGGAAACTAGGCCCATTCTAACTGTCCAAGACAGGTGTGTAATTAAGGGAATGTTCCCCAATAATACCAAAGTAATTATATGTAAAAACCACATTTTTAGCTGAATTTTAACATTTGACAAAAATAAAAAAATTAAGAACATCAGCGTTTTTATAAAAGACCGACCAGCGCGACCACTAAAAAAACTTTTTTTTTCAAAATAAAAAAATACGTGTCTCTTTTTTATCACAATATTATTATTATTATTAACAATATTCTAATGCAGCGTTTATGAATTTCCAAAAAGAGTGTTTTTATGAACCCCTCTAATATATATATATATATATAAGTAAGGAAATAATATTACGATCTTGGTTTTAAATTACGCATACTTCATTGATGTTTTATTCAAGAGCCCTGTTCGCGTACGCACTATCCAGTAAATCCAGTACTAATTTTACTGGTTTTTTACTAGATGTCGTTTTCGTACGCAAAAACTTGCAAGAAACTAGCAAAAGAGGGGAAATTGAGAGAGTAAAAATGACAGCTGAACTTGCAAGTTTTACTGGATTTTTACTGGATAAATTTTTACTAGCAACTATTTGCTAGTAAGAAAAACAGCTAATGGTGGGCACTGGTGGGCAATTGTTGCTCGCGGGCAACGCCAGCGCCGCAGTTCGTATACGTATACAGAAGCAAAGCAGCGAATTTCGATTCAGTCTAGAGCTGGGATACTATCGATAGTACCGCCACTCGATAGTTTTCGAAACGATAGTTGAAAACGTCGATAGTATCGATAGTACTATCGTCGTGAGAGGTATTGAATTGAAATGCTAAATTGCTTGAAAATTAAATAATTCATAAATTTATAAAATTTATAAATTACTTTGTAAATTAAAGAGATTATATAAATTTGTCTAAATTTGAGTGCATCAAAAAGAACTTCTTATAATAATAAAATAAACTTATTAATTTATGCGTCTGAATTATATATACATATGTTTGACCCTTTTGAAGTGCAAAGGAGTGACATTGGCTATAATAATACATTTATTATACTACAAAACAAAAGATATTCGTTTAAATTGACAACTCATAAAAGTTCAACTGAGTTCAAATACGGAGGCGCATATCAAAACAAAAAAAAGGAACAAAGGAAATTATTTATATTTTACCATATTATAAGAAAACGAATAAAGTACTGGTCAAAGTAAAAGCACCACAACATTTTTAACAGTTTTGACTATTTTTCGTTTGTTTAGTGTCTACTAATTTTTTATAAAAGTTGTACAAAACATAAAAAACTACAAAATCATTAAAATTTCAAGCCTTTTAACTCGAGGTTATATAAAAATTTTGTGCAAGCAGTTTTATAGCTTATTAAATTTTACTATAATTCAGTGTAAGCTTATAGTTGCTAAAAATTCCAATAACTAAAATTTTTTTTTTGCCGACTGTATTGTGAATTTTCTTGGATAAAAAAAATTAATGTAATGTTAAGAGATGTAAAGAGAGAAGTTTCGCTAAAACCAACATCGATAGTTTTCAAAAACTAGGAAATTGTGTAGGAAATTTACAAAAAATTCCCAAATCAAAAAGTGGTGTATTATTCAGCGATTGGTGTTTTCGTGAGTTTTCTGCACAAAATAGTGCGATTCTATATTGGAACTAAAGTTCATAGTTCAAAGAACCTTCAACAACGCACCATGTCCTTTATGCTTTTATTCCTGCGTATTTTAAATATAAGAAAACTGTATTTTTCATGCCGTGTGAATTTACAAAAATATAAAAATTGCTGCTTGCTGACCAAAGTTCACTAATTTTATAATAAGTTCCATGCATTTTTTTTAAAAGAAATCGATAGAGAAATATAAATGCTGGTTTATGCCCAAAAATTCTTAATGAATAATATTTATAAGTTATCTTACTAATATTATAAATGTGAAAGTATGTATGTTTGGATGTTTGGGAAATCATCATGCGGAAACCACTGAACGGATTTGCATGAAATTTTGTACGCAGATAGCCTATGGGCCAGATTGGTTAATAGGCTGTTCATTTTTATACCCGAGCGCACTTGTGCACAAGGGTATATTAATTTTGTTCACATAACGGTTGTTTGTAACAGCCAAAACGAATCGAGATAGATATAGACAAATGTATACATAAATGATCAGGATAAAAAAAGAAATCGATTAAGCCATGTCTGTCTGTCCGTCCGTCTGTCCGTCTGTCCGTGTACACGATAACTCGAGCAAAAATTGAGATATCTCAACGAAATTTGGTATGTAGGTTTCCCTTAATCCAAGGTAGGTTGCTATTGAAAATGGGCGAAATCGGACTGTAACCACGCCCACTTCCCATATAACGGTAATTTCCAGAAATACGAAAACTGCGATATTTTAGTAACTACTGAAGATAAATCACTCAAAATTGGTATTTACAATAATTTTTTGACAAAAAATAATAATATTATACATTTTTGGAAAATGGGCGTAGCCACGCCCACTTATGGTTACATGTGTATATCTTGGTAACCGCTGTACCAATTTCTACCAAACTTGGCACAGTTGTCGGCCTTCGTACAGCATACAAAATCGCCTAAAATTTTTAAAATCGGACGATAACCACGCCCACATCCCATATAACGGTAATTTAGAGAAATACAAAATCTTCGATAAATCAGTAAATATTGAAGCTAATTTATTCAAAATTGATGCTTGCAACAATTCTTTACCAAGAAATACGTTTGTGATAAATTTTTGGAAAATGGGCGTGGCACCGCCCACTTATGATCACATATATGTATCTCAGTAACCGTTCTACCAATTTGTACCAAACTCGGTGTGGTTATTGTGCTTGCCACATATAAGCAAACCGTTGAAAATTATTGAAATCGGACTAAAATAACGGCCGCTTCTCATATAACGGTAAATTTCAGAACTGCTTGAAACTTCAAAATTTCGAAATCTAAGGACTCTAATTTACTCAAAATTGATACGCCCCGGCTTACCATATAGCCGTAGCTTTCGGTAAGGCGAAAAACATATATTTAATACGTGCGCCGGGTATTTAATGTTCGGCTCTGCCCGAACTTAGGCTTTCTTACTTGTTAAGAGTTGCCACTTGTTGAATAAGTTCAATTTGCTTAATATGCGGGAACGACTGAACGGATTTGCATGAAAATTTGCACACAGATAGCTTATGGCCTAGATTGGAAAATAGGCTACTTTTCTTAAGAGTTGCCACCTGTTAAAAAGGGTTAATTAAAGTAATACGCGGAAACGACTTAACGGATTTGAACACGGATAGCTTATGACCTAGGTTGGAAAATACGCTACAATTTTAGGAGTTTCCACCTATTCGAAAAGTTTAATTAAATAAATACGCGGAAATGACTGAACTGATTTGCTTGAAATCTTACTAATATTAGAAATGTGAAAGTTTGTATGTTTGGATGTTTGGGAAATCATCACGCGGAAACGACTGAACGGATTTGCTTGAAATTTTGTACGCAGATAGCTTATGGGCCAGATTGGTTAATAGGCTGTTCCTTATTAAATAAGTTCAATTGGTTTAATATGCGGGAACGACTGAACTGAATGTTTAATTTAATTAATACGCGGAAATGGGTGGACTGATTTGCATGGAAGTTTCCACACAGATAGCTTATGAGCTAGGTTGGAAAATAGGCTTTTTATTTTAAGAGTTTCCACCTGCTAACAAAGTTTAATTAAATTAATACGCGTAAACGTCTGAACGGATTTGCATGAAATTTTGCCAGCAGCTTATGACCTACAGTGGAAAATGGGCTGATTTTTTGGAAGAGTTGCCACCTGTTAAAAAAGTTTAATTATATTAATACGCGGAAACGACTGAACAGATTTGTATAAAATTTCGCACACCGATAGCTTATGACCTAGATTGGAAAATAGGCTACTTTTTTAAGAATTGCCACCGGTTTGAAAATTAAATTTTGCTCACGGATGGTTTATGACCTGGATTGAAAAATAGGCTACTTCCTTAACTGGTTTCCCGATCAGAACGAAATTTGATACACTTACTACGGATTTTGCAAGGATGGTCTTAGACTGAAAGTAATTCTGATAACTTGAGGCCCTTCCCATACAATTGGAATTTTCATATTACGTACATATCTGTGGAAGTATTTGTGGGAGAGAACTAGAACTTGGTATAGAGATACGTATGTGAAATCAACGTTGGCATTAATCGATTGATTTTTTAATCAATTGGTTACTTCGATTAAATTCAATCTGATTACAGTTAATCCTGATTAATTTTAATCTGACTAAACAGTTAATCGTAACCGCGACTAAAGAACTTAATTTTTGATCATTAATTCTTAATTCGATCAAGTAGGTTTGGTGATTAATTAAGTTATGCTGGAATTTTCCTGTGCAAACAAAGCAAGTTAATCCGATATGACTAAGTTGGGTTTCCTCATCAATCTGAGCAATTTGGTGTGCATTTTCATTAGATATATAGATATGTATGTATGTATATGAAACTAATACCATACTCATGGAGAAAAATTGGAGTTATTGGAAAAGGTGATGTGGCAATTTCCATGCAAATTGATTTTTCTATGCTGCATATCTCTGCAGGTGTTTATTGCAGAGGACTGGAACTTGGCACCGAGATGTGTATACAAAATTAATGCCATGCTCAAGGAGAAAAATTTGCGTTATTCGAAAAGGGGGCATGGTACCTCCCGTACAAATTTACTTTTTATACTGCATATCTCTAGAGGTGTTCATGGTAGAGTACTGGGGCTTGGTATTGGGGTATGTAAAATTAATTCTAAATTCATGGAAGAAGATTAGGGTTATAAGAAAAAGGCGCGTGGCATTTCCTGTACAAATTGACATTTTCTTGCCACATATCCCTGGAAGTGTTTGTGGAAGAATACTGGAACTTGGTATGGAGTTGTGTATACAAAATGTATCAATTGCATGTCGTCTCCCATACATACTAAAAATTTCTTAAAACATATCTCTGGAAGGATAGAAAATCTCTGGAAATATTTTAAATTTGTTATGGTGATTTATTTTATAAGTGCCGTACTGACAGAAAAAATGCACCTCCAAGAAGGTTACACGTTCACGCGTCGTATCCCTGGAACAATTTTAAGGTAAACTTAGAGGGATTGATATCTTTCGTATGCCTAGCGCGTAGACGGGATTCTATAATTTCATAGTTTTAAATGGCCTAAATATCTTAACTCGCTTAAAAAATAACGAGCTATAACAAAATGGGCACAGAAATAAAATATAACATCATTACCTTATTATTTTTCATATTTGTAAAAAAATGTGGGGTGAAACCCGCGGGTATAAGCTAGTATTATATATATATGAAATAATAAAATCTAAACACCGTAACCATCTTGCCGGCTGGCATTTCAAAGATTTGATTCTAACAAAACGGTGCCCAGTTATTAAAAAAATGAGTTTTGCCAATTTAATTTTTTTTTTAATTTTACATGTACTAAATTTTTCGTATGCAAAAGGTTCTATAAACTCATAGTATTAGTTACTAGAACTTCCAAGATTCATTATTCCATTATACGTATAGGCAAATTAGACCAAAAGACCCATGCACGAAAAATACCACTTTTAGTACATTTATGAAAAATGTGGCAACCATAACTGAGCCCGACGCGCTAATACTACGTCAAAGTGAGACTGTGTTGGTGTGCCCAGTATTGCTGCCCCGGCAAAAATCATTGGACCATGTAGTCTATTTGTGGTATATTTCAGTACTTACAAAAGTGTTCCTCTGTCATGTTGTAGCGGACGAACTCGTGTATCTGCACCAGTGTTGCCACTTTGTGAGTAATTTCTCAAAACCTGAGGAATTTCGGGTGCGCTTGAGTATTTTTTGATGATTTATATTTTGAGGAATTTTCTCTCGATCAGGGATGTTGCGAATATTTGTATTCGCATTCGTTATTCGAATGATTCGCATCATTTTACTCATTCGAATTCAACATTCGCATTCGCATCAATTGATTCGAATGTTTTGCGAATGCGAATCAATTGATTCGAATGTTTTGCGAATGCGAATGTGTACATGGGCAGAGTCCACTCTAATATTGATGAAACGTTGCTATCATTGTTGTTGTATCCTTTGTAGTTAACTGAATGCATTTTGTTTTTGCACATTTGTTCTACTCTTTTCGTTTACTTCTTCTAGTAATTCTTGTCACAGCTGTTTGCGTTGCGTTTATTAAGTGTCATAATTACAGTGATACTCAAACTCTTCGCTACAGTTATTTAAAGGTATTTACATCAACTCCTTAATTGTTATAATTTATTTTGTTTGTCCTTTACTAAGGAGTGTATTACATAAATCTTTCAATATGAGGTGCGATCTTGATACTTGCCAAATTAAAAGAGATTCTGAACGCTACTTATCGTGCTGACTGTGTGATGGTATTTACCATCTGAAATGTTCTGGTTTGACGGGAAAAATTCTGGACGCTATTAATGATGGAAAGGGCCTTCGCTGGTCTTGCTTAAAGTGCAGGTCAACCGGAGTTGATCTTTTCAAGCTATTTAGGTAAACCAGAAATGGTTTTACAGAAATAGGAAGAGAATTGTCGGTACTAACAGAAAAATTTAACCATTATGAAAATATGTTTAAATCATTCAAATGCTTAGATACCTTGCAATCTGTTAAGGATATCCGTGTGTCTAAACGTTAGCGTCTTCATAGTCCATCTAAGAAAATTGCTGCCGTTGCACGTCCGAATAATCTGCCGAAGGACTTAATTAATTTATCTTCTCCTTGTCCTCCAGCATCAGAATCCTCAGCCTCAAAAGACCGTGTAACGAAATCTGCTTCGGATAATAAAGAGCCTGAAGTATCTTCCTCTTCCCCCATTGAAGTGGTGGCATCATCTTCAAAGCCTCCACCACCTTCCCTATCTTCAACTACTAACGCAGTAACTCAACCCCCCTCAACACTGAATCAAAAAACTAATTATTAAATCTGCTTTAAGTATTTATTACCAAAATGTAAGAGGCTTAAATACTAAATTAACGAACTTATATTTTAAAGGCCTTGAATCTAATAATTATATTCTTGCTTTTACTGAAACTTGGCTGAAACCTCACATTTTCAATTCAGAGATTCTTCCAAATAATTATCATATCTATAGACAAGATAGAGAGGACAGAATCGGCGGTGGCGTACTCTTCGCTGTAGATTCTTCAATACCATCTGAAGAAGTTAGTCTTCCACACATTGATTCAGTAGAGTTCAAATGCATTCGTGTACAGGCTGGAAAAGGGTCTATTTACTTAGCTCTATGCTATATCACTCCCTGATCTGACACATTGGTGTATTCACGACTCATCTCTTTACTGAAATGAGTTAATTTACTGACTAAACCCCCTGATTCAATGATTGTGTTGGGTGATTTTAATTTACCAAGCATATCATGGAACATCATTGACAATGATATCATACCTTTCCACGGTGCAGCGAACAAAGGTGGCGCCGTCAGTGGTACCGCTACTTTGGTTTTGCCGATTTTGACAGTTGTGGTAACTTGTAAATAAACCTTTGTTTACAAATCAGCGAATGAGAAATTTGAATTATAAGGGAAAAATCAGTTTAAATCGTGTTAATTTGCGTAAAAACTAATACAATGAAGTGCTGTGTGTTAAATTGCGACAACCGTCAAGATGCAAGAAGCGTAGATGCAAATGTAGCGCTGAGACGAATCGCTGCATTTTGTGTACATAGGACACGGCAAAGCCGTTCCCGAAATGTTTCTCTATTATTATATTAACAGCATTTCCTCACAATGATTTTGTTTCTGCTCCACGCAGCCTCCATTAGCAAGTTAACTAACCAGTCCCGCAGAGATGCTGCTGCTGTTTTCTGCAGCAGCCTTAATTGCAAAGCAATGGAGTGCACTAAAACGTTTGCTGAAGCAGCCTCAATTGCAAAGCAATGGAGGGCACTACAATGTTCACTGTTCTCTAATAGATTAGGTGAAAAATGCAATATTTTCGCATTTAGCAAAATTAAAACACGTTTTTCGCAGTAAAGTGAACTGCTTTGGCTGTTTCAACTCGTTCTTCTTTTCGCTCTATTCTTTGTTTACTTGTGGTACACAAATGTCAACGCCCAGGACGGCGCAATCTTGTATTCTATCATTCTTGATACCTTTCGCGTCTAGTGCACGCAACAACGTATTTTTAGAGGAGATGGCTGAACTCTGCCTAACTCAGGTTAATGTACTTCACAATAAGTTTGGTAAAGTACTACATCTTGTTTATGTTGATGCTGCATCTAAGTCCGTTGTAAATAAGTGTGATCCACTAGTTTTGCCCGAAGATGTCTACCACCCTGCTATGGAGGTATCTTACGAAGTTATAAGTAATGGACAAAATTGCAGTACCCAAGCATACGAACCAAATATTTGCTTTGATTTTTCAAAAGCTAACTTTAAAACGTTTAACAATGAACTGTCTAAATTGTCGTGGCCTGCATTTAAAGAAAATATTGAACAAAGCGTTGCACTTTTTAACTTTACTTTACATAAATTATTTGAAAAGCATGTGCCTAAACTCATGTATGTTCCCGAAGGGCAAACACAGTTATGGTTCACTAAAGTACTGAGAAATTTGAAAAACAGAAAGTCGCGTTATTTTGGATTACACAAAAAAACCGGTTTACACTCATACCATGTAAAATACTCACTTTTGCGTCATAAGTTTTTTGAACTAAACAAAAATTGTTATAAAGCTTACTTGTGTAAAATCAAACGGCGTATAATATATAACCCCAAATCATTTTATGACTTCGTAAACTCCAAACGAAATGTACGTGGGCTTCCTTCCGTCATGAAGTATAAAAAACACCGTCTCTAGTGATAATCAAACAATTTCTAACATGTTCGCTCAGTTCTTTAAATCCAATTATTCAATTAACTCACATGCTAACATTGACTATTCTTTTAAACTGTGTCCAATGAACTCAATAAATATCCCAGTAATATCTCCCGATGATGTAGTAGTTTATCTGAAATCCTTAAAGCAGTCCTTCAGTTATGGTACTGACCAGATCCCTACTTGTATTCTTATAAATTGTTCTGATTATCTCTATGAGCCGTTAACAGCGTTATTTAATTTATCTCTTAAAGTGGGCGTTTTTCCAACTATATGGAAGGAATCGTTCATAACCCCGTTACATAAAAGCGGTAGCAGATCTTCTGTGGAGAACTACCGAGGAATAGTTAAGCTTTCTGCAATTCTTAAATTATTTGAAGCAATTATAACAAATCAGTTGACGCATTCTTCTAGCATTTCATATAGTCAACATGGATTTTGCAAGGGCAAATCAACTTCTACAAATTTACTTGAATTAACATCCTATATCTCAAAAGCATTTAGTGAAAGCAAATCTGTTGATGTTATATATACTGACTTCAGTAAAGCATTTGACAAGGTGCGCCACTCGTTGCTCATCTACAAACATGATCTTTTTGGTCTTCCACCTAATTTTCTACGTTGGATCTCTTCATACCTCTATGATAGATCACAAAGGGTAATGTTTAAAAATACTATCTCTGACGTCATTGATGTTACTTCAGGAGTCCCTCAAGGTAGCCACCTAGGCCCGGTTCTGTTCTTGCTTTTTATAAACGATATTTCTACAGATAAACAATTTTCCAAAATTTTAATGTATGCAGGTTATGTAAAGCTTTATAAATCGTACGCTTCAATTAAAGAAAGGTCTTTGCTACAATCAGACTTAGACAGCATGGCTTACTGGTGTCAAGTAAATTTTATGCCTCTAGATCTTAAGAAATGTAAAGTAATGAGCTTCGCTTGAAGAGCTGTTCATCCCTCTTCTTATACCGTAGGTAACCATTACCTGAAACAGGTATACAATTTTGTGGACCTTGGTATCACAATGGATCCTAAGCTTAATTTTAATCTTCATATTAATGGGACAGTCAACAAGGCTGAAGGTGTACTTGCATTTGTGAAACGATGGTCAAAAGAATTTTGTGACCCTTATATCACTAAAATCCTGTTTACAACATTAGTTAGGCCAGTTCTGGAATACGGTTCGGTGGTTTGAAATCCAAGCTATCAAATTTACTCAGACAAGATAGAATCAATTCAAAAACAATTCCTACTTTTTGCTTTAAGAAATTTCCGTTGGGATTCTCAATATAACCTTCCACCTTATACGAGCCGATTAAAACTTATTAATCTTCCTACACTTCCAGCCGCAGGCAAATGCTTGGTACAATTTTTATAGTTAAATTACTAACAGGCTCAATTTCAAGTCCGCTTCTTCTTGGCGAAGTTAGCCTTAATGTTCCCTCCCGGGCAAAGGCAAACATAAAAGCAAAAACAAAGATGCGTAAAGAGAAAGGCAAAAATGAAGGCCAAGGTAAATTTAAACACTTTACTTAAGTGAAGGGGAATATGTAGATGAAGAAAAGTATAAACACAAACGTGAAACCAAAGATAAATATAGAGAAAAAGGTGAGAATGAGGATACCGATAAAAGTAAAAATGAAGATAGAGGAAGAGAGATTAAAATAAAGGTAATTATAGAGAAAAGGATATAGAAGGACACACAGAGACTCAATCTGTGAACTATTTTGGGATTTTAGAGATTTTCGGGATTCTCGGGACTTATGGATATAATAATCGATATTTTTATCGCTTTTGTTATCGATTTTGCCATCGATATCTTCGGAACCTGTCGATATGATAATCGAAATTTTTTATCGATTTTGTTATTGTTATAAACGTGGGTATGGTTGTTTGCTGACTGAAGGTCTTTATTGTTCGTACATCTATATTTAAATTTCTCTAACAGTGTCGCATTGATCGTACTTATGGTGCTTAACCCTAATACAATAGTTATGAAATACAGTGTCGTATTAAAGGTAGTCATATTGATAAACGCCCTATATAACAGCTCTCCCCTAACTATCATAAAAGTTAAGGTAGAAAATAGTTAAATTCAAAAGTTAAAGAAATTCAAAGCTCACTTATTCCTAAATTCATTATGGAATATTTGAGTCTCTCCGGTGGTTTTCGCTCTCTTTCCGATCGACGCAGAATGTTCTCTGTATCCTTAGCTATCGGCGAGTTCGTTTGAGAGTCTTTATCCCGAGCGACGTCAAGACGACTCTCTCTTCCAATACCAACGGGGGCGACTTCGGATGTTACTGTTGGTATTGATGGCTGCACCTCCACATTTGCAGGTGTATGGGATACCAGTTTTCCAACTTTTCGCATTTGGTCTACATGTCGTGTCCACGTGCGATTATCATCAAGTTGAACTCGATAATGAAGATCGCCTTTCGTCTCGGTTACTGTGCCGAAACGCCATTTTTCGTTTGCCATGTAGTCTCTCACAGCAACTCTATCTCCTCTCTGAAATGTTTTTGTTGGGGCAGCTCTCCTTTCCTGTGAGTTATTACCATCCGGCAATAGTAAGTCTAATCGATTCGGGATCTGATGTCCCAACATTAACATAGCCGGAGATTTCCCGGTAGCTGGGTGGATGGACCGTCGATAGGCTAGAAGGAATATTGTTAAGTCGTTTTCTATTGTGGATGATTGGGTTCTTATCGATTTCATTTTATTTTTTAAATTTTGAATAGATCTTTCGGCTTGGCCATTCGTGGCTGGATAATACGGTGCCCCCTGTTTATGTAAGATAAAATTTTCCTTTAGGAAACATTTGAACTCAGAAGAATTAAACTGAGATTCATGATCCGAAACTAAAATATTTGGGAGACCAAACGCGAAAATATTTGTTTGCATTTAAGTATTGTTGCCGTTGTTGTTATATGTGGTACAATATGTATTTCCGGCCATGAAAGGTCCAGCGAAATTAACATGCACCCTCGCGAAAACTTTGCGGGGTGGTACCCAACAGTGTACGGGCACCATTTGTGGATTAGGGCTTGGCACAATGAGCAATTCAGTACCATGTTTTCTATGTCCATGTCTAATTTTGGCCACCAGCAGTAGGCTCCAGCCAGAGCTTTCATATTGGAGTTACCGAAATGACCGGTGTGAAGTTCCATTAATACTTTTTTTCGAAGTTCTATCGGGATATAGACCCGTATTCCTCGTAGTAAGCAGTCACCTTGCAGCGAAAATTCTGTTTGTTCTATGCCAAACCTGTCCCTTGAGTTACAAACTCTTACATACCTCAAAGACTATTAAAACCTTAACTTCATTTTCTTCTTTCGTTGCCTTGCCTAAGTCCCGTTAGCGGTAAATTTTGAATAGCATTAAATTCAATAATGTCAACTTCCATGACGTTTTGTGTCATGCCTTGTGGTAACCGAGACAAGGCAGTAGTATAAATAGCTAGCAGCGCTGCTGCTCCGGTTCCAGAACCGCTATATGGTTTGCTGTTGCTCCGGTTCCAGAACCGCTATAAGGTTTGCTGGTGCTCCGCCGCAAGCTTTGCTGCTCCGCCAAAAGATGTCGCCGATCGTAATCCAAGTTCAGATGCAAGATGTCGCTGGTGACAAATCCCAGTCCAGAGCCGGAACCGATCACAGGGTGTACCGCTGATGGAAATCCAAGAAATCCGATACAAGGTGGTTTATATGTCGAAAATTGGTAAAGTGTATTGGTATACATATATACATACGTATTCTCATACATACATCTATATGCAAACGTACATACGTACATATGTATATTCATATATAGATGCTCCACCCCTAGAAATGTGTGTTAATAATGTTCACATAGTTAATTGCTAAGTATTTAATATATATGTGTATATGAATGGTAATTTAGTCTTAATATCTAAACCTCTTCTTTCATATTCATGTTGGTTTTGATGTTGCTCCATTATGTACTCCTCAATTTCCCCGCCACAAACGGTTAGAAATTTTCCATTGTCATCCTCTTCATCCCATTTTTTTTGTTAAAAAAAAAGCATGGGCTGCTCTGACTGGAATGCCCAAAACCTGTAACCGGGGACCCTCATCTTCATCTTCAATACATATATAAGGGTTTCTCATGTCTTCAAAGCACAACATCTCCAATTCGAAATCGAAGTTGTACTCTCCATGATGCTCGCTATTGAGGATTCGATTGATTCCAGGCATGATGTGTTTTATAAGTATCTTTAAACAAAGCAATAATTTCTAATATACAGTATTAGCTTATTTATACACATTTCATAACTATATAAAAAGCATCCAGGTAAACTGTTGATAAAGAACATATTTAAATATACATATATTTTAGTAATCTATTTTATACTTCATAATATGATTCAATTAAAATGTATAAAAAATAATCTTGAACTCAATGTTGCTGTCAAAGAATATATTTTTTTTATTATCCTATTTATATTTTATTATATGATTCAAATCAAATGCTTATATTATAAATAGCCTTGATCTTGAATTCATCATCATTGTTTGCCTAATAAGTATAGTAAGGCCAAGTGGACGATAACGAATCCCTCATAAACATAAAAAATGCTTATAAAAGTATGTGTATATTTAAATGTTTTATTCATCATATATTGCTGACTTAGTGAGAAAAGTTTTTAAGCATACTTTTTATGAAAACTCATATTTTGATATAGAAAGCAGGAGATATTAATAATACATCGTTTCGAAAAGGGATTAAGATACTTGTTTTTCTCGTTTATTTTCACTGAAAGTCAAATTTATTAAATTAAAAAGAGTCACCGAATGTCTAACAAATTCAAAAATAATACGAAATCTTTTAATCTTTCACATATGAATGGAAAGGTCTGCTGATGTTGATGATGAGAACAAAAAAAAAATAATTTGAAACAAAAGAAAGTTTTATAATTACTTATTTATTTGTATTTATTATTAGATATTTAATGAAGAAATAAATTTTCTTAATATTGTTACATTTTTTCAGCATATATCATAGAATTATTATGATATTTACAAGTATTTATATTTTTATTTTTATTATATAAATTCTTTAAATTTGGACAATTTAAATTATCTAAATTATATAAAATAATATCGTATCCGAATAAGCGTTGAATCCATCTGATTTTCTCCGATACTTTAGCATAGAATATATAATTTTCTCTTTTCATTAATGTATGGATATATTCAATAACAGTCATTAAAGTCGAATCACCATATTCCCATTTTAATCCATGATGATTATGATATAATCAGTTATTAGTTGTTTTATCCCGTATCGGCAACTTGGATTCTTCAAACGGAGGTTGAATAAGAAGCGTTGTTATATATGAATCATATGTTGATATGCTGACTTCTTTAGCAATAAATTTTCTTTTAAAATAGAATCCCTGGACATCTCTAACCAACGTATATTCCTTTGACATTATATAGCTTAAACTTTTTTTTAAAGTCGTTTAAAAAATAGTCTTATGAGTTTCTATAAAGGTTTATAATATTTTTTTTTAGAATCTAATGAAATCCTATTTAAATAATTGAAAACATAAGTATATATTAGAGCCACCAATTTTATTAACTAATCGATTACACTCCGATGAATAATGAAAACCAAATATCAAATTAATCTTTTTATATACTATATTTACATTCTTTTTATATGTAATATTTATATAATAAATCCATCTCATTCTATTAAAAGTTAAGAAATTTCCATATTCATATCATGTTTATAACCTTTAATATCAATTAATGTGACGTCTGAGCGTAGTTTAGTATCATCTCCAGTAACAATTTCAATTTCACCGTTACTTAAAATTTTCTCGAATGCAACCTGACGATACTTAAAACAAGAAATATTCAGTTTGCGTTGAAGGAAATCACTATCATATATACAACGAATTCTTAGCATAATATTATCCTCATATCTCAATTATTCCTAAAAATTTTTTTTTCTCTTTTTATATTAGATCTTGTCTAAATGCTTCTATGGCTTCCTGTGTTGTGAATAACTTTTTCGGATTAGATTTAGGTGCTTCTGATGTCTTTTAATCCATTTTGATCACTTTGAGTCCATTTCATTAGTTTAAAGTTCAGTTTTATGTTTATAGTATCATTATTAGGTAGTTTTAGAGAAAATCTGTATTTTCAAATTCATTTTGACACAAATCAATAAAAAACCTCATATTAATGTTTTTATTTCAATTGTTTATTAATAAATTTGGGGTTTCCCATACCACACGGGGTTTTAATTTAAAATATTGATGTCCATAATATACTATAAGATATTTGTTTTCCTGTCCAATAATATTCTACTTCAGGAAGAGGATTTGTAGGTATCTCGTCACAAAACACCTGTAGGTCACGCGATTCCACACCTTCAGTAGATATTCCTATAAACGTATATAAAATAAATAATATAAAAAAAACTTTTTAATATACAACGCTTTTATAAATGGACTAAAAAGTAGAAAATAATATTTCTCAGTCCCATAGAATTTGTTTTGATAACTTTTGATTTTGAAATTTTAGCAAAAGTCATTATAAACAATCTATTAAATTGAAAATGAAAAATGTGGAGCGCATGCAATACAAAGCATTCGATTTAATTGACAATAGTCAAACTACATAACGTAGACCTAAAATTTCTACAGCGAAAGTAGAACTTTGAAATCGATTTTAAGCGGTCGTTATTCATATACCCACATACATACATACATATATTACTTTTCATATCAATTCAAGTGTATTACATGCGCCCCACGCTTTTCATTTTCAATTTCATAGATTGTTTATAATGACTTTTGCTAAAATTTCAAAATCAAAAGTTATCAAAACAAATTATATGGGACTGAGAAATATTATTTTCTACTTTTTAGTCCATTTATAAAAGCGTTGTATATTAAAAAGTTTTTTTATATTATTTATTTTCTACTTTTTAGTCCTGTCTGAATAAAATTTTGCAATAGATATTAAAATAATTCAACGATATTAATAGAAAGGTGCACACACATGCATTTACATATGTATGTACATACAAACGAGCACCAATTAATTTTATTTAAAGAAATGGCGTGTCGTCTATTTCCGCTGTAGCAAACGTAGTACATAGGGCGACATCTAGATGTCATCTACCTCGCCCTATTCACTACAGATGTCGCCCTATGCACTATGCGGAACTTTTCAAAGCAAAGTTTTATGGTGTCGGACACATAACATTGAAAGTTTCTGGATCCACAACATTGAAAGTTTCTGGACACACAACATTGCAAGTTGATAAAAGCGTTGTAAAATAGAATATCAGGTGTGTTCTGAAATTCGTTCGATTTGAAATCGATACGATTTTAGAAATATTTTTATGGATTTTTAATCATAAAACTCACAATTTGGTATTGGTATGGATGATATAACATCGCTGATGTTTCTGTTATATTTTTTATATAAAATATTCAATCTTTTCATCAGAAATAACGAACAATATTTAGCAAATCATATCGATTTCAAATCGTTCGATTTACAGAACATGCCTGTATATGTATATATGTACATATATATTAAAATTAGAAAACATTTTTTCTATTATTATTAGATCTTTTTAGTAAAAGCTTACCTTCGTCCTTTGTTTAATTTATATATGTTTATATAATTTACTTAAAACCTTTCACAAAAATGGACCTTATTCACAGCAAATTTCTTTGATAAATGAGAACTCATCTCAATAAAGAGATAAGTTTATATATTAAATTTTCATTTCTCTAATAAGCATAAGAATTCAAAAATTGGCTGGCTTTCAAAACGTCAATTACATTTAATAAATCAATGACCATTTAAAAAGAATTTAAAAATAGCCAAACAAAAAATTCTATGCTATACATATTTATTTAATTTCTCTGATAAGCCCCAAGTTGTGGTGTGAATTTTTAAAACATTAATATATTAGCCTATTCATCTATTTATTAATATAAAAATAACCTTGTTTGTCTAATAAGTATATTAATGCCAAGCGGACGATAACGAACCCACATAAATATATAAAAAATGCTTGACTTACTGAAAAAAGTTGTTAAGTCCACTTTTTATGAAAACTCATGTTTTGATATAGGTGAAAATCTATAATTTCTATGAGCTAATAAAGTTAGTACTTATATGAAAACTGATGAAATTATATGAGTTCATCAATTTAATACTTGTATGAAAATCTATCATTTCTATTTATGATTTAATAAAGTTATTACTTATATGAAAAATTATAACTTGTATTAGTTAATAAGGCAATTACTTATATGAAAACTGATGAACATATATGAAAATTAATGAAATTATTTGGGTTCATCAATTTAATACTTATATGAAAATCTATAATTTCTATGAGCTAATGAAGTTATTACTTATATGAAAAATTATTGAAAACTCATAACTTCTATGAGTTAAAAAGGTTATTGCTTATCTGAAAAAATTGAAACAGAGTCGAAAATGTATGGGAACAATATGAAATTTCATCAAAATAATGCATGCAAGAAACTTTACATATTTACTCGACTTTTTTTTGTACATTGACAAAGTCTATGAAAATTTGAAACTTAATTAAGAAACAATTAGGCATATGAAAACTAATGAAACTAACTTACATGAATTAATAAAGCAATTACTTACATTAAATATTATCACTTTCATGAGTTAATATAGATATTAATTGTATGAAAACTGATGAACTTATACGAGTTCATCAATTTAATAATTATATGAAAATATATAGTTTTTATGAATTAATAAAGTTATTTCTTGTATGAAAAATTATAGCTTGTATGAGTTAACAAGATAATTACTTGTATGAAAACGAATGAACTCATATGAGTTCCTAAATTTAATACTTGTATGAAAAATTATAACTTGTATGAGGTAATAAATTTTACACTAATATGAAAACTCACAACTTCTATGAGTTAAAAAGGCTATTAGTTTATGAAAAAATTTTAGCAGAAGCGAAAATATACATATGAAAAAAAATATATGAAATTGATAAATATAGAATTTCATCAAAATAATGCATGCAAGAAACATTAGATATTTACTTGACCTTTTTTGCACATAGAGAATATCTATGAAAATTTAGAACTTATGTGAATTAATAAACAGTTATTTATTTAATACTTGTATGAAAAATTATTACATGTATGAGTTAATAAGACTATTATCTGAAAATCTGGAACTTACGTGAGTTAATAAAATTAGTACTTGTATGAAAATTGTATAAGTTGATAAATTTAATACGAACTGTATTTTAAATGAGGTTTTGTATAATTATTAGTTGTACGAAAAATTGTATCAGAGTCGAAAATGTATGGGGAAAAAAATTACATTTCTAGATATGAGAATTCACCAAGATAGTGCGTGTAAGAAACATTAGATATTTACTCGGCTTTTATATCATTTATATTGAAAGTGATCACTTATAAAATAATAAACTATGTATACTATTCTATTAATCAGCAAACTGCTTAACAAGGCTGTTCTATTAAACAGCTAACTGCTAAACAGGGCAGTTCTATTAAACAGATAACGGTTAAACTAGTTACTACAATCAAACACAATATGAAAAGTGATGAAATTAAAGGATTTCTAGAAAGGAATTTTAAATATATATTAGATCATCATAGAAACAGTATACAAAACGGATGTTTATTAACGGAACAGATGGAAAATGGGTCTTGGATAAAATCTATATATGGAAAATATTTTACGATCTGTCCTTGGAGTAATAATGATACTGAATCAGGACCTGATACACGTAATTGTTTTTTAATAGAAAGACAACATAAAAATGTGGTAAACTTAATAAATTTATATAATAACTATTATAATGAAGAAAACAAGGAAAATATTGATTTAAAAACTCTATATGTGAGATTAATATAGTCAAATAAAAAAATTTCCAAATAAAACAATAAAACACATATGTATGTATATACTATCATTATAAAATTAAACGTATTTGATATTTATTCATTGAAAATGTTAGCAGCGGAATTGGGAAAATTATTAAATATATATATATATATATATAGTTGTATATTGAAAAAGAACATGTTAATCTTTTCAATTTGGGAAAATTATAAAATATATATAGTTGTTGTATTGAAAAAGAGCATGTTAAACTTTTCGTAGCCATAGAATTGGGAAAATTATTAAATATATATAGTTGTATATTGAAAAAGAACATGTTAATCTTATCAATTTGGGAAAATTATAAACTATATATAGTTGTTGTATTGAAAAAGAGCATGTTAAACTTTTCGTAGCCATAATCAACAACAAAAATT
>NW_023458555.1:96035256-96062316 GCF_013731165.1 Rhagoletis pomonella | reverse complement strand
GGGGGAGCCGATTCTTTAAGATAATCTTTTAACTAGATATCAACTAATGCCCTAGTCTCCAAAGGTATAAAATATGTCAGGTTTTCGGGTATTATACACAATTTAGGTTTATTGAAAAAATATATGTACAAACATGAGTTGACTCACCTGAGATGTCGCTGGCTGTCGATCACAAAATAGGAGGAGGCTATACTCAATTGCCGCATTTATAGGGTCCACAGACGGTGGAATTTGGCAACGGGATCGACTAACAGGACTCGTGCCAAAAGGGAGATAAAGTAACGAGTCCTGTCAGCGAGTGGTTGGCAGCGACGTCTCTCGGTGAAGTTTGTATACTAAAACTTAAGCTGCAGGCTTAAACATGCCGCCCGCCTTGCAGGATCGCTGCAATATAATATATTAATTCAATAATTCAATATTCAAAATACATTTCAAAATTACAATTCAAACATAAGTATGTACTTCAACAATTCATCTGTTCATTCTTGGTTTTTGCTTAAATACTAAACTAGTTAGCCTCCTCTTCGCCGTCTTCTTCAGCTCCAGCCATAGGGGGTAGCTCCTGATATCACCCAGCCAAACATAGTATTCTGCGCGGCTGGTCTGGTGGGGGTCGCGGGCATCAGTCCCGGACGCAAGCTTACGGCATATGCATCGGCTCCCAATACCATAGATACCACACTCGCGCGGTAAAAGATTGGGTCGGCTAAGCGCAGATTGTCGAACTCAGCCGCTGCACGCGCGTCGACTGTGCGCTCTGGGGCGGTTCGCCTCAGGCTCGGTAGCACCTTTGCCCGGATCTCCAGTCTCTCATTCCACCCTTTGAGTGTTAAGGAACACTGGTCGCTCCCACCTCTGGGTAATGCGTGCAGCCTCCGCGCTAGGGCTCTTGCGATCGTGCATTGCGGCTGCCCTGGGTCTATGATGGCTCGCACAGAATGAATTCTCCCTCTCGACATCACCTTTAGCATCACCGTAGGTGTGAGGACTGATAAGCCCAGAGCACTTCGAGCTGGTCCATGGATTCGCTCTCGGGCGTCTCTCACACCTCGGCGGCGCGGCGGTTGCGAGTTGCGGCGCGTGTGTCGGCGAGAACGCGGGCGTCTATTTCTGATGGTTCTTGGGGCTCGCTGGACTGCCGACTGGATACCCGACAGAGGTAGTCTGAATACCGGTGGCTCGCTCAATTCAGAAGCGTCTTCGATTACTTGGCGGTCCTCATCACTAGCGTCGATCTCCAAAACCTCTTCGCTTGACTCAGTCAACGCCTGAGCGTGGTATGGACGGCGGTGCTGGATTGGCCGGACGTCGGGAGCATTCGGGTCTTGCGACCCGTCTTCCTGCCGCCGGAAGTTTCCCGCAGGTGGAGGAGACTGTGGTGTCGCTGTTAATACAGATCAAAGTTTCTCTGTGACGAACACTCGCCGGACATGTGTCGCGACGAAAGGCAGTTGCCACAGTAGCGGTGAAGGAGGACAGCTCGAAGTCTCTCCTCAGACTCCATTCGGCGGAACTGACGGCAGAACTGCAAGCGGTGGTTACGCTTGCAGACGGGTCATCGGTACCACCCTAGGGCTACGTTTGAGTTAGCTCGAACCATATTGTAAAATTCTGGAAGTAGAAAAAACGTTAGTTTGTATTCGCTAGAGGGAGTAGTACTAATTTTACGATTGGTCGTGTAATTACGCCACGCATGGTGCATATTTCTACGACTCGCACGCGTTTGTCTTGCCCTAAAAAAACCTTAACAACTCTGCCAAGTCGCCATTCATTCGGGGGTAGGTTATCCTCTTTGATAATCACGAAATCATCGACTTCGATGTTTCGTTGGGGGTGTTGCCACTTGACTCTCTTGTGTAGTTTCTTTAGGTATTCCTCCTTCCATCGCCGACAGAATCCTTGATGAATGGCTTTAATTTTTTGCCATCGGTTGACGATTGACATAGGATTTCCACTTATTTCCGGTTCCGTAATTGCTAGGAACGGGCTGCCTATCAGAAAGTGTCCTGGGGTGAGGGGTTCTGTGGATTCGGGGTTGTCGGAAAGCGGACTAATTGGTCTCGGGTTTAGGCAGGCTTCTACCTTTGCTAGCAAAGTGGAGAACTCCTCCATTGTAAACCGCATGGTATTCGCCACCTTACGGAAGTGGGTTTTAAAGCTCTTCACTCCTGCTTCCCACAGCCCTCCCATATGTGGGGCTCCCGGTGGGATGAAGTGCCAGTCGATCTATTGATGAGCATACGACTGGATGGTTAGGTGGGAGCTTTCGGCTACAAAGTTAAGGAAGTCCTGCCGTAATGCTTTATTAGCTCCTACAAAATTAGTACTATTGTCCGAGTACACCCTCCGAGGACAACCGCGTCTTCCCACAAACCTTGAAAATGCCGCTAGAAAGGTGGAAGCCGATAGATCGCTCGTTGCTTCCAGGTGTATTGCCTTCGTCGCGAAGCACACGAAAACGCAAACATATCCTTTGGTTATAAGACACGCTCTGCTGGTATAGTTTTTTATCTCGAACGGTCCAGTGAAATCCACGCCAGTATTGATGAAGGGCCGGGAAACTTCCGTTTGTTCCGGTGGGAATACTGCCATAAGTTGCTCTCGTGTCCTTTTTCTGTAAATAAGGCAAACTTTACAATTATGGATTACGCTTTTAATTAAATTTTTCATCCGTATTCTCCAAAATCCTGCCCTCAGAAGTCTCAGCATGAGTTGAGTTCCTCCATGCAGGGAAATCAGGTGTGAGAATTTAGACTAAAAGTCGAGAAAATTGGCAATCGTACGGCAAAATCACCGGGTAGCGTTCATTATATGGCAGCTCCGCTAGCGCTAGTCTCCCTCCAACTCTCATGATTCCATTTCTTTCGAGAAATGGATTGAGAGCGTTGAGGGGACTCTTAGCGCCCACTGGCCTGGATGCCTCAAGCGCTTGATATTCATGGGAGTAGCACCGCTTCTGCGCTAAAAGAATCAAGCGCGTTTTGACCTGTCGAATTTCATCGGAAGTCACTTGGGTCGTTTCCCCTCGTGGGATCAATTTGTGTACGGGATGCGTTTTATAATAAAACTGAAAAACTCGTGCTATTACCCGCAGTGCTCGAGAGAAATCCGAAAATCTTTCCAAAACGTCAGGCGGCTGTGTGGCGATTATGTGAACGCGCACGGCTTTTTTTTCTAAATCAGTCTCCATGTACCGCTCATCCATCTTTTTTTCACCATTCCGATGGTTGTTCTTTCAGCCACTTTGGGCCCTGCCCCCAGAGTGTGCTCTTTACCAGTTCTTGGGGTGATGCGCCGCGGCTACCGAGGTCTGCTGGGTTATCATTCGAGTCTACGTTATTCCATCCCCTCACACCAACCAGTTCATCGATTTTCGCGATCCTTTTCGCCACGAAAGTGGTTCAACAACAAGGCGGCTTCCTTAACTACGAGAGCACGATGGTGGAATCGATCCATTTATAGATCACTGGCTGGGCTACGTCAAACTGCGGAAGTAAAGCATTGATTAATTCTGCCAAAAGTAGTGCCCCGCACAACTCTAGTCGCGGTAGAGAGACGGTTTTCATGGGCGCTACCTTCGTTTTACCTACAAGTAAATTTACAAACGGGATATTGTTCAAGTTTCGTTCGCGCACTCTAACGTAAAGGGCTGCCGCATAAGCCTAGATGCATTGAACACCACTCGAACCTTGGTAGTGATGCTGTCCGGTTTGACGACTGCATGATGGGGTAAGTAGTATGTCCCTGATGACGGCTCCCTCACGGTGCTGTCCACTAGCTTCATATGACCGAGCGTGATGTATTCTCGTAATACCCGATGATATTCATCCTTCAGCTCTGGCTTCCTCATCATCGATGCTTCGTTGCGAACAAATTGATACGCTGCACTCATCCGCGAATACCCAAGACTGATATCTGCTGGGAGCTCTTGTCGAAATGGTAATGCTACTACATAACGCCCTTGGTCATGTCTTAAGGCGCTGGCTCAATGCAGGCTTGCTTTTCTTGCTTAGCTTTGAAAACTGTCAAAAGTTATTTGGAATATACTAAAACGTATGAAGGGTGGCCAAATGGCAGCTTTGCTTCACTTGCTTTAAGCGCCCCAAAGCTTCAAATATGCAAATGTTTTATTTGAAAGCGTTTCGTAGGCTTTTGACAAAAAGATATGTTCCCGTTCCAAATCAATTCAATCAAACTACTGCACACTTTTATGTACAAAAATTGTGATACGTAATTTAAAAAGATATATGTATAATATTAGTAATTCAAAGTTGAATAAAAAGTAATCTATGTTTCCATATTTATATTTAACATGTCGCTGGCTTAAAGTGAAAAGTTGCTAAGTCCAATTTTACAAATTTTACAGGAACTTTAAATACAACATTTGGCGTGTTTAAAGCAAAGCAAAACTCCATACAAATCAGAAGGATTCTGTTAAAAATATTCGTATTATTTTGGCCTTATTGCATATTCGGGGCCTCTTTTTGACTTATAAAACTTATCTTTCATTGAATATAAACGAGAAGAAATAACACAAGTACCTTAGTCCTTAATTTCTGTTACTTTCTACGTCAAAATTTGAGGCTTCATAAAATCTAGACTTATCAACTTTTCACACAAAGCTAGCGATATTTATGATGTCAGACTACTGGTAAGTCGTCTCTTGAAAAATCGATTTTTTTTTAGTTTTTTGTTTCTAATAAATGCACATATAGCTTTATATAAATGTATAATTATTATCATTCCTTTGAAATGCAAAAATTAATTCACATTCATTTAAAAATAAAGCCGAAAAGATTGTTGTTTATTTCATTTTTTTAATTTTCTGGATTTTATGCCAAAATTATTCTTAGTGTAAAGAAACAGACCTTGACTTTTTAACTACACAGCTGGTTGCTTTGACAGCGTTCCAAGCCGCCATTTGGCCAGACGAGTTTTTGAAGTTAATCAAAGCAAATTAAAGTAAGCAAGGCGTGCAAAGCAAGCCTGCATTGGG
Source organism: Rhagoletis pomonella (assembly GCF_013731165.1). Lineage (NCBI taxonomy): Eukaryota > Metazoa > Arthropoda > Insecta > Diptera > Tephritidae > Rhagoletis > Rhagoletis pomonella. The sequence continues at coordinate 96,057,320 of NW_023458555.1, read as the reverse complement.
CCAGCGCCTTTAGCGTTGTCTTTGCGAAATTTTGCTCAGAGAACGCTTCTTCAGGAGTAACTTGTTTTTTGTTTGGAACTTGCTCAAGTTCCCAGAACCGGGTTAGCTGAGAGCTGGAAACTTCATTAAAAAACGACATACAGGAACCACTTGTCCTAGTAGTCCGAGGAACAGGGCCTGTCAATACCCAACCAAAAACTGTTTCCTGTGCCAGCAGGGTACCTAACACATTCTTCCTAATTTGTTCCTTCATAGTAGCTGGATACAAGTCCGCACCAATTATCATGTCGATCTGCTGACTTTTGTGAAAATTAGAATCAGCTAATTCTATAGGGGGCAGTAGGCCAAGATCTGCTTGGTGCACTGAAATCTGGGGGAGGTTTCCTGTCAGTTGGGGTAGAATCAGGCCTCTTGCCTCAATTCTAAACTGGGGGTCGGCAGGTAAACCTAAAACAAACTGTGCGAGCTTTCGCACCTTAGCCGATAGTGTGACATTTATTCCACATATATTTGTGTCAGCAGGTCGTGTGGGGAGGTTGATAAGTTTTTGCAGCCCCTATGTCATGAAAGTCCCTTCGGAACCCGAATCAAGAAGAGCCCTAGCTTCGTAGTCCACTCCTAAGTGCCGAATATACACCATAGCCGTACCCAAAATTATGTTACTAGCACTAGCAGCGAAAAGAGCATTTGCATTACCGTTGGGGTAGCAGGTTGCCGAGTTTCTTCGTTTCCTGAAGAAGGTCGCCTCGTTGTTTCCGAAAGGCTGTTTTTACGTGGAGTACGATGCAGTAACGAATGGTGTCGTTGATGACAACTCAAACAAGTAAAAGTACTCTTACAGTTTCTCGCTATGTGTGAATGTGCTAGACAATTCATACACAGGTTATATTTTCTAACTACCTTACAACGATCGTCTACCTGAATCGCTAAAAACTTGGGGCATGATTTCAACGCATGGGACTGGTCTGGCCTGCATGCGGGCTGTGAGAAGTGACTGTGATGGGCCGATAATTTTTTTCCGAACGACAACGCTGGCGCCCGACTTGGTCCTGCCTTAGGCCCTCGTGTGCTTTGGATGTCCGAAACCGCCCCAAGGTCTGATACCTGCTCGAAAGGTAGTTATCCAAATCCTCCCACATCGGAATTCCAGCTTTGTTAACGATTCCCTGCTCCCACAAAGCCAAAGTGTTGTCTGGTAATCTGCTAGAAACTAAAAACACAAATATAGCATCCCATACATTTGCAGGACTGCGATACAATTGTTCACTGTCCGCTGCAAATTTTTAATCTCCGTACCACGCTCAACTCTTACCGTGGGCAAGTTAAATAATGTCTTCAACTGGCTATTGACCATAACTCTTCTCGTAACGATTGCTCAGGTTTTTGCCACGCAATCGCAAACCCATCATTGGTCAACGGGGACTTTTTCACTATATCTTTAGCTTCCCCACGGGTTTTTTGATTGAGGTGGTACAATTTTTCAACTGGAGTTAACCTCGAATTATTTATGTAAATGGCCGTGAATAAATCCCTAAAGGATGGCCACGCCATATAATCACCATAAAAAATATCCGCATCGCATGGAGGAAGGTGAAGGCTTGACCGCGGTGTTGGCTCAGGCTCACGCTTTATGGGGTTAAACGTTGAGGAGCTTGGCTGAGCAAAAGTAAAATTATGGATGGTTTCACCCATCAACGCCGCTCAAGTCAGGTAAGCTGTATAGCAATCCTGGTATTTACATTTGGCCAAACTCATGGCCGCAACACCCGTACTGTCTTCAGACAAATTCCGCGAATATGAAACAAAAGAATCTTTGACTTTTGAGTGATTTGCACCTGGAGTCTGATTAAACCGCTCTTCAAACTCGATTAGTGCATCACAAGCGCGAGAAAAATCACTAGCATTCGCCATTTTTGAGAAAAAAGTTTATTTATTATTGACTTTTATATTTACTCACAATAAATTAATACAGAAAAACGGATTAATTTGTTACGGTGCTTTTTTTTCACTTCTTTGTGCGATGACCAGTCGATGGGGAGTCCAATGAGTGATGCTCGTGAGAATGTATCTTAAAGAGCTTTCTTTGAGATAATTTTTCACCCCAGCTACACTCGTTCGATCGGGCCTTGATATTGGCGCAGCTTCTTCTGTCGGCTAAGCTGATTGGGCTGGAGCTCCTGGTCACTATCTGCTCGCGCTTCTGACTCTGGATACCGGCTGCACACTCACTTAAGCACTTATTTAAAATTTTTATTATTATTATTATAATTATTTTTTTTCACTAAAAAGATGTGATCCCGGTACTTTCGACGCGTACCAGCACACTGCAAATTAAAACAAATCGCGCCCGACTTGAATATACGTGGCGAATCTCAAAGGCCTCCCTTTTCGTGCAGCTTACTGTTTTCGAAACTGTTGTGGTTATTTCTCCCGCGGTGGGCCACTTGGTGGGGGCCTAGTTGTATTTTTGTTGCTCCCGCGGTGGACCACTTGGTGGGGGCCTAGTTGTATTTTTGTTGCTCCCGCGGTGAACCACTTGTGGGGGCCTTGTTGTTTATGTGTTAATACCGCTGGAGCGTTGGAGTGTCGCTATTGCTGCTCTTTTGCTGGAGCGCTTGCTGTGGTCTCACCGCGGTTGTTGCAATGGCGTTTGTGGTCTTGCCTCGATCCTGCGAAAGAGATGTCGATTTAGTATAAAATTATGTAATAATTCTTTTGTTTTCGTTTATCGCTCAGTGCCCTGCTAATGAGGGACTTTCACCGCACTTGCACTGCCCTGCTAATCAGAACTTTCACTTGCAAGCTGATTTTTTGTGCTTATCGCTCAGTGCCCTGCTACTCAGGGACTTTCACCGCACTTTCACTGCCCTGCTAATCAGGACTTTCACTTTTTTAGCAATTTATTGCGGTTTGCGCTTGTTGCTCTGCTTTTCAGGGTCTTTTACCGCACTTTCACTGCCCTGCTAATCAGGGACTTTCACTTTTTTAGCAATTTTGTTGCGGTTTGCGCTTGTTGCCCTGCTTTTTTGGGGTCTTTTACCGCACTTTCACTGCTCTGCTAATCAGGGACTTGCACTTTTTTAGCAATTTGTTGCGGTTTGCGCTTGTTGCCCTGCTTTTTTAGGGTCTTTTACCGCACTTTCACTGCCCTGCTAATCAGGGACTTGCACTTTTTTAGCAATTTGCTCTTATTGCCCTGCGTTTCAGGGACTTTTTCTTCATACTTACACTGCCCTACTAATCAGGGACTTTCACTTATTTAAGCACTTTTTGGTGTCTTTTTAATTTTTATTTGCACCAATATGTATATATATATATATATTTCGTTGGCCGTTGCAGCCGACTAGCGGGATTTTACCGCTTACTGGCTGAGTTCCGCTACTCAGCGAATAGGTGGTCCGCATTTCGAGGGCCTTCTTACACCCATTTTAAGTTATACGGAATTCTCATGAGGCGCCCTTACAGGCAACTTTCAGTTCAATGCAGCAGCTGCCCAGTGTAAAAATGGCCTTTCCACAAATTGCTTGCGAAAGGTGACTCATGTAAATTCCCTATGATTTTCACTCACCTCGATTTATTTCTGCGGGTACACCCTCTTGTCGCTAGTCACCTTAAAAAGGGGACTTACCTCACTCCTAGATTTGGCCGCTGCTCCTCCTTGGGCACCTTTTCCCTTTTTTTGGTTGAATTTTTCGTTTTTTTTTGTTTTTTCCTTGCTCTGTGGCGTAGCTGGCCAAGTTGGTTGTATTTACGTTTTGCAAATGGCCGGCTACATGAAATGTCAAATGCAGCTTCTTTCATGCGGGCTCGTTCACAATGGTGTGTGCTAATAAAACTTTACCAATGGGACTTGCCGAGAGTTGTTAATTTTTGTTAAGTATATTTTGGTTGAAAGAATTATTATTATTACTTTAAAAAAATCGCAAGATTAATGAACGAAAAAAGATTATCTTAAAGATCCGGCTCGAAGGACCATGTTCGAGTGGGGCAATTTAGGGGTCGGGAATCCTCGTGATTCCGGCAACGGGGACCAATGGGGGAGCCGATTCTTTAAGATAATCTTTTAACTAGATATCAACTAATGCCCTAGTCTCCAAAGGTATAAAATATGTCAGGTTTTAGGGTATTATACACAATTTAGGTTTATTGAAAAAATATATGTACAAACATGAGTTGACTCACCTGAGATGTCGCTGGCTGTCGATCACAAAATAGGAGGAGGCTATACTCAATTGCCGCATTTATAGGGTCCACAGACGGTGGAATTTGGCAACGGGTTCGACTAACAGGACTCGTGCCAAAAGGGAGATAAAGTAACGAGTCCTGTCAGCGAGTGGTTGGCAACGACATCTCTCGGTGAAGTTTGTATACTAAAACTTAAGCTGCAGGCTTAAACACCAGCCAAATACTATGAAACCTTATTCTCTTGGTATTCTTGTTATGTAAATACAATGTCGCTCGCATAGTACTTGGCTGGTATTTCAAGACACACACATGTTATTTGCTCGGTTCGTAGTAACAATACTTGATGTCTGTCACAGGTATTATTACGAAGTAATACCGAAGTACTGGTATATCTCGAGAAAGAAAAGTCGAATCACAACAAAGGAAAATAAATTTTAAAGGGAAAGAGTAGTTCTAAATGATCCTTAAGTAGAAACAAGCAAAAAATCCTTTTATCATAATATAACCTCAAATATCACCAAAAATTGTGAATTAGATTTTGACCTCGAATAAGTTTTGACCGAGTTGACTTATCGAAAAAAGACTTTGGACCTTTTTTGTAGAGTGTTCAATTATCTACAAAAATATTTCAGTACCATTACAGTACAACGTTTCGTTCGTTAAATTTAAAAATCAGAAGTAAAAAAAAACAATTTTTTCTGTGTTATTCTTACGGGAAATCGAACAGTCTAAACGAAACTATTGAGCATGGTTCCGAGGGAAGAAAGTATTTTCTGAATAGCCCTAATATACATATTCCATTCACATTAGTGCAGAAAAATATATAAGGAATAGTATGTGTTTAAATAAAATAAAATTACCAAATAATATACCTTTTATAATTTTGCAGGTTAAAATATGGTTTCAAAATCACAGGTATAAATGCAAAAGACAAGCAAAAGAAAAGGCAATGGCAGAACAGAGTCAACAGAATCAGGTAAGTAAATTTTATCTGAAGCATCGGAGGAGAAGCTTGGCCAAACTCTAACTTATGTGTAAGCGCCATTCTATTATTCATTATTATTAAATGTTCCGATCATTTTAAAGCACTTAGGTTTTTTGTTCATTAAGAACTTTATTTGAAAAGTTAGACATTAAAAGGGGCTACTGGTTTAAATAAACAAAACGTTTAAGTTTTGTTGAAATTATTTAATAAAGACAATTGTGTGATTGAAAACAAATAAACCATAAAAAAGTATGAGGGCGCGTTATCACAGAAAATCGAGCGGCGCCGAGCGAAGAAAGGCGGAACAAAGCGAAGCTGCTGGTGTTCACACTGAACGAGCAAAGCGGAGCTTTTCTCATGGACTCTGCTGCAAAGTAGAGCTGTCAAACTATCGATAGTGGGGCCACTCGATAGTTTGCGAGAGTTTAGCTGCACTATCGATACTATCGCTACTATCGAAACTTTTTTATTATATATTAAGCATATTTTTTTTTTTCTATAAATTTCATTACCAAAAAAAAATACAAAGAACATAATCGGCCCTATTATGGTTGTCGAGGACGATGTCGATGTAATTTTGCCATCAAAAAATAGCCCTCGTAAGTCCAACTCTAGCTACGCTTACCACAGGAGGAACTCCTTTCCTCAAAAATACTCGAAAACCATAACAAGGCCGAAGATTATTTTCAAAAACTCAAAACAAATTTTTTTATTTCATCAAGAGACTTAGTTTTAAACTTGTGTAATTATGTATGTGGGGCGTTCCATCCCAAAATGGACGGGGTTCACGATTTGGGCAATATTTAAGTATAGTATTGCAGGTTGCATTGTGCAATAATTTGAGTTATGATATTTTATTTATTTATTTTTTTTTACACCGAAGTTGGGTAAAATGAGGACATTACAAATTTTTTTAATTTTTTTTAGATTTTATTTTTAGTTTGTAGCCCATTAAATTTTAATATAATAAAGTGCAAGTTTTAGGCTACATACTGACGGCTTTCTGCACTTTTTTCTTATAGAAGAAAATGCGCAAAACCGTTATCAAAGAAAATTAAAACAAATTAACGCTAGTTTTGCAATCGCTTAAACCTTGCACTTTATTATACTCAAATTTAATTAGCTACAAAAATAAAAATTTTACATTTGTAATGTTCTCATTTTACCCAACCACGGTGTAAAAAAAAATTCATAACTCAAATTATTTTAGAGTGCACCCCGAAATACTATACTTAAATATTGCGCAACACTCAGAGCTACCCTTGTGATTTTTTAAATTTTTTTTGAGATGGCGTATTTTCAACAACCAGTTTTTTTTACCAAAAATTTGTATGAGAAAAAGTTTTAAAGAAAAAAATTAAACAAATACTGCTTTTCATAGAGAATTTCGATGTGTGTATGTGTGATTTTTTTCAAATTTTTTCCTCGCCCCGTTCTTGAGATATTTGGCAAACTATTAAATCGATTTGTTTTTGTGCTGTAAAGATTTTAAAAATGAATTAATGAAGCTCGAATTTCATATTTATTTGTTATTTATGTTTGTCCTTCAACCCAAAAAATTTGAAACAAATCAAACACATGAAGTGTGAACCCCGTCCATTTTGGTATGGAGTAGGGATGTTGCGAATGTGGAATTGTTTAATAGCTAACATCCGCGGATGCGAATGCGGATGTTAAATATTTTTAAGCAATAATTTTGGCGGTACATTAGGGGATTTAGGTAAATACAAAATGGAAAAGTTATTAATTTTTAATAATATTTTTTTATTTAGTACTTCAAATAAAAAAAATTGGAACATTGTATTAAAGAAAGAGTAATTTTGCTGCCTTTTCGGATTACAGCCTGTTTCCTAACCGGCCGTAAATCAATCCTGCGCCACTAAATAACTACTCGCTCGAGGCGACAAACTTGAAAAACTTGAAACCTGACAAAATTGTAAATTCTTTTCGATTGACGCTGCACCAGTTGAGCGAACTTTCAGTTTTACATCTTTTTTTATTGCGATGCAACAATTCCTTTTTGGGAATTGCATCGGGGCTGCAAATGTCGGATGTATCCTCCTGACTTTCATCTTCACAATCTAGCATCATGGTAAGATCGTTCTTTATCCACTGTTATGCTCCAATTTGGAGCACCAATTCTTTTGGTTGTTTCAGAATTTGGATAATCGGTCTTCTGTTACTGGTTTGAAACATGTGCGCTTATAGCGAGGTTGTAAATAGGTGAATATGGCAACTAAATTGTTATTTTCTAGGAATGAAAATTTCAACGAAAATTCTGTTTTGGAAAGTTGTGGCTGCCAGCAGAATTTATTTAAAATCTTGTTATTTTCTTAAAAAGACACCGCGTTTTTTATAATAATTTAAAGTATGGAATCACGGACGATAAAGGTCTCAGATTTGATTAGTTCCCGGGTGACGGTTAACTGAACTCGGCTTTTCCTAGTTGTAAAAAGTCACAATTAATTACTCACCGCTGTCGGTACCATAAGCCATCAAATCCGTTTTGTTGTTCCATTCCATGCGCTCAATATGTTTTGATATATTTTTTTGAGGCGAATGAACTCAAATCTTCAACATATGTATCGTTAATACTATTTCACATTGTCGCTGAAATGCAAAAAACTACAACTAACTAAATTTTTGCATTGCCTTACACGATGAGGTGACTTATTATTCGAGGAAATGCATCATAATCAATCAAAGAGTTAATTTTGGATTTTTAGTTAGTTACGGCCTTTTGTATTTCAGCGGCAATGTGAGTCAAGCCCTTTCCATACTAAGGAGTGCGCACGAAAAAATTGTAACATTATTTTTTACTTCCTACTTTCGTATTAAGTGTCCGCTAAAAAAAAACAGCACATCATCGTCTTTGGTTTTAATGTCAGATAAAGCCGAAATTTTTTTTTTTTCATTTCCATAGAAGAGTTTGCTAAAAATGGAGACTCAAGCTGAAATTCGAAAAACCATTGTGAAAGTTTTTCAACAAAATCCGAAATGGAGTCACATAAAAATTGCCAAAACCGTTAAAGTCTCTCGTCAAACTGTGAGCCGGGTGTTGAAAAACTTTAATGAGAATCTAAGTGTCAACAGAAAGGTGGATTCTGGTAGGAAATATGGATCAGGCGACCTACACAGAGCTAAATGTATCCAGCACATTTGTGGAAAAAATCCAAATATTTCGGGTAGAAAAATCGCTCAAAAATGCGGTTGCTCTGAATCGTTTGTCCGAAAAGTGAAAAGGGGCGCTGGCCTTAAATCGTACAAAGTTCAGAAAGTCCCAGATCGGAATGCTGCGTAGAACGTTGACGCAATTAGTAGAACAAAAAAATTGCAGGCAAACTTTGCAAAAAAAATTCCAGTGTTGCATTATGGACGACGAGACTTATGTATTGGCGGACTTTTCGCAACTTCCAGCCAACGATTTTTACGTAGCGGATCTGCGGGTAAATGTTCCAGAAGGCTACAGAACCCAAAAAAAATCAAGTTCCCCAAGAAATTTCTCGTATGGCAGGCCATATGCAGCTGCGGTAAAAGAAGCCAGCCATACGTAACTTCTGGGTCAATCAACACGGATATTTATATAGGTGAATGCTTGCAAAAGAGGTTAAAACCATTTGTATTGCAGCACAATGTATCCAACTTCTTTTGGCCTGAACTGGCATCATGCCACTATTCAAAAAGAGCCAAGGAGTGGTACACCAACAATAATATAAATATTGTACCTAGAGAGGCTAATCCGCCCAACTGCCCAGAGCTGAGACCAGTGGAACGCTATTGGGCTCTAATTAAGCGGAAACTGAAGGCGACGAAATATGTATCGAAGGACATAAGGGAATTCAAAATTAAGTGGACTGCAGCGTCTAAAACCATTCCTGAAAGCACCATACAGGCCTTGATGGAGGGAATTCCTGAAAAGTTCAAAATTTCCTTATAAACAAAAAACTTTAATTTTTTCCTTTTTTGTGAAAGAAACTATATGAAATGAAGTACAATAAAAAAAAAAAATTTGCATAATTTGGATTCACGGCTTACATAGTATTTTAATTTTTCTATGTTACAGTTTTTTCATGCGCACTCCTTATAATAACGATATATTACATGCCAAGTTCCCCTCCTCAATAGATATAAAACTCACCTTGAATTAATTCGTATTTAATATGTGAACTTGTCCCTCGACTTATTTACATATCATTTCATCTTTATTTCGATGCGTGCTAATTTTGACAATTTACACAAAATTAAAATAAATGTTTTTGTTTTCGAGCTGAAAGACTAATAAAAGGAAACACGGAAGTAAAGAATAATAAGTTGTATGAGAAAAAAATAATTACACATTTCTAAGAAAAAGTAGAAAAAAAGAGCGATGCCAGTTTTTTCAACAGACAACTAATATTCGATAGTTACATAATTCTTACCTAATTAAAGGTAATCTTTTAACGCGCATGTAGTCGACTCTCTTTATAGCCAGGCGTTGAACATTTCCGCTGGAAATACCTACTATTATCTTACTCTTTGACTTTAAATTACGAAAGAAGGTCGTAGGGGACAGTCTTAACGTAGCATCTCCACAGGCGAAAAAATGTTGGCTAAAATTTTTTGTTTGCCAGATATACGTTTTATCAGTGCACTTGCACAATATTCGCATTCGCAAAAGCCCCGCATTGATTATTGCGAATGCGAAAACGAAAACGAATGCGAATGTTAAAATTTATGCGGAAGTTCCGCTGTTGCGAATGCGACTATAATAAACTTGGATTGATATGAAAAGTAATATATGTGGGTATATGAATAACGACCGCTTAAAATTGATCTGAAATTTGTACTTTCGCTGTAGACATTTTAGGTACACTAGTATCGCCCAGTTGTCGAAATTCGACATCTTTTCATACACTTTTAAATTTTGCTTATCACCAATATTGACCCCTTTATGCTAATGACGATTTTGAAGTCCACCACCAAAATTTATAGCGAAATTATAGGAAAACTTAAAATCAAATATCTTAGTAGCTTTCGAAATTATATCGAGAAAGGAACCTCAATTTTAATTAACACAAAATATGTATATGTATGTATAGATGAGATGCCTAATGGTTCCTCACTGACTATTATGTTAAACAAATACCAATCCAGACTGTAAATACTTTTTTCGATTATATTGGCCTGAGAGCCCCTTGGAATGTTAAAACTAAATTGCCAACATCTGCATAAACTCCTTATTATTTTCATCAGAATCGGTGGAGGTTAAGTACCTCGAAGGTGTAAAACAAAATATAATATTTCCTTCTCCAGCGGGGGTATTACACTGGTTTTTGTGAATATTGGGCCTAAAGCCCAATATTTTTGCATCACATGATTGGGCTACCGAATTGCACCAAATGTTATGTTGCTATTATGTGTTTTAAAGATGAATAAAATCTGACCATACATTTTAAGGATAGCTCTCAATTAGAGATGGGTAAGGAATATCGGCACCCACGGTACTGATTCAAGATGGGCGGTATCGGGAAGGTGTGTACAAATTTAACGGGATCAAGATCCTTTCACGACATTCCGATAGAATATGCACTTTTTATGTTTTATTGAGACGAAAACGAACAGCAAGGCAAAACAAAATAATTGGCGGATGCCAAATCTTTCATAAAATTAATAACAAAAACATATGAACTTTTTAAGAGAGGGATTTCGTGGCCCACGGGCCCGCGGTACAATTATGAAAAGCGTGGGAGTGAGCGGGTTCGGAAGTTTAAAATTAAATTTCGGGATGAGCGGGATCGGGACTTAATATTTAGTCCCATGGCCATCTCTACTCTCAATCCCTGCGCCACCTAACGGAAGACAAACACACTGATGCTTTGAAAAATCTTTATATAAAATAACAATCATACAATGTGATTTAGAAATCTGGTTCCCAATTGAATGATTTTTGGCATTTTAAATGTATATAGATGTAGGTGTATCAAATTCCATTACCTTATATATCATAAGTGGCTCCAGATATAAGCGATATGGAAATTGCATTCTGTATGCGAGGTGCCGCATCCCCCTTTCGAATACACACCACTTTTCGCCATAAGTTCGGTAATGATACATATGCAGCTGTGTCAAATTTCAGAACGATAGCATAGGCGGTTACACAGATAAGCGAAATGCGGAGTTCAGCTTGTATGGGCGGTGCCTCGCCTCCTTTTTCAATATCTACCGCTTTTCGCCTTAAGCACGTTATTGATAGCGTAAAGAGCTGGGTCAAATCTCAAGGCGTTAGCATAAGCGGTTTCAGAGGGAAACAATATGGGAATGTCAGTTTGTATGGGAGTTGCCACGCCCCTTTTCCAAAATCTACTAGTTTTCGCCGTAAGTACAGTATTGGTAGTATATGTGGCTGTGTTAAATTTCAGGATGCTAGTATTAGCGGTTCCAGAGATAAGCGATATGAGAATTTCAGTTTGTATGGGCGGTTCCACGCCCCCTTTTCCAAAATCTAGCAATTTTCGTCGTAAGTACAGTATTGGTAGCATATGTGGCTGTCTCAAATTTCAGGACGTTAGCATAAGCGGTTCCAGAGATAAGCGATATGAGAACTGCAGGTTGTATGGGAGGTGCCACGCCCGTTTTTAAAAAATCTACCACTTTTCGCCGTAAGTACGGCATTGATAGCATATGCGGCTGTGTCGAATTTCAGGAAGTTAGCATAAGCGGTTCCAGAGATAAGCGATATGAGAGTTTCAGTTTGTGTGGGAAAGTGCCATGCCCCTTTTCCATTATTCACCACTTTTCGTCGTAAGTACGGCATTGATAGCATGTGTTTCTGTGTAAAATTTCAGTACGTTGGCATAAGTGGTTCCAGAGAAAAGCGATATGAGAATTTCAGTTTGTAAGGGAGGTGCCACGCCCCCTTTTCCAAAATCTACCACTTTTCAACGTAAGTACGGCATTGATAGCATATGTGGCTGTGTCGAATTTCAGGACGTTAGCATTAGCAGTTTCAGATATAAGCGATATAAGATTTCAGTTTGTATGGGGCGGTGTCACGCCTTCTTTTCCAAAATCGACCACTTTTCGCCGTAAGTACGGTATTGATAGGAAATGTGGCTGTGTCAAATTTCAGGACGTTAGCATAAGCGTTTCCAGAGATAAGCGATATGGGATTTTCAGTTTGTATAGGCGGTGCCACGCCCCCCTTTTTAAAAATCTACCATATTTCCCCATAAGTATGGTATTGACAACGTATGTTGCTGTGTTAAATTTCAGGACGGTAGCATAGACGTTTCCAGAGAAAACCGGTAGGAGAATTTCAGTTTGTATGGGAGGCGACACGCCCCCTTTTCCAAAATGTATGACTTTTCGCCGTAAGTAGGGTATTTACAATCTATGCATCTGTGCTAAGTTTAAGTTCCCCAGCATAGTTAGTTTTAGAGATATAGTGGTTTTCACATTTTAGTCTATATCAGATGCCACGCCCTCTACGTATCGGGATTGACATTTCTGGATTAGAGGAAGTTATATCCTTGAAATCGGTGTATGTTTCATTGAAATCGAGCGAACGGTGCCTTCAAAAAAGGGATTGCAAAATTTTCTTATGGCGTATTTATATATAGATGTTATGTAGTTTGACTATTGTCAATTAAATCTAGTGATTTGTATTGCATGCGCTCCACGTTTTTCGTTTTCAATCCCATAAATTGTTTATAATGACTTTTACTAAAATTTCAAAATCAAAGGTTATCAAAACAAATTCTATGGGACTGAGAAATATTGTTTTCTATATTTCAGTCCATTTATAAAAGCGTGGTATATTAACAAGTTTATTATTTTATTTTTTGTAACATAACATAAAATAATCAATGTTTCAAAAGCGAAAAATATTTGACAAATTTAAGGCTGGATTTGTTGTATGAGGGGATCAGTGCAATAGTTATAACTATTAAACATCAAATTGCATATTTTAAAAATTACAATAGCCATTCGTTTTTGCCAAGATTTAGGGCTGTTTTCCAAAATAAACTATAAATATAAATTGACATTTTGACGCAAAACTATAGACAATATATTGTTTTATTCTCAAAATACTTACCCGTATAATAAATTTATTAGCCACAAAATTGTCACTGCTTGGAAAATGCTCAAAACTAAGAGTGGTAACTTTTCAATACTATCGATAGTGTTAAAAAGTCAATATCGATAGTGCCATCAATAGTTTGACAGCTCCATGGCAAAGGCTTTCTGTGTGAATGTACCCTAAGTACGGGCGAAACCGAACTTTTGGTTTTGTTTCTCTAATTCTATTACCTTGTTTATACCTATGAAAAAACCGCATTAACAAAAAATAGATTTGATTCGACACATATTTCTTTCAAACGTTTATTCCTCAGTCTTTATAGCGCACTCGATAAAACCGTATTGATATGTAAACAAGCTCCATTAGTTTTATTCGACATTTATTTAATCATAAATTAGCGCGGTGAACCGAAATGGAAGCGAAGAGTAATCCAAATTTATTATAATAATACATATAATTAAAAACGGGCCGTATAAAGAAAAAATAGTCAATTTCGATTTCGCGTTAAATGAATTATTCGTTTATACGGGTTTGCTAGCCGATGTGAGAAATAAAAACCGATCTGAAAACTAATTCGAGTCAATACACTTTATATTTCACTCCCAAATCATCGGCTTTAGAACAAATTGTATATTTAAAATATATATATTTTAACAAAATTTTGAACTTCAATAGTTGGAGTTTTTGCCCTAGTTAGTATTACCCATAATTTTATAATTTTTCTGGAATTAACTTCCGAGTGAATTTCAACCCCTGCTTCTTTGAATTCAAAGCGGACTTGACTCAAATTCACTCGGAAGTGAATTCCAGAACCTGCCAGATAGAGTTATTTTCAAGCGGCGGTGATTTAGTGGTTAGCAGTGTAATTCCAGCCCAGTTCAAGTGTTCCAAAACATAACACACACTGTAACTACTAATTAAATATGAGTTTATAGTAATACTTAGTAGCTCCTTAAACGTTCCAACATTAATCGGGATTCCGTAGGATAAAACTACTAACATTACGCCAAAATTATCAGTAAATCCCCGTAATTTTTTTGTTTAATTGCGAAATAGTCACATTTCGAGATAATTGGACTTTGCACAAGCAATAGTTGATGATTAGTATATGTACCTAAATACGTTCAAAATGACATGCACAGAGTTTTACAATTATATTAAGGAAAAGACAGAAGTTTTGAAACAAGTTCACAGCAACGAATAATATGACTGATATTTTAATGTTATCTTGTACTTAAGTTTCTTTCTTTCATAAAACCTAGAGTACTTATAAGTACAGTGCCGTGCAAATTTATTGGCTCGGAGGCTCTTTCATCAGATCACAATTTCTAATCAGATCTTTTAGAAAAATTTTGAAAATGTAGCTTTTGAGCCAATTAATAAAGTGCAAGTCTGAAGTTGCCAGCAACTTTCGTTGATTTTTAGCATTTATTGTTTTTGCTGACAGTGCCTTCCATATAAAAAGAATTATCGAACATAGTGTGTATAGAAGAAACTTTCAGTAAAAACAACACCAAAAATCAACTAAAATTTAATTTTTATAAAAAGTCTGATTAGAATATTGCAAATTTGTATGCAAATTTATTGAATTTTCCCGAGATTAGCACAAAGTTTAACAATTTTATTTTTATGCTTTTTTCATATATTTAGTATAAACTGTATTTTTATAAAGAATAAAAAAGGGTTCATGCATTGTGAAAAATTCTCTGTGCTTTAGTTGTGATAAGTTGTTTTGTTTTGTTGGCGTACGTTGTAATGATCTCATGATCTCATGTTTTTATGTTTTTATTTTTGCCTGTCAAAAGAAAATTTTACTACATCCTTTCGCACGTCGAAATGAAAGAGAAGCGAGCGAGAGGCCCTCCCTAAAGTGTCCCGGTTTGGCAACAGAGATATCTGGCAGCCCTATCTTTAATACTACTTTTATATGTAAAGTAACAAACACCCGGCGTGCTTCGCGACGCCTCGTGAGTAATTTTGCAAAGTTAAGGAGAAACCGTATTGAAACTCAAATGGGAAAACCTCTTCTGGGGAAGAATTTTGCTTTTTTAGTATCCATAATTCATCTGGCCGGGATTGTAGCCCTAGTACATATGTATGTATATACATATAATGTGTTGTAATCGATTTGTAATAATCAGTGAACAGATTTTATGGAAATTGTTTTTATTTTCTGCTAAAGAGATAAAGTATATTCGATTAAGAATTTCCACGATTTAGGTTTCCCTAATTCCATATATGCCCATTTAATTTTGCCTTTTTTTTTGCATTTTTTAAGATATTTGCCTTTTTTTGCCTATTGTAGCGAGGAAAAAGCCCTTATTGCTGATAATATAAAAGTTTCAAACGTTCCATATTTAAATTGGGCGCCACTCACGATTGAGAAAATACAAAGGTTGCGCCGAGCTCGGCCCGCTATTCCTCTCTTAACGAATTTGACAGAATCGTTGTTTGCATGACGTCACACTTGTGCAACTTGCAACATTTTTTCTTCTTCTTCCATTCTTGCTCGCGTTTTGGCATTTCTCTCTCACAATTGCACCAGTGTGACGTCACACAAAAGTTATTCTCAAACATCTTCTCTGATCGGCGCAATCTTATATTCTATCATTCTTGGGCGCCACTTGTATCAACTTACGTCGAGCGCACGTTTAATACATTGAAGGTTGTGTTAGGAAAGAATGTTACTCATACGCCATGTACAACTGAAAATATCAGGAAAACTTATCCATAGAATAAAAAGTCAACTCGATTTTCGGAATCAGAGAGCAGTTCCATATAGGCATTGGATTTGTAGTGGCGTCCGTTAAAAATTTTTTGTACACCAGTGTTATTTTTCAGTTTTTGTCTTTTTAGTGCCTTCTTTTGCCTTTTTTGCTGTTACTAGTGCCTTTTCCTGCCTATATCGCTATTTTATTTTGCCTTTTCCAGCCTATTTCGTTACTTTATTTTGCCTTGTTTATAGGTTTTTAGGTCCTAAAAATGCGTTCCCTGGTAATAATAATAAAAGTTAAGATCTATCTTCACAAATCAGTGCTGTATCATTATCAGTATCATTGCCAAACAGCATCGATCAGTGATACCAATTCGCACACATCCGTAGTATGTCCTCCGGTACTTTCAGCAAAATGAAGTTCATTGAAACCAAGATGACTTATTTTACGATTGATCAATTAGCAATTATTGCCAAATTATATAATTCTGGATAATTCCGTACCAACTCTATTAATTTTCTCTCCATATCAAACAAAACATGCAATAGAATACCGTCAGCTCGGCAGTGAATTACACAAACAAATCTTTGCCGAGTTAACTACACTCTAAAAAATTTTGTATAATGTTGTCTCTTAATGTATGCAATTCGCACAGCGTGTTAATCAATTTAAATACTGCTTTTTAACTTTTACTTACCATATGCGTGGCGTAGAACAAATTTGAAATTTGTGTGTTGAATTTTAAACACTTACAGGTCTAGTCTGCGCTGGTAACATAAATTTTGTAACCGGTAATTAAAGTGTCTGTCAATTTTTAAACCTTTTTCGCATTCTGTGCTCTCTTGTAGACGGTAAATTTGGTGACCATCTTATAATCTGGTAACAAAATATTGCCCCGTGAAATATGCAATACAGGAATTTCCACAAATCTTCATAGCTGAATTGCTGAATATTTTCACTGCATTACCAGCGTACCTAGCATCGCGGTGACAAGAAGTGGTAACATTTTTTGGTAATAAAATGTTCCGGTCACAAAATCTTCGGTGACGTGCAGAATAGACCTGTTAAGGTCAAATTAAGAGTCCGTTGTTAATATACCACACAAATATTTGCGCAAAACCAATTAGTGCAAATTAGAAGCGAATAAGAATTCGCAAAAATCTTATGTGTACCAATTTGTATTTGCGCAAATATTTGTGTGGTGTATTTCGCGCATTAACTACAGATTTTCAGTACAACACTGTGAATTAGACCATTAGGGTCGTTTATTTAACTATTTTAAAGTATAGTTAAATGTGTTGGTGTTGGTTATCACGATGGATGCTAAACTGATATCATTCGACATAAAAAATCTATAGCCATCAATACCCATAACGGAAACAATAGATATCCTATTCAAAATACTGACAGAAAAAAACAGGAAACAGAGAAATCACAAATGGGCTTGGTATGGGCAACCCCACCTCGGCGATTCTTATGGAGGTATTCATGCAGAATTTGGAAGAAAGGTACATGGAGTGTCTTACGTCACAACTAGAAGTGACGTTCTACGCCAGATACGTTGATGACATCATATGTGTTATAACAAAGAAAAATGAAGAACTGACATTGGAATACCTCAACAAAGAGCACAGCAACATAAAGTTCACAATGGAACAAAAAATGGAAGGAAAGCTAAATTACTTATATCTGACGATCAAAACAAATAAAAACACCAATATGAAATTTTTAGGAAGCCCACAGCCACAGATACAATAATACATAATACTTCGAAAAACCCTCATCAGCATAAAAAAGCCACCTTTAGACAAATTGTCAATAGAATGGACCAAATACCACCAACAAAAGAAGGATACAAAAACGAACTGAACGCAATATATTCCATAGCGGCTAATAACGGATACAAGAGAGATCCGGTAGAGGAAATCCGAAGGGAGCACAAAAACAGAAAGCCAAACAAAGAAAAAAACAATTACACAAATTGTGCGGTATTAGCCTATACTGGAATGTCAATGTGTTCCAGAAACACAACCTTCGCACATCATTCAGAACAAATAACAACGTAGGACAGATACTACGGAACACCGCAAATCAAGAAGACCCATTGGATAAACAAGGAGTGTATAAACTAACTTGCAAATGCCAGCATAGTTATATAGGTCAAACAGGACGGAAAATAAAAACAAGATTTCGCGAACATATAAGGGACTATAACAAAAAGACACAGAAACCGAGTGCAATACCAGAATCATATTTTGCTAACCACATGTTTAACAACAAATGTGTCACCAACGCAAATAAGAAAGTCAGCGAAGCTACTGCATATACAACATAAAGGCCAACG
Source organism: Rhagoletis pomonella (assembly GCF_013731165.1). Classification (NCBI taxonomy): domain Eukaryota; kingdom Metazoa; phylum Arthropoda; class Insecta; order Diptera; family Tephritidae; genus Rhagoletis; species Rhagoletis pomonella. Next base: position 96,039,033 of record NW_023458555.1, on the reverse strand, counting down.
ACTAAACCTACTAGAAAATATGGAAATATACAAACTTAAAACCTTCGACGGCAAAATAATAAACGAACAAACAAATACCGCATCGGATGTAATATTCGAACCCTTAAAATTAATTTACAAGAAAAAGAAAAATAACAACAAAACAACAGGCATGGACACTCCGAACCACGATCCAGAAAATAAAGGTCGCGCCATTCGCGGACCGCTAACCCTCTCTTCGTCGATTTGACAGCATCGCTAATCGCTGACGTCATAAAATACTTTTGTTTACATTCCCTGTTGCCAACTTCATGCTTTTCGCATTAAATTTAGTGGGTATTCAAAACGCGAAAATTTTTGTTTGGTGCTTCGCGCGTTTTTTGTGGTTTTGTTTTTAGTTTGAAGACATCAAATTAGAAAATCTTAAAAAAATGGAAGCAAAATTTATAGCAATCGTAAGTGTGGTAAGCAACTTTACAAAAATTTAAACAAAATCATGGCACAGTGACAATCATAAGCGACAACAAAATATGTGGCAGCACCTTCAATCATGCCAGAAGAAATCAACCGTCGTGCAAGAAACATTGATTTTTATTAATTTGAATCGGCATCCTTACAATAAAATTATGTATGCATATAAAGTCTATTAAATACACCAATAAAAATATGGTGCTTTTTCAAATTCAAAACAGGGCAATACTTCCTTTTGTCCAATGCTTCCTCTTTTTCTTGTCGAGTTCGTCTTGCTCTCTCATTCTGGTATTTATTGACGTCACGGCCAGTTGCTCTCAGCTCGATTGGCGCAATCTTGTATTCTATCAATTTTGACTCCAAACACACCACAAAGTGCCACCAGGAAAAAATCACCGACTTTTACTTACCTGCAGGCAAAAACTATACAGAGACATTTCTAATAATTAATCATCGCCGAAAATCACATTACCTAAGATAAATGAACATAAATTAAGGACAAAAACTCGAACCAGACAGAACTAAAAATGACACTGAAGATGGCACAATGCCGAAACCGGTTTGTCTGCAAACCAAACTTGACAAGAGATGACGGAAATTCGTTCCAAAATAAATTTTAGTTAAAATTAACTAAAAATGTCTATAGAATTTTCTTAGTGTTCACAATTTACACATAAAGTGTTTAAAATGTGCTCTAAAAATTTTTTGTTTAAATTAGCGCATATTAAGAGAGGTTACCAGTTTCCTCTCCTACTGTGTGCAAATTTTGACGCCGTGTTAATAAAATTAAATACTGTGTGTTTACTTTTACATACCAAATTTGTTGCGTAGAGCAAAACATACATATAAAATGTACTTAATTTTTTATTATTAGTACGGAATGTATTTTTACGTTAAAACGTTTGGAATTTTAAACATTTCATGTGTATGTTTTAAACATCTCATTTTCAAAAATCCAGTCGTAAGCATCTTAATATAATAAATAAATACTTCTGAACAAATTGCGCAACGAACACTGAAGCAGCACTGACGGTAAAAAACGCCACTGTGCCGGACGGTCTGAACAACTCTCTCTAGGACTGGCACAACGATATTATATTTTTCACTGACACTGATAGGCACGGCACTGATATGTGTAGATAGACTTTTATTGTAAAAATCACCTATATAATTGATTTGGGGTCGATAAATAAACGCAGATCCAATTCCGATTGCAGGCATAATTTCTATTCGCCCGCCGCTACTATTCTCCAATTACGAGCCATTGCCCTTGCGGCTCTGGGTTGTCTTAACAAATTTCTTTTAGCTTTAAGCATGTTTAAACACTTCGCACTGTTCTGTTATTTTAAAGATTTTTTAATTTGGAACTAAATTCCACTTTGTAAGCCAAAAAACTCAGCCTTTAACTCACTCGCTAATTTATCAACTTCACGAAAACAATTTGCCGAATTCAATATGTACACCATTGATTTGCTGTTGTTTGTGCATGCCACTACCAGTGTTGCCACATTAAAAAAAATACCAAATTCCTCAAAAACAAATGAAAAATCTTCAAAATCCGTACAAATTACGCAAATTTTTCTTATTACAGATATGAGTACTTGTACAGGTACTTAGTGTAAAAATTAATTACATTCTCCAATTCAATTAGTACATTTGTTTTTAATTGTAGTTAAAACAAAGTATCACCGCTATTTTTATGCCTTGGTTTGTATGTAATATTGCTGCAACTATATCAGTGCTTAATCTGGTCCTCAAGTCAGGCCTACACATTTTTAAACTACTAAATATACGTTCTACTGAAGAATTAGAAAAGGGCTATATTAGTAATGCAGATATAATTTTTTAAATTGGGAAACTTATATGAACCTGAAGAATATTTTAATTCAAAAACTTTTTCCTATAATTTTGAATTTTTAGCAACAAATGCACATGTGCTTAAGAGCGAAAAACACCACAGAAGCGGCTTGATAAACCCAGCGAAATATTCCTTTGCTTAAAACTATTAATGTTGTGTATGGGACAGAGACCGGCTTTGAGTACTAATAAAATTAGTGTACTTATTCATGATCCATAACAATTAGTGGAAATGAGTACTTACACTAATTCAAAAAATGACTAAGAGTAATTTCCACCAAAACAAGAACACACTCAAAATATACTAACTCTTATTTGTGGCGGCAATTTTTGCCTCTATCGAGTATAGTCTACCCCATGATAAAAATATAGTAAGGTAGAACCGCTGAGAGTCACTTTTAAAATTCTTGATGTTTCCAAACAATTTAATTTTTAAATTTACTCACAAACTCACACACATTTTCATTTTCAATCTCAAGCAACAACAATTTCGAACAATTTCATTTTTTTATTTTCACTTTTATATGATTTTAAAATGTTGGCAAACTTCTAAACAAAATCATGGCCGACAAATTGAGAGAACGGTTCTACCTTGCTATATTTTTATCATGGTCCACCCAGCTGGATTTTACTCATTTGGTCGAGTGTGAGGCTGAAAATTATTTGAATGAGTTCTGCTTTGTGCTACATCAGTGTTGGCATTTTTGGTACTACGCAGTACTTTTTAGTACAATTTTGTGATGAATACTATAAATATATACGTAGCCCTGGAAATTCACTGTGGGATTTTTTTTTATCTTTTTGTCTTCGCCTTCTCGTTTTTTCCTCTGTAAGTTTTGAAAAAAGGTTTTAAAATAACCATTATTACTTAGCAAAAGGTGTGCTATCAATCTCACATTCCTAGGCAAGTTTTGAAAGAATAACCGTATGATATGACTGATAGTCGGAGACTGAGTGAAAAACTAAAAACGCAATTTTATTATATCTGGCACATGGTTGCGCGAATATATTGATATTTGTATTTAAAATTTACTATCGGGCGGTGTTATATGTATAATTAGCTACACATTTATAAACAAAATATTAATTATTAATAATTTTTGTTATTTTATGGCCTTATAACAATTATATTCAACAATTTTTATTGAGCTCGACGCCGTTTTTTTAATGAAAACTTATCATGAAAAAGCAACAATAATTTGAAAAAATATATAAATATTTTTCTAATTTTTTAATAATTGTTATAAGGCCATTAAATAACAAAAATAATTAACTTAAGGACGAGCACACCTAAAACAGTTAAACATTCTAATAATAGAAATATTAACAAAGAACCAACAAAACCAGCAACCAACATGATCAAGTGAATTGCAGCGGAATAGCTGCGCTTGATTGTAGTTGGCTTAACAAGTGAAATAGTGGAAATAAGCAACAAGAATTAACAAGGCGAACTTAGCACAGTGCGTAGGC
>NW_023458555.1:96030756-96035246 GCF_013731165.1 Rhagoletis pomonella | reverse complement strand
GCTTTGAAGTTGCTTCGTGTGGAGATCTTGAGGCGCAGAGGAATCGTGGCTGCATAAAAAGTTTTATACGCGTCTAAAGCTATACGAACCGTGTGCAGACTGCCTTACAGTGAGCATGTGCCGATATCGCAGCAAGCAGCATTTTGAAGTAAAAAGTAAAGTGTTTCTTTGTTTTGAACGCAGCGTTGCTTATACATAAATTTCGCTTTATGCGCAGCGCTCATCCTTTAGCGCACTTCCTAATTTATCAAGTTCGGGAAAACAATGTGCCCAATTCCTAGCTGAAGATCAATGTATGTATGTATGTATGCCACACCAAGGAGCTTACCCTCCAGTAATGCTGGAGTCAATCGCTACTTTTGAACCGCTACTGCGCCAACTCCTAGGTAAGTAGCTACTCTATTAAACCGTGGTAGTGCACATGGTAGTTGGGTTTCTTAATGCTCTCTAAACACAACCGCGTGAAAGGCAAATGGTCTAGCAATGCGTGGTTTTGTTGATCAAATTAATACTTTAATTAAACATACTTATTACTTATTACAACTTTATTTTAGAAATACCACTGTGTCCTAACGTGGAAGAAATAAGTCATTTTAAAACTTGAATTATAGAAATCGACCAAGTACATCGGCTGTTTTGCTCTCATGCTTTTTTGGGTTTTAATTTTATATATATAGTATAGATAGTATAGATATATATAGATATATATCTATATCTATATCTATATCTATATCTATATCTATATTTATTTATTTAAGAAATGAGGTTGTACCTGTAAGACTCAGTCTTTTGTAGTACATCAACAGCTTTCAATTACAAAATTAAACCGCAAACTCGTCTGATACAGACTTATCTTAAAACTAACGTAAAAATATAATAGCAATAAATTTAAATACAAACAGTTATCTTAAATTAAAAAATAAAATAAAAAATAACAATTAAATAAAAGTAAGATTAAATAGTAGTCATTTAATAGTCACTCATTGCAGTTGGGAAACCCAAAAAGAAAAACACAACGCAAAAAAAAAAAAAAACAAAAAGATGGAGAAATAAATAGAGAAAAGAGAACTGTTAAATTGCAATCGCATTTATCACACAGAGGTGAAATACTTGTGTATTACTTTCTTATAGTTGCTCCTATTCAACGCAGCTTTGATAGTATCAGGAATGGAATTCCACAGCCTCACAGCATTAACAAAAAATAGCCGAGATGAGGGCAAATAGGAAAATTTAGGGATAATCAGATTTTGATGCCTACAAGACTTAGGTAATTCTAACTTCTCGTGAAGATATTTCGGTGCTTTGAATTGTATGAGCTTGTAAATATATATACAGTTTCTGGCCGAAAGATATTCAAAAATGCTGCATCCAAGAATTTTGTTTTTCCAGAAAGAGATGTGGTCATATCTTTTGAGGCCATAAACGTAACGCGTAACATTATTGAACGCAACATCAATTTTGTGATATGAAGTAGAATCAAGTTTACTATACACAAGCTCAGAGTACGTAATGTGTGGTACAATGAGTTGAATTGCTAGTTTTCTCCTAGTCTCTAAAGGCGTGAACGAAGCTGACATTCTCAATCTACGTAGAACAAAATACACATTACTAACAACTTTATTAATATGGTCAGAGCAGCTCAACATAGAGTTAACAACGAAGCCTAAGTTTCTAACTTTGTCAGTAAACGTAAGGACACTATTACCAACAAAAATTTTTTGAATATCCTCAACATGTACAACATTGTTACTAATGGGTAACACATATGACTTCGCAGCATTTACGCAAAGACAATTATCACGGGACCATTGCGATATTGCAGACAAGTCACTATTTATTTTATAACACAAATTTTCAACAAGACCGACACGGCTAGACAAATACAATTGAATGTCGTCAGCATAGGCATGGACATTAACATACTGACAAACAGAAAATACATCATTGACAAAAAGACTAAACAAAAGGGGACCAAGCACGGAGCCTTGCGGCACACCGGAGGCAACAATACAGGATTTTGATGACGCAGATTTGCACATCACCTTTTGACTTCTTCCCTCAAGGTAGCTGGTCATAAGTTTAACAGAGCTATCGGAGAATCCAAAGTAATATTTAAGCTTTGTACAAAGCAGGTCATGATTTACTAAATCAAACGCCTTAGTAAAATCAAGAAGGCAGAGAAGAGTTAAGTCACCTTTGTCAAACTGTATTCTTATGTCGTCAAGTATTTTTTAACATAGCTGTAGAGCAGCTATGCTTTGGTCTAAATCCTGACTGCAACGGAGATAAAAGATTATTTTCTTGAACGAATGATAAAATTTGCTCTGCCATCAAAGACTCACACACTTTTGAGAATACTGGCAAAATGCTTATTGGCCTGTAGTCACTAGGTTCAGAGGCGGTATTCTTTTTAGCGACAGGAATAATCACAGCTTTTTTCCACTCCGTTGGAAAACACGAAGTTGTGAAGCAGTGATTGATTATATGTGTGAGAGTTCCTAGAATGAATGGCAGCACAAGTTTCACAAACTTCAAGGATATACCATCCTCACCAATAGCATTAGACTTGACGCTCATAATTGCCTTCATAACTTCTGCTTCTGTAACTCCATTAAATTGAAACTTTTCTCTCAGTGCAAAATGGCTATTGAAGTTTTGAGTTAGAGAACTGTCGCCGCTTTTGCAGGCACCAGTAAAATAATCATTTAGAATGTTAGGGTCAATTTTACACTCAGTTTTATGTTTTCCATGCACATTAAGGTTTTCCAAATTGCGCCATAAGTCTTTTGATGGTAGTGATGGGTTCAACTTGGAGTTACAATACAACCGTTTCGCTTGTCTTGCAATGGTGGTAGCTTTATTTCGGGCAAGTTTGTATTGCAACCAAGCGAAGTCCGTGTTGGTTCTTTTCCATTTCGCATATAATCTATTACGAGCTTTTATAGCAGATCTGACATTACTATTATACCACGGACAAGAGCTATTCAAAACGCGAACAGTACGAAGAGGAACATGGACATCAAATAATTCAGACATAGTTTTACTTAAAAAGTCAAGTTTGGTATCTACCGACTCAACATACCAACATGCATCCCAGTCAACATTTAACAGATCATCAGTCAGGTCATTAACATTTACAGACTTAAAATCACGATACATAGAAGTAACACTATCAGCAGGACAATTAAACGTTACATCTAGTGCACAAAATATTAGGTCGTGGTCGGAGATAAAACTTATTTGGTCAAATTTAAGAATATGGTCGAGGCTTGACGTGATAATGAGGTCTAACAAACTAGGACATGAATTGTGCGCAAATCTTGTTGGTATGAATTTGTTAACTAAAGCAAGACCTGCAGCAGATACATGATCCAGTAGTTTATTGGCATATGAGTCATTCATAAGCAAATTGACATTGAAGTCACCACATATAACAAAACGCTCATACTCAATAATAAACAAAGACACCTCAACAAAAAACGAATCTAACATGCAACATCTATGAGGGTTGTATACACAGGACACTAGTATTTTTGTTACATTGTCTGAAATTTCGGCAATAATGAATTCTGTATCAGTGTTTTTTGATGTTGCTAAAACACTGATTTTCAGGGTGGATTTACAATAGATTGCAACCCCTCCCCCCTTTTTTGTTGTTCGATCAACACGAGTAAGACTGTAGTTTGGTATACTATAGTAAAAATCAGAAACATCAGTATTAAACCAAGTTTCTGAGACGCAAATGACATCTATATCCGATTCACTAAATATATCCCTAACATAATCCAGTTTTTCGCTGTTCAGGCTCCGCGCATTAAAATGCACTACTTTAAGACCTTTATATTGCTTGCACAAAATACCTAATAATACCTTTTGGTTTTCATTAATGCTGAAGGCGGATTTCCTAGAGGGCTTTAAATCCATCACACTGAGCAGTTGAAGGAACAACTAAAAATGGCATTAAACACATGAAAAACATAACAGAAACACAGATGCATGTAAAAGATGTGATTGCAATATGTTAAATTAAACAAGAAAAAAAGGAAAAATGAGAACAAATGAAAATAACAATAAGTCAAGAAAAATAGCCTGAGACATAGAAACAAATAACTACTTAAGAGAATTGGCCGCAAAGAGAAAGAAAAAAATACATAACTAAATGACTCCAATAACTTAAATATAGCATAAAGAACAAATTTCCAGACAAACATATATAAACTTAGTGCTACTATTTCTGCGCTCTACTGCCGATAAGAGCATTCACTTCAGCTTTGCTGCTCACCAATTTAGCCTCTTCACCTGCCTTAAGCCTCACAAAAACTTTCCCGCGTAAGGAGAACGCCGACGCTAACTGCTTCTTCCGCCTGAGCTCAGAGGCAAATGTCATCACTTCACGCAGCTTTTTTGGTAGACTTTCATGCACAAAGACAGAACCGTAACCCGGCAACTCAATGTCAGAGAGCGCAAGAGATCTCTTTCTACTCTTGCAG
>NW_023458555.1:96029034-96030656 GCF_013731165.1 Rhagoletis pomonella | reverse complement strand
AAATATAGAAAACAAAATTATATTTGTAATAAAAAATAGTTGAATATGCATAAAACTTTAAGAAAATGAGTATTTCCGAGCACTTGTATGCAACATCTTTTTATTTACTGTTTATTCTTTGGCTGGAAGAATTTAACTTCCGGGAGCAATCGCAAAGGAACATGCGACTCTGTAATACCACTTTTGATCTCTTTATATGGAATGAAATGTTCGCTTTTGTTCGAGCATGTCCTATGAAGAGACTACCCAGCAAAAACTTTTAATTTTTTGGAAAGGACTTATTTTTGTATCAATGGAGTAATGCAATACAAGTCGCCTCAAGACAATTTTCGCTTATCCATTGCATTATTGTAATGCAATGGTAAGAAATTTGCATTTAATCGATTACCTCCAATGACATGCACATGTTAAAATAATGCATTCTGTAAACGAAAAGGTAAGCGGTTACCCCCGATCTGAGAGTAACCGCTTACCTTTTCGTTTAAAGAATGCAGTATTTTAACATGTGCATGTCATTGGAGGTAATCGAATAAATGTAAAATTTCTTGCCATTGCACAACAGTAATGCAATGGATAAGCGAAAATTGTCTTGAGGCAACTTGTTAAAAGTTTAAAGTTAAAAGTTTTTGCTTGGTAATTGTTCCCCTTTATACCCAAACGGGTATAAAAAGCGACTAATCAATTAAAAAAAAGCAAGTGCGCCTGAACCACACTGGAGAAGTGAAACTTACGTTACATATCTATTTTGTCTCATAACCAATATACATATAAACATACATACATCTGCTTTTGCTTAACACTTTCCCTGCATGTGTACAATATATTGTACATTTATGGCCTTATTCATAAAAAATAAAGTAGGTTTAAAGAGCTTTATAAATTGACGTTTACATATATTTTTCAATTCATGAACCTTTTATAAAGCTGCTTTATTTTTTATGAATAAGGCCATTAATTTTTCGTAACATTGGAAGCGTGCTACTAAAAATCTTATTAATATTTTTGAAAACAAATTAAACTTTATGAAGTTTTGGAATGTCCCGAATAGTTTACGTAAATTCCAAAATCAAATACGTTTCAAAAATATTTTTAGAATTTTATTTAAAAATAGACCATTTTATTAAATTCCAGTGACACCCAAATTGTGGCAATTTACTGTACAAAAATACGTGAAAGTCAAGTAAAATCGCTAATAAAGCACATAGTATGGAAATATATAAAATGCATTTAATTTTTAAAAATGCTTAAATTAAACTATCGTATTTTAAAATATTTTTCCCGAGTGGTAAAAAAATGTACAATATATTGTACATTTACACTGAAAGGTTGTAAGTGTCTTGCACAATATATCGTCGCTGGAATAATGAAATAGTGTAACATGAAAAGTATAGTTTTGAGAAAAACGAATTGGAAGTTTTTATAAACCATTACAAACCATACAAATACAATTTCGTTTTTCGGGAATAAATTAGTGAGCCAAAGAGATATTTAAGAAAACTAAAGATTTTTCTAATAGATTAAAGGATTGTCTATCCAAGGGTGCAATTCCATCTTCATCTTCATCTTAATCTTAATCTTCATCTTCATCTTCATCTTCATCTTCATCTTCATCTTCATCTTCA
>NW_023458555.1:95955369-96028934 GCF_013731165.1 Rhagoletis pomonella | reverse complement strand
CGCCATATTGGATCCGCCATTTTGAATTTAAAAAAAGTGACTTCAGATTCGTAATCGGCGACCCCAAAAACTCTCGAATGCCGGGTTTCGAACAAATCCAATCATTAAAAAAAAAATGGACCGCCATTTTGGATCCGCCATTTTGAATTTCGAAAAACTGACTTCAGAATCCTAATTGGCAACCCCAGAAACCCTCTGGTAACAAGTCTCAACTCATGACAATGCGTAAATCGTTCAGTATCAACGTTTTAATTTTACTAGCGTCTTTTCGAGAGCATATTTTCGGGAGCTAGACCCATTCTAATTGTCCAAGACAGGTGTGTAATTAAGGGAAAGTTCCCCAATAATACCAGAGTAATTATATGTAAAAACCTAATTTTTAGCTGTATTTTAACATGTCAAGAAAATAAAAAAATAGAGAACATTAGCGTTTTTGTAAAAAACCGACCAGCGCGAACTCTAAGACAACTTTTAAAAAAAAAAAAAAAAAAACCTGTCTCTTTTTTTTTAATCAAAAATGACAATATTCTGATGTAGCGTTTATGAATTTTCAAAAAGAGTGTTTTTATGAACCTTTCTAATATAGATAGATAATTTTATATGTAGTCTAGATAGATATCAATAAGTAGTTATTTAGAACAAAACTAACGGTTTAAAAGACTTGCTAAAATCGAGAAAATCAGGAAATTTCTAGTGAAACTCGCACAAAATCTACTTTTTATTAGGGTATAATTCTTGAGCAGTCAGGCCTAAATCTCAGGGTTTTCAGATGCTTATTTGTACGTTGTGAGGAATAACAAGACAGGTATTAAACAAATTTGCCAGTTACCAAAGGCGAAAAAATGGCTACTTACAACTGTAACTGAATTTCGCGTATTTTATACAAAATGTGAAATTTTTTGTAGAAGTCGTTGAGCGGTACTTATTTTACATTTATGGGTATAAAATATTCTTATTCTGTTCTTCAGAAGAAAAATCCGAGGTTAGAGGACAATGTGCTACTTATCATTGATGAAAAATCTTCCTGAGAAAACGCGTGATCGTGCGTAATTATACCCGAGCGCACTTTTCCACAAGGTTATATTAACTTTGTTCACATAACGGTTGTTTGTAACAACCAAAACGAATCGAGATAGATATAGACATATGTATACATAAATGCTCAGAATAAAAAAAGTAGTCTATTAAGCTATGTCTTTCTGCCCGTCCGTCTATCCGTCTATCTCGAGCAAAAATTGAGATATCTTAACAACATTTGGTATGTAGGTTACCCTTTATCCAAGGTAGTTTGGTATTAAAAATGGGCGAAATCGGACTATAACCACACCCACCCATTTAACGGTATTTTCGAAAAATGCAAAAACTACGATGTTTCAATAAATATTGGATCCAAATTGTTGAAAATTAGTATGTGAAGAAGAATTTTGGTACAAAATAATACTGTTATCAAAGTTTTGGAAAATGGGCGTGATCCCTCACACTTATGATGAAATGCTGTATCTCAGTTGCCCCTTCACCAATCCTTACCAAACTCGGTACGAGCCTTGCTTAGGTCCCAGCTAAGAAATCAGTCAATAACTACGCCCACCATATAACGGTAATTTACGATAATAATGGTAAAAACTATTTTAATATCTCTATAAAACTTGTTTATTGAGGTAGTCTAATGGTGACAACATTGTTTTTCCTTGCAATTAGGGGAACGAATGGTATTGTGGATTCAGTGGCTATTGGGTACCGTGCCAAATTAACTCTGTGAAGGGAAACCAATAAATACATATAAAAAAAAATTGCAGTCAAATGGTATGTTTGAAAAGATATTATATCGTCCCAACGAAGTGTAGCACATCTCAAATTACCATGGAAGACTAGCACGTTTCACTATTCGCGTGGAAGAGTAGCACATTTCAGAATTTTGCGTGGAAGAGTAGCACATTTCTGATTTTTACGTGGAAGAGTAGCACATTTCACTATTTGCGTGGAAGACTAGCACATTTCAGATTTTTGCGTGGAAGAGTAGCGAATTCATATAAAGTGGTACTAGCAGCCTTACAAAAACCAAACAAACGTGTATGTTATAATTATTTCTCCCCGACTAAGTTGAGAGTTTAATGTTGTGTATGGAGCTTTTCGGTATTTTATTACAAAGAGAATAAACGTTTGTTTTCCTCCTACTTGTTTTGACGCATATTCGCGTCTTCCTCAGGGCATTTATTTATAAATACGAGAAACATATATACACATTAGGATGGATATATGCACATTAGGAATGCATCTGAAAAAGTAAAGTCGGAATTTTTATGCTCTCACCCCCTAGGATTGTTCTATACCGAAAAAATATAACCATATTTTTTTATTTTGAAATCTAAATATATTTAGAGGTCTCTCAAAGCGCCCAAAGTTTTCCATGTACTTTATATGGAGAAAAAAATTTTGGTAGAAATGGTATAGAATTCAAAACAACTAATATTTTTCTATCGGAAAACTCTTTTCATCTGCAGGATTCCCAATAATAATACGCAATTGTTTATTTAACCACTTTTTCGTCGCAACTATAATTTGTAGATCCGCCAACAACCCACAAAAACCCCGAAAAATGCAACGGGGGACAAATAAAAAATCGTTAGTATTATAAAATGGTTAAATAAATAATTGGGTATTATTATTGTAAGTCTTCTGAGTTTTCCGATCGAAAAATATTGATTTTCAAGAGTTCTATACCATTTCTACGAAAAGTTGTTTTTTTCCGCATACAAAAATACATGGCAAACTTTGAGCGCTTTGAGCGACCTCTAAATATTTTTTGATTTTAAAATAAAAAATAGGGGTATATTTTTTCGGTATAGAACAATCCTAGAGGGTGAGAGCATAAAAATTCCGACTTTACTTTTTCACATGCATTTTTGGACCATCCTAATGCGCATATATGTTTCTCGTATTTATAAATAGATTCCCTGAGGAAGACGCGAATGTGCGTCAAAACAAGTAGGAGGAAAATAAACGTTTATTCTCTTTGGACCACCCTAATGTACATGCAGTCATATCAAGAGGACCTCATTTCAAAGTGATATTGTTTTCCACTTATGTTTATTTATTTATTTTTAAGAATTTTCATTAAAATAAAGTTCATTCTCTGAAGAAGCCCATATAAACCCAAATTTAAAAATTTGTAGAAAACTAAAAAAATCTAGATATGTTCATCCAAATGTCAAAATTATTTTCTCAGAAGTTTTTGAGTTTATAGATTTAAAGCCCTTTCAATTTTATTGCAATAATGTGCAAATTTCAAGTGGCTAAAAATTTCCGTTGTTTTCGGTTTTCTTCCGAATAAAAATAAATTGTGTTTATTCGTTATATGGTAGCAAATGCGACGAAAGGCATCAAAGGTTTCAAGGCTCTTGAAACTTGCAAATTGAATCGGCTATAAAGCTTCATACGCAAAAAAAAAATTAACACTTCTAAGTAAATAAATATGAAATTTGAATGAAAATTAGTTGATTGTTTTAAGATTTCTACAAAATTCTAAGCGTGGGTTTTTAAATGAACTTTATTTTAATTGAAACTGAACATACTGAAAACAAAATTTCAATGGTTAACCATAAAACAATATGAATTGCATAAAGCTTGATGGGGAAAAATGCCTTAAAAAAAAGAAAAGTGGATGATCTCCAGCAAATGAGCACTAAACGCTATACACCGTCTGAATTTCATGAATTTTATAATAGAATTATAGAAATATAAAATAACCACTTGAGTTTCCAATATAAATTATGCTTTTATGATTTAGTTTAAACCCTAAATGTGCTACTCTTGCAAGCGAAAATCTGAAATGTGCTACTCTTCCACGCAAATAGTGAAATGTGCTACTTTTCCACGCAAAAATCTGAAATGTGCTAGTCTTCCACGCTAATAATGAAATGTGCTACTATTCCACGCGTATAGTGAAATGTGCTACTCTTCGTAGGGACCGACGATATGTAGTAGGCATTGGATTTTGACCCCCTACGATGAAAGGATTGCCTGCACCTTAGGATCTAAGTTTTCAACCAATGTGAAACGTACGTCAAGGTCTGTATTTGCACGTTAAACGATTTTGTGCTAAAAGTTTATTTTTATAGACTTTGAATGCTTATTATTTATTTTTTGAATGGTACAAAATTAAAAAATTACACTAGCGAATTTATTATTTTTCTAATTTTCTGGAATAATGATATGGATAGTCAGATTGTGAAAATCCAAACACGAGGCGAATATATTCTGAATTGATTAGTTTTCGGCGTGAACGCCTTTTTTAACAAAGGCAATTAGTTTGATAGATTGCAATTTAAGTACATAAGTTATTACTGTAATACTTATCTGCAAAATTGTAATATGTTGAACTTGAATTTAAGATGAAAGATCTATTTTTGTACGAGAATTCAATGTAAAATTGGTGTAGCACAACAACCAATGTCAATGACACTTCATTTTGAAACCTATAATAAACGTTCAAAAATTTCATTTAACATAAAATGGGGGTTGGGAATAGAGGAAATTTCCCCTCCCAAATCCGAGTCGGTCGAGAAATCCGAGTTTGGTTAGGAATTTCAATTACACTCTTGGTATTATGATTCTACTTCCGGAACAATTTCGTGCTAATTGAATTTTTTTTTATAGATTTTGTCGCTGAACTCATATCTGAAAAATATGCACAGCATTTTATAAGCATCTCTTGTCCTTTCACAAGCCGCACAGTGTGCTTTTTGACCACTGCACGCGAATTAATCGTAGAGCTTTCGACAGAAGCAGCATTTTGATACGAAACAAAATGGTTTCGAGAGCTAAAGTAAATCCCTTTCTATTGCGGCCACTGAGCCACTATTACCCCTTGACTTAAAAGAAATTGGTCAAAAGTAGTGTTCTTCAAAAAAAAACATTCAAAATGCACGGGATTTATTCCAAAACAAAAAATTTATGTATATTTTATTATACTAGTATTATAGATTTTGAGACGAGCAACACGATTTCACCGTTCAAAACTAGAAGAAAAATTCTAACACCTTCATTTAAAAAATGCATTATTTATTGCATTTTTTTCTATTTGCATGCAGCTGTGCATCCTTCACTCAATTTTATATCCCTCGAAAAATAAGTGCAATTCAAGACCTTTAATTTGAGCCAAGGAGGGCCTTTATGCCCTCTGAGAGCAAAGTTATAACAATTTTAAACCAAACTTCGAAACTGCGGTACTACTTTTTAGTCCGAAATTAAAAAAAAAAAGATTGAGTTAAATGGCGAATGAAATTTCGAAATTTAACTTTAGAATCGTAATAATTTAGCTCTCAAAGGGCCTAGAGACTTCTACCTTGGCTTAAAATAAAGGCCTTGAATAGCACTAAAACTGACTTGTTGTTCGAGGGATAAAATTGTGTGAAGGATGCACAGCTGCATTCAAATAACATAAAATGCAATATATAATGCATTTTTCAAATTGAGGGGTTGCAATTTTTTTGTTTGTTTTTTAAACGGTGGAATCGTGTTTCTCGTCTATCTATAATACTAGTATAATAATAAATCCAAAAAAATTTTTTTTTTTAATATATCCGTTGGATTTTGCATGCTTTTTTCAAAGAACATAATTTTTGACCAATTTTTTAAGGTCAAGGAGTGATTGTGGCTCAATGGCAATATTTTTCCTTGAAAGGTAATTAAATTAGCTTTCAAAGCCATTTTGCCTTATATCAAAATATTGCTTCTGTCGAAAGCGCTACGAATTGGCTACTTCAGCCAATGTGTTACAAAAAAAAACACTGTATGCCGCCGAGTTAGCTCGAATATCTTATTTTTCAGTCGAGAAATGTAATTTTGAAATTTTAAATTACTACGGTGTAATGCAATCAAGCATACATTTTACCTTATATAAATTCGCCTATTACTAATCTATTACAATTAAGAATTAAGAAGTTACGATATTGAAAAATGCAACCCTGTTGTATTGCGAAAGCAGCTAACGTTAAGTCAAAAACTAAAAAATAAATGGGCGTCTTTCCATACGCGCCATTAAACTCGATCGGACGTTTTTCATTGTCACAGTTTTAATAAAAAGAGTTTGGTCTCCCGGGCTTCGGGTAAGTACAGCCCCGGAAGAAAAGCATCCATAAGCAAAGCCCATACAATTTAGGCAGCTTCACCGTCCGGCAACGCCGAATCTGCGAACAGCAGCACTTGAGTGCACGCAGCAGCGGAGCGCTGGGCTCCATCGAGTAGCAGCTACCATCAAAAGGAGCACACATTATTTATTTATTTATTTATTTATTTATATAGATATCAATAAACAATCGTTCTTACTGACTACTTACTGCTAAGGAACTAACCATTTATAAAAGACTAAGGTAATCTACAAAACACAATTTAATTGAGCAGAAAAGCACAGTTTAGATATTGAAAAATCAAAGTCAATAGAGTTCGAGACCTCATTGAGTTCACGAAGAGAACGGGCTATAGGTGCATTACACGCATAGTTAGTTCTGAATCTGTCTAGATGGAATGGAAATTTACTACGTAAAGGCCTGGAAGGGACAGAAAAGTTAATCCTTTCCAAAAGAGAAGAACAGTCAGTTTCTCCTATAATAATACCAAACAAAAAAGACAGCGACAAAATCGATCTTCTAGTTTCTAGCGGTTTAAGATTAATTAGAAGCAATCGGGACTTATAGGTCAGGACGGGATCAGAGAAATTCAGGGAAGAGAGAGAAAACTTTAGACACATTTTTTGTACACGCTCAATTCTGTCGATGGAAAATTGGTGGTAAGGTCTCCAAATAAACGGTGCGTATTCCAAAATAGAACGGACAAAGGCAGTAAATAGCAACTTACGGGTATACGGGTCCGTAAAGTTTGAGCTACGGACGAAGCCAAGAACGGAGTATGCTTTAGATAGTATAAAGTCTATATGACTTAAAAATGTAAAACGCGCATCAAAAACAACACCTAGATCCTTGATTTCTTCAACTGGTTGAAGTATATTATCCGCAATTCTATAACATGTAGGAAAAATGTTAGGTGTTTTCGGATAGGTGAGCTTGAAGCATTTGTTAATGTTAAGCGATAGACTAGAGACACTGCACCAACTAACTAATTTATCAACATCGGCCTGAAGTTTGTGTAAATCTTCGGAGTTAGAAATAACAGAATATATTTTTAAATCATCAGCGTATAGAAGGAAGTTAGCAAAAGAAAAACAGCTACTAATATCATTAATAAATAAAACGAAAAGCAAGGGACCTAGTATACTCCCTTGCGGTACCCCAGAGGACACAATAAAAGGTGCAGAGGTGGCACCATTACCAGAAACTACACAATGTCTATTACTTAAGTAAGAACGCAGCCAGCTTAAAAAAACTGAATGGAAGCCTAGTTATGCCAGCTTATTTAATAAAAACGTATGCGATACTTTATCGAACACTTTCGAAAAACCTGTATAGATGCAATCGACTTGATACCCTGCTGAGAACGCTGCAATACAGTATTCAGTAAAAACAGCTAAATTGGAAACTGTTGACCTGCCTGTAACAAAACCATGCTGGTATGGTGAAATTATACTTCTAGTAGCAAAATACATATTTTCTTTGACAATACTTTCAAACAGTTTGGAAACTGTCGAAAGCTTCGAAATTGGTCTGTAATTACGGACATCATTTTTTTACCACTTTTGAAAAATGGAGTAACAACTGTCCTTTTCCAATCATCGATAAAAATACCGGAGGCTAACGGTCTGTTAAAAATTAACTGGAGAGGCAGAGTGAGAGCAGAACAACGTTTGAGAAGCACAACTGACAGTCCATCATCGTCCGTTTTTGTGGAGGGTTTAAGGGCTTAAATACCCTTCTCACTATCTTCCACTGACAAACTTAAACAGCTAAAATTCAGGGACGAGATATCTTTAAAAGAACGAGAGCAGTTGGAGCCAGATTCATCACTAACAAAGTTTGATTTAAAGAAATCCGCAAACAGGTTCACCACTTCCGAGGCACTGGTAGCTAGTTTATCGTCCAGAAAAACCGCAGATGGAACCCCAGAACTGGACTTCCTGGTTTTAATGTATTGCCAAAAAAACTTAGGGCTAGATTTAATACTGCATTCTACCCTTAAAATATAATTCTTATATAGAAATTTGTTCAAACAATTGAACTTTTTTGAGTAATGTTGATACATTGCATAAGCATCCTCTTTGTTGTGTTTTTTAAGCCTCTTAAAGAATTTATTACGCTTATTTTTAAGACTTTTTAGCTCACGTGTGTACCACGGAAGCTTGTACTGCCTTTGTTTTAATTAAAGGGATATTTAGGCGACAGATCTCAACCACTTGCGATTTAAAAATAGAAAAACATTTGGCAACATCCGAACTTATGAACAATTTTTCCCAGTCAACTTCAATTAAAAAGTTATCAACCCGAGAAAAATCACATTTATTATAGTTAAATGCTAGTTTTCCCTGTTGAACGCTTGTATTGAATTCATAAGCATTTAATTTAAGTACCCAGGAAATATGATGCTTATCCGTAGGTGATAACGAATTGAGACATTCATAAAGATCGAAATCAATATTGTCACTATAAAAATGAGATCTAGAATTCTATTGAGTTTGTTTAAAAAGCATTTAACCTGCACTAAGTTAAGACTTAACAAGTTATCTACAACGTAAGAATCGATCACTGAATTGGCATTCATAGGTATAAGACCAGATTTAGATAGCTTATCAGACCAGGTAATATTTGAAAGATTAAAATCGCCAAAAACACATAAGTGGTCACGTTCTAGATGACTATGAACTAATGATGTAATACTCCCAGGAGGGATGTATGACGCGAGTAAATGTAAAGAGTCCGAACATGAGTAACCATTAAGACAAACACATATTTGTTCTAAAATTGAATCATCATTACTTAGCGAAACCTGGAAGACATTAAGATACCGACGTACTGCAATGAGGACTCCCCCACCACGATTCAAGCCCGTTCTGATGACATCACGATCTTTGCGAAAAACGGTAAATAAGTTCGGATCGAAATATTCACAATCAAAGAAATTTGAATTCAGCCAGGTCTCAACAAAGATTATAATGTCGAATTCCGAGACTGCACTACGGGAACATATGACTTCCGACTTGGTACGTACACCTCCCATATTTTGGAAGTAAATCAAGAGACTCTTGGGCGATGGCTCAAATTTAATAGAGTTGGCTAGGTTGGATTTTTTGGTTGTTCTTCCCGTTGAAAAAATTTAAAGGGACGTACTTCGACATTTGCTGGCCAAAGCGCAGGATCTATGACTTTATCATATAGCGAAGCGTTTACACCCAATTTGAAATTCAGCATTCCTAAAGGAAGAAATATCTGCACCCCTTTTGATGAGCTTGAAGCAGGAAAGATTATCTTTATCAATTCCGGTATTTCTTGCAACAAAAGACAGTATATTTTCCTTTACTGAGGCTGGGCTTAAATGAAGACAAATGTAACCATCTTCTTGAAGCAAATACATCAAGATCTTTGCTACTATTACGGCCGAATACAACGTTCCGCTCAGCCTTTTTCTTTTTGTGATTCTTATTTTGTAATGATTCCCACTGTGCTTCAGGGAGAGCCAGCAGAAACCGTAGCAGAAGACATAGGTTTCGACGAAGAAGAAGAAGCATTAGGCATATGTTTGTGATTATCGCTCATAAATGGCATATCAGTCGAAAAAGTCAAACTGCCGTATATGCCAGTGGTAGCGGCAGCCGCCTGTGAATATGTATTAGCTGAGGCAGCAGCGGCGTAAGTAAGCAAACCACTGGTCTGAGTTGTAGCTACGGACGTACAGTTGAAAGCCGGCAGAGTTGGATCTGGATAAACAAAAGAAGAATTGTTGTTGTCGGCACAAACATCGACACGATGACTATTAAGCAAGCTGGTGTTTACGGCAGCGGCAGCGCTATCAGAAGCAGCATATGCATTTGTAACAGCAGAAGCAGCAGCGTGAGTAAGAGAGAGACTAGTCTCAGTTGTAGAGTTTGAGGCTGAAGAATTAGATGAAGTCGTGTTGCTATTGGCGAAAGCATCGGAGCGAAGAGTTTTAATTTCGGCAGTGAGCACATTTATCGACGACACTAGCTCAGCAATTCGTTGACCATAGCAATAACACGCGCATTTCCCTCTCTAAGAGCGACAAGATCAGAAAACAGTTGCTGTAGAGTTAATTGTTGTTTAGCATCATTTAAATGAACTATTTTACCGGAATCTTTCACAATTTGAAGAGACGGAGCAGGTTTATCAGTCGATTTTTGTATTTGGCTAGCATTTGCATTTTTGTTTTGCTGAGAGACAACATTGTTGGGAGAAGTAAAAGATTCGCTAGTGCAAGAACCGACGACACTGTCATTGCTTATAATCACAGAGTTCGAATTAGCTGCAGGTTCAGCAACAACACCTTCATCCAAAGCAACGGAAGACGGAAGCGAGCGAAGAGATTCACGACGCACATCCATACACACTTTACAATAGAATGGTCTATTTGACGAGTTCAAATAATCAACATCGGCTGGTTTCAAGCCAACACAAAGCAAATGAAAAAACTTGTTCCATTTTGAGCATTGCACTTTTGGTTTAGCGCGATCAACCTTTTGTTTGCAAAAGCAAGGCATTGCTAATATTATTATTATTATTCAATGCTGAAAACAACTCAATCCAATTAATGTTACAAAGAGTCACTGTCTCATTATATGATTTTTAAACATAATAATAGATATAAAATTCACTTTAAACGCAGAAAAAAAACCAAAAATAGCAGAGCTGTAAAAAAACGCGTCCGAACTTCACAACGACTTCTGTATTGTTTAGGGATGCCAATCCCGGCAACCCGGACGTCCCGGAAATCCCGGGATTTGCTTGCATTAATATATATTTGGACCATTTTGGTTACTAGTGTTGGTTACAAGGTAGTGTGGTCCTGTACTAGTACTTAACCGAGTCCCACTTTTTGCAGGTTAACTATTTGGGTTGTTATTGTTTGTTGTAGTGATAGTGCATTTCTATTCTTCATATGTTTGTCCGTTGCAGTTCGTGCATGTCAAAACAAGTTCTATTGTTTTGATGTTGTTTACAAGTAATCGCTTATCATGGTGGACGTGACCTGTAGTGAGGCTATGTCGTTAACTACCTGCAGTGAGACTATGTCGTTAACTCAAGCCGACATTTCTTTAATTAAAATTTCAAGTTTTAACAAAAATTTTCCAATTGATTCAAATGATATCATCCGCATCACGGGCGTTACTTCGAACACTGTTTCCACTCTGGGTAAAATGACGACAAATTTAACTTTTTCGGACTTTTTTTAAAACATACGTAACATGTGGTTAATGACGAGTTTAACATCCCTACAGACGGTATATTGGGTAAAGACTTCTTGAAAGTCAATAAATGCGTTATCAGCTATGCAAGAATTGCATTTCCTTCTGGGTAGGTTACAAAAAAGTCACGATTCCGATTCTTCACGGAACTGAAAGCGATACTTGCGTAATTCCACCCAGATGCGAAGTTTTTCGACTTTTTAATTTAGGAAGTTCACCGGAACCACTTTTTGTGGAGTCACAAGAAATTGATAACGGTGTATTCACGGCAGGGTGCATAATTAGTACAAGTAACCCAATCATCAATACCACAAGTGACATAAAATACGTAAAGAACTGTAACTTCCGGACTGAAAAACTGTCTAATTTCTATGTTTATTCCATTAATAAGACAAGAAACGATGACAACCGGACAAAATAACTGATTAAGGCATTGAAAAAAAACAAACTCCTAGTTACGCTGACAGCGAATTGCTCAACTTGTGCGTAGATTATGCAGATATATTTGCACTTCAGGACGACAAAATGACATTAAACCACTTTTACGAACAAAACCTAAGATTGACAGACAACAACCCAGCTTACAATAAAAATTACCGTTTACCATATTCCCAGCGTGAGGAAATCAACCGTCAAGTTAATAAGTTATTAAAAAATGAATTAATTGAAGAAAGTTACTCGAATTATAATAGCCCTTTAATTGTTGTTCCGAAAAGACACTAATGGTCAAAAAGCGTACCGCACGTGCGACGATTTCCGTGCTGTTAATAAGAAACTGATTGTCGATAAGTTCCCTCTTGCGAGAATAGATGACATTTTAGACAACCTTGGCCGAGCGAAGTATTTTTCAACTTTAGACCTCTTTTCAGGATTTCATCAAATCCCTTTGCATGTTGACTCTCGTAACGTAACATCGTTTAGCACCGACCGAGGAGCATTTAGGTGGAAAGTATCACCGTTTGGTTTAAACGTAGCACCAAACTCATTCTCACGAACGATGAAAATGGCTTTTTCTGGTATTCCGCCCAATGTGGCATTTCTTTACGTCGACGATATAATCGTAATTGGTTGTAGCGAGGCACACCACATAAAAAATCTATTAAAAGTTTTCAATACATGCAGAGCTTTCAACTTAAAACTCAACCCAAATAAATGCAATTTTCTCCGGCCAGAAGTTATATTCTTAGGCCATAAATATTCAGCCAAAGGTCTGTTGCCAGATGGCACCAAAATAAATGCAGTTAAAAAATATACAAAACCGACTGACAAAGACGCGGTTAGACGATTCGTCGCATTTGCTAATTATTACAGACGGTTTATACCAAATTTTACGTCTCTGGCAGCGCCTTTAAATCAATTAGGCAAGAAAAAAGTTGAGTTTATTTGGGACAGTGCGTGTGATAAACCTTTTGAGTCGCTAAAATTAGCATTAATTTCACCAAAACTGCAACAATACGCGGACTTCACAAAACAATTTACTATTACTGCCGATGACTAAAAAATTGGGTGCGGTGATATACTGAGCCAAGAGCAACAAGGGAGTGATTTACCTATTTGTTTCGCTTCTAAAGCATTTAATAAAGCCGAACAGAAAAAACCATTTATAGAATTGGAATTTTTAGCCATCTATTTTTCAATCAAACTATTTCGACCATACATTTACGGAACTCATTTTATTGTTAAATCGGCCCATAGGCCTTTAGTTTATTTATTCAATATGAAGGATCCAGCCTCAAAACTAGCGAGGATATGGCTTGAATTAACCGAATTAAATTTCACTTACGAGTATATTAAGGGTAAAGCAAACGTAGGTGCAGACGCACTTTCACGCATTCATTTTGATGATATCAGGGAATCGACGAAACACCTACTTGCAGTTGAAACCAGAGCTATGAAGAAACAATGCTACGGTAAAGACTTACGAAACAAAGATTATACAGACAACTCAACTCAGACAGTAAAAGTTTATGACAAATTTGTATACAATTTTCAGAAAAGGTCCCGCGTATTAGATCAATAATATTTTATGATAATAATAATGAAATTTCAACTTTAAAAATTTATGCGCATATAAAGCATAAGAAACTCGAGTTAATTAACGTTGAGACTGCTAACGAAATAATGAATTTAGAGGATTTATTTTCGAGGCTAGAACGAGAAGCCAGCAATCACAACATTAAAAGTATTGAATGGCCTAAAGATGATGTATTTTTTAAACATCTTTCTATTACAAACTTTAAAACCAGCGGAAATAAAATTTTAAATTCTTTACAACAGATACCGTAGAAACTATCACTGATGACGACAAAAAATTAAAACTAATGACAATTTACCACGACGACCCGGTTGCAGGCGGACACTGCGGAATGAAAAAATTGTACGCGAAAATTCGAACCAAATATTATTGGAAACACATGACCCGCGACATTGCGAAATTTGTCAAAAACTGCGATAAATGTCTTTTGAATAAAGTCAAACCTAAAGTAAAAGAAAATTTGATTTTAACGCCAACCCCTATTAAACCATTTGATATTTTAGTAATAGACACGATAGGACCTCTGCCAGAATCCAAATATGGCAACAAGTTCGCTGTTACTTTGATTTGTGATCTAACAAAATATCTGGTAACAGTAGCTATACCAGACAAATCAGCTAAAACTATTGCTTCTGCTATCTTTGAAACTTTTATATTAACGTATGGCATCATGAATTCAATTAAATCAGACTTAGGAACAGAATTTAAAAACGAAATTTTATTAGAGCTTACCAAACTTTTAAATATCAGGCACGATTTTTCAACAGCACACCATCACGAAACTGTTGGCACAATAGAACGGAACCATAGAGTTTTCAACGAGTTCTTGCGCGCATATCTGGATGAAACTTATGCTGACACGTATTTAAGGTATTTTACTTTCTTACACAATACCACGTCCAGCACAGTTTTCGATAATGAATTTACCCCCTTTGAATTACTTTTTGGCAAAAAGGCTACTTTACCACATGAATTACAAAAAATCGAAATAAACCCAATCTATAATGTTGAAAATTATGCTAAGGAAGTAAAATACCGTATGCAAAAATCGCATGCGTTAGCTAAAGACTTGATAAACAAACATGAAATTCAAAGAAAACAAACACGTCGACACATGCACGTCCTTTACTCGTAAACAAAAATGATATGGTTTTAGTTCAAAAGGAGCCCCGTGACAAACACAAAAGCATATACCAGGGCCGATACGTAGTGACGGAAGTAGACGGTGTGAACGTAACTATATTTGACAAAGACAAAAACAAATTAAGAACTATTCACAAAAACAGAACCCAAAAACTTACCTAAACGGCGAAATCTTATCAATTTTAAAAAATTTCATTTCATTCAATTTTATATTACCAATTAAAGCTAAAATTTTAATACTTAAATCATATAAAATTAATTATCAAAATTTGCACATTACTGTGTTCCAAATTCAATATATGTAAATATAAATTCATATTTGGAAGAAAACAACACAAATATTTTATATATCCAAAAATTCCAATTTTCAAACATTTAAAAATACTTAATCTAAATTTAATGTATAAAACCAAAACTTAAAATATCATGTTTTCATATACTGTTAAAGTAGCCACTTGGCTTAAAGAAAAATTTGTGTATAAATATTCACACAACAAAAAAATAAAATCTTGAATTTCAATATTATTTTATCATTTCTACTAAATCGCTTATAAACACCTTAGGCATAGTCAATTCACTATACGATATAAGCGTTAATCACCTAAAATAACATACATATGTATATATGTATTTGATTATTTTGTTACATACTGTAAATATATATATCTACTCTAAATTAGTCTTTTACTACTACTTCCTAATGCTATGGAGGTCCGCCTTACTACATTAATACTTGTTTATTTAGGAAATATGCTTACTCTAAACTCTAGTTGTTACACGATATTATTTCAGTAATATTTTCTTCAACAGTTTTCCGAGATATTTCATTTTCAAGACTAATCCAAGTAAGATTGCCAAAAAAACTTAAATTTTGACCCCTAGTAAGGGTAGCTAAATTCCCCGGTTTTTCCTGAAATTTCGTGAAATGCCCCACCCATAGATATATCCTTATTTCCAAAAAAAAATATTGTATATGTATTTGGATTTATTACTGGTCTTTCCGTTTATTTTATTTTTAAATGTAATTCGTGTATGTAATCATAACTATTATAAAGTTAGTTAACAAATAAAGACTAAAAAATTTAGATATAATATGCACTTACATACAGTGATCGGAAAATTTTAGTAGCGCCAAATTTTGGCAAGGTCTCACAATTACTTTTTTTTTTGTTATTTGATTTGAGTTTTTTTATAAAAATACAGTTCATCCTTAAAGAAGAAACCGTATAAACCTAAGTTACAAACTTTGTGCAAAATTTAAAAAAAATTCAACAAACTTTGGTAAAAATGTAAAGCAATTTTATGCAACTATTTATCTCAAGAAAAAACTAGTTCAAACCTGATTCCCCACGCAAACTGAAATTCCCCGCAAATCGGAGAATTCCCTACGAGTTGGCTTCCCAAGCCCTAAGCTATGTTCACAAATGGACTTGTAACATTAATCCAAAGCTTTAAGGCATACAGATGAATATGTACAACTATTTCTAATAGTCCGGGAGCCAGCGACATATTTTTGTCAATAATTTTAGTTCCGGCCATATTAACATATATGACCCGTATGATGTCGCTATGAAGCGTAGTAACGTTCCGCTGCGCCATTGTGGGTGGGTTGGCCTCCCACGGAAACAAAAAAAAATAGGGCTATTCGCGATTCGGTGCATAAGAGCTGACAAATTTATGCAATTGCAGAAATATGCCATGGATTGTGAGCGACCTTTATTAAACTGTCATGGTAAAGCTTTTGCAAAACAATTTTTGTGCATCAGCTTTGGTTTTGTTTATGAATGCAATGCATAGCATTTTTATGCTATGGATTTTCGGTATTGCAAATTTGCCAAGCCATGACAAATGCAAATGCGTGTATTTTGTTTTTGTATTGCAAATAATTTGCAATACAAATTTGCAATGCAATGATGCTAGGCCATTTGCACCGGATCGCGAATAGCCCTAATAAAAATTCTATTATTGCAGTTTTGCTAGAGTAAGAAAACGATGTTCAGCTGGAGATATGTGGGTGGGTTATACTTCAGCTGCTCAGGTGAATAAAAAAAAATTAAAAAAAAATTTATGAGTTTAGTTCGCGCGAAAATTGGTCAGGTGATATTTGATATGATACTTAAATCAAATCAAACATTCATCTGGCTGTATGTGGGTGAGAAACGTTCAGCTGAGGCAGTTATGGTGTAACGCAGAAAGCAGGTATACGAGCGGCGCTCTCAGGGCACGCGTAACTTTAATATGTCAACTGAACGTCTTTCCCCCCGCATACAGTCAGATGAGCTTTTTTTTTGGTTTAAAGTGATATTTATGCGAGCTATCATATAACCAATTTTCACCACAACTGAATGAATGTATCTAAAGTTACATGTATTTACTAATGCAGCCACCAACTTGCATCGATATATTAATATTCTTGTCTATATTGCTCATATTGCCGAGCAGTACGACTAAAATATCAGTGTCGGAACACAGAATGGTAACGTTAGTACAAATGTGGTAAATAATCTTAGTGTCTGCCTCTTCGTGGTTATAATAAGTTAGTTGATGCTCGATACTTCGGATTGTTTCACCATCTCTAACTATATACTTATGGCAAGCGTCAGCGTTTACATAAATGGTTTTATTAACAACAACAAACAAATAATAGCCTCTTTGAAGTCGACATTTTTCAACCCGCCTGTGAAGTCGGTCGGTTGTACTTGCTCACACCCACTGATGCTAAAATTGGACAGTTGCATTGCTCTGATTTTGTGTTCAGTGGCTTTGATTGACGGAAACATATATCGATCAAAAGTGATGAGATGATGAGATTTCCGAAAATGATTCTGATAGCGATTCAGATGATGACGCTACAAGCTCGTCAGTAGACCAAAGCGAGGAAGAAACCTTAATTTATTTATGTATGTATGCTATGCACAATATTGTGTACGTCAAATAAAAATTTTCATTGATTTCTTCATTTTTTTCAGAATTCAGAATTTTCTTCATTTATTAACATGAAAATCACTTGTACGATAGTTGTATGAGTAAATACGTGTAACTTTAGATACATTCTTTCAGTTCAGGTGAAAATTGGTCATATGATAGTTCACATACATATCACTTTAAACCAAATCAAACGCTCATATGAGTGTATGCGGGCGGAAAGACGTTCAGTTGACATATTAAAGTTACGCGTGCCCTGAGAGCACCGCTCATATACCTGCTTTCTGTGTGAAGCTGGGATCACACGATTTGTACATTTGGCTAAAAATTTGTCAAATTCATAGACACATCATGTGAACGCTAAATTACATTTGTGATTTATCAGAAAAGCCAAATATTTGCCTTCTTGTGGCAAATGAAAAACAACCCTGGTGGCCAAATCGTGTGAACGCAATGCTGCTATATAAGCCAAATAAAAATTACGCAAATGACCAAATATCTGATTTGCCACTTGATGACAAATGCCAGTGACAAATACACAAATATTGCTGAGCGGTATTGCCATTTAGTGACTGTGAACCTTTGTATTTTCCAATTTTGGTAAAATTCTAATATTTAATACAATATTCGTATCCGAAAGCTACCGAAAAATATCACGTTATTTGAAAACAATAATTTATCGGAGTATAATTAACTATGAAAAAGCATTTCATATTTCGGTCGTGCTCATTTCATATTTCGGTCGTGCAGTGCGGACGTATTTTCTCTGCTCGTCAGCTATAGTTGAATAACAAAGTGGATCTTTGTGTGATATACTCTGTCTTCACATTTTCTATGATGGGTCATTTGGTGCGAATGTGAACTCTATAACAAATGAGACAGTGACTCTTTCGTGAACATAAAAATAATAAAAATTCATTGATTTGCCGTAATAAAAAATGCCGTGCATATGTGATCAAAAGGTTGATCGATCTCGACAAACGATTCAGTGCGTTAAGTGCAATGAACTTTTTCATTTAACTTGTGTTGGTATACAACCCGCTGATGCAGAATTTCTTGCCAGCTCAGATAGAGGTTTTTTTTGTAAAGTATGCGCGGACAGGCGCCGAGAATCAATTCGTTCGCCTCCCCTGTCCCTAGCCATCTTAGATGGCAAGCAAAGTGCTACATCTTCTAATATGACGAAGTCTGACTCTCTTAAAAGTGCTAATAAATCGACAACTTCGCAAAAACAATTTACTACTAATGCAAACGATGCTAAAAACCCACAGCAACAAATAACCATGGGATCTTTGCATAGTGTCATCGTCTCTCTTCAAGCCGACAATAGCCGAATTCTCAATTCCATTGCTGCCCAGCGCGAAGAAAACAACAAACTAATGATAAAAATTGATAACATGCACGATGTTATTATTTCTATGCAGCGTGTTATACATGAAAAAGACGATGCGATCGCTTCACTAAAGGCCGAGTTGAGTGACCTACGCTCTTGTATGATTACTGCTGTGGAGAAGTTTAACAGTGATAACATATCCAAATGTTTTGATCATGAAGCTGTCACGTCTTGCGCTAATGTCAACAATGTTTTGTTGACGGCTGCTCTTCCACCTGTTCCTGTGTGTGACGCTTCGCAAATCGGTGATAATAATAGTGCTGCTCTCACTAACGCTTCCAATATTACTGTGTCTGCTAGTGCTTCTGTTTATGATAAGTCGAGACTTACTCCTACCTACAGAGATGCTCTCACTAACATGCCTACTGCTGCTACCTACGATATTGAGCGATCAATTCATACCACACAGTTAACTGCAGCTGCTAATACATGTTACGATACTACTGCGATATCCACTTCCATTGGTACCAGTACAGCTAATACACACACGGGTACTGCTAATATTGATCAGGTTATAACCCCTGCTGCTAGCTCAGCGCGTTCTTCTGGATCTGGAGACGGTGCACAGTGGTCTACTGCTGGAAACAAAAAGCGTATGAAACGAGTGCTAGTCGTCGGTACTAATGCTAATGATGACTTAAATGTAGCTGTCCAATATAAATGGCTTCATCTTTCTTCGTTCGCAACAACTGTAACTACAGAAAATATAATTGAATATGTTGCTACTCACGCTTCTGTGAGTAAAAAGGCTTTAGCGTGCTATATGTTAGTGAAGACCAATACTCAATTATCAACTTTAAAAATAATAAATTTTAAGTTGGGCGTACCACTATCCTCTTATGAAAGAATATTAAGTGCTGATATTTGGCCAGTAAATGTGGTCGTGCGCCCTTTTCGTTTTTTCGAAAAAACCGAGTCAGCAAACCCACCTACTTAGCTTCACCTCAACATGCCAATAAAAGCCTAAAAATTTATTTTCATAACGCCTCCGGAATTAGAACAAAGTGCGACGATTTACGCTCGCTTAGTACACATTTAGAGTATGATATTTTCGTAATTATTGAGACTTGGCTCAATATTCAATTTTTCGATGCTGAATTATTTGACCTGAAGTTGTATGACGTCTTTCGCAAGGATCGTGACCCGGCCAAGACTGGATGCGTAAGGGGTGGTGGCGTATTGATTGCTTCCCGTCGGGAGCTCAACGCGTCGCTTATTGTACTGGAGTTCAATGACTCTTTATTGGACCAATTATGTGTGCGGGTCCAATGTGTTTCTGGGATGCTCTATTTATGCGCATCATATATTCCTCCTGCTAGCAGTGAAGCTATCTATAAATCACATGTCGATAACGTAATGTCACTTCACAACAAAATCGGAGAACATCAGCTGTGCGTACTGGGGGATTTTAATCTAAACAATATCTCCTGGACACACTTAGACAATAATATTTATCTTACTCCGACCATTCTAGCCAGCCCCTTAGAGACTTATTTCATAGACAACTTTTTGGGTTGTGGTTTATCGCAGATAAATTGCTTCTACAATAAACTGAATCGTCTACTAGACCTTATTTTTATAAGCCACAATGTAAAATTTAATTTGTATCATGCTCCATCTTGTTTATCGCAGCCAAACATGCATCACTCTCCATTAATGCTCGAGATTGACTTATTTGAATACTTCGAGTGCCCAAATGTTACTCAGAAAATCTCTTTCAACTATAAACTTTGTGACTTTTCATTTTTAGATGGAATTTTCGCTGATATTAATTGGGATGATATGCTTGGCTCTGATGATGCTTCTTCTTGCTACTATGTGTTCAAAAATATAATTTATGATTGCTGTAAAGATAATGTACCAATTTAAAAAAAACTACCGTATAAGCTCCCGTGGTTCTCTCAGGAACTAAAGCGGTTAAAGAACTTGAGAAATAAGTTTTTTAAAAAGTTCAGATTAACCAATGATCTAAAACATTTTGAGTTATGTTCTACTTACAAAAACCAATTCGCCAAGCTAAATAAAGCTCGTTACAATAACTACATAGGTAACTTTGAAGCTAATATAAAAAGTAACCCAAAATGTTTCTGGCGCTATATCAAGTCTAAAAAGGGGGTTTCGGATATTCCCAGGTCTGTTTTTTACAATGGGAATACAGCAAATTCCATTTCGGATGCTGCCAATCTTTTTGCAGATTTTTTTGCGGCTAATTTCATCTCGGACGAGGATATACTCGATGCTGAGAATGCTAGTTTACATTCTTACGATTATTGTACCGAAAGTACTACTTTTAATCTTGGATCTTTAGCTCTTTCAGAGGAAGACATTGTTGAAGGCATAAAAAACATCAAATTTTCAACCGCGACTGATATGGACGGTCTCTCCGTAGTTCTGTTAAAAAACTGCCCTTCTCTAATTGAACCCTTAAAACGTATCTTTAATAAATCTCTGGATTCAGGCATTTTCATCGAAGATTGGAAACGTGCTTACATTTCCCCTATTTTTAAGAGTGGAAATAAAGCTGATGTAAGAAACTACCGCCCAATTTCTAAATTATCTACAGTGTCAAAACTTTTTGAAAGCGTGATAAAGGCTAAACTTTGGTTTAATCTTAAGCATTTGATTTGCCCGAATCAGCACGGTTTCGTTTCGGGAAGATCTACAATAAGTAATTTAGCAGTTTTCGCCAATGATTGCTTTGATGCGTTCCAAAATGGTCACCAAGTGGACGTAATTTACACTGATTTTGCTAAAGCCTTCGATAGGATCTCACATTCTGTCCTAATTGCTAAACTCAACCATTTAGGTTTTCATTCCGGCTTCCTTAAGTGGATTATGTCGTATCTTAGTGGTCGGAAAAGTTCAGTTCTCCTGGATGGTATATATTCTAAAACTATAATTTCCACTTCGGGTGTACCACAAGGCAGCATACTGGGCCCATTATTCTTCATTTTATTTATAAATGATATAGGATCATGCTTTTCAGCTGTTAACTATCTGCTTTACGCCGACGATCTTAAAATTTATTACGAAATTAAAGAGATGAATGACTCACTTGTCCTTCAGGCTGATTTGGACAGGCTGTATTTATGGTGTGTAAAAAATAGGCTTTTTCTTAATATAAAGAAATGTCATCAAGTAACCTTCTCCAAGTTGCTGCAGCCCTTCCAAACTTCTTACCATATTTGCAATACCCGTTTAGATTCGCTTAATGAAGTGAAAGATCTCGGTGTCTTTTTCGACTCCAAGTTTACTTTTGTCACGCACATAAATTATACTATTTCTAATTCGTTTTCAATGCTTGCCTTTGTTCGTCGCAACAGTAGGTGTTTCTCCAATCCATATACTCTTAAAACCTTGTACACTGCTTTTGTTCGGTCTAAATTAGAGTACGCCGCCTTCATTTGGAGACCGTATCATCAAGTACATATCATTCGGCTGGAGTCGGTTCAGAAGACATTTTTACGGCATGCTTTGCGTTCCCTTAATTTTTCCGAGCCGATCCCATCATACTTAGCGCGTTGTCAATTGATCAACCTAATGACGCTGAGCAATAGAAGAATTTTCTTATCTGTATCTTTTATGCTTGATATTGTCTCGGGCACTGTCGACTGCCCTAATCTTCTTAGCAGAGTTAAGTTTAACGTCCCCGCAAGAGTTTTACGCAATTACGAGGTTTTTGCTATTGGTTTTAGTAGAACGCTTTATGGCAGTAATGCACCAATCAAAAGAACCCTGTCTGAACTGAACAAACTCTCAAGTTCTTTGGACCTAGATCTCTCGCTCACGAAGAATGTCTTAAATAATAAACTTAAGCTTTTCTTATTATATAAATCCATTGTATAGGTAGTAATATACATATTATTATTTTTCTATTATGCTTTGGTCTGTACCTGTAATTAGACTATAATGAATGAATAAATAAATAAATATGTGAAGTTGAAAAAGCATATGTATGTGAAGAAAGGTGTTCGTTTCACAACCCTTCGTGGCACTTTTCTATTCACCTTTCTTTCAGTTTTCGGATCTCTTTCCGCAGTTTTTGCTGGCTATACACATATACATACATGCATATCGTCGTATAAAGTGTACAAACCCACGTATCGTCGTTCTGCAAAATCGCGTAACTAACATTTGCTGCCAAAAATTGGATTTGCTTACAGAAGCTGTTGGCTCAATCCATATCCATTCGTCCTGAAATATACTATCCAGAAATGCGATTGCTTTATAAAAAAGAGAACAATTTTGAAATATGAGTGTTTTTACTATCTAGATAATAATTTATACAACCTCACATAGGCGGCTTTGCATTTTGTTGATACGCGGTTTTGTACTTTAAACGACGATATACAGATTATTAAAGACGATATAAATTACACTGTGTGACAAAAAAAAAATTTATATAATTTTTTCGAGGTTAACACTTGTTGTAGGTCTATTCAAGCAGTAAAATCTGCGTACTCAGAATTTTAAATACACCCTCAAAATCTGGGCTTAAGGTCAAACACCGCGTTTTTCATAGGGTGACGCACAGGTATACTTGCTCTTAACTTTATTTCTGTTTACCCGGTGAAAAGTACGTATATACGTATGTGATTCAAGATAAGAGATTTCGCTGCTTACAACAATGTTTAAATTGATAATTTATCTTAAGAAAGGGCAAAGGAATCAATGATCGGACTTAAAAAAAAATTTTGTGGTAGAACAAGGAAAAAAATGTTGTAGATTTCAAAAAAATGTGGTAGATCTCAAGTTTTGGATCAAACTTTGTACAAAAATTTAAAAAAATCTGCAAGGTTTCACCTAAATTGCAAACATTTTAATTAGAATCCAAAACAAAATTAATTTTAGTATAATAAGGCGCAAGATTGAAGTTGATAAAAATTGCGTCGAGTTTTGGCAATTTTTTCCTTGACAGCTTCGAACATATTTTGAAAGATTTCCGCAACCTTTCGGAGTGCTGCCGGCTTTTCTTTTTATCACATCACGATGTAGCAAACAAATTTGGCTCGTTCCAGAAATGCTACTTGGGATTTGCCGATTTTGACAATTCTCAAGTAAAAGTAAACAACGCTTAAGAAATTTGAGATGCACTGAAATTTGCTAATCCTTTCACAAAAATCGCCGGTTTTTATAATTTTCGCTATTAATTCTTTTTATAAATCATATATTTTGCAATTTAACACAATAAAACCACGTTTGATGTCGAAGAATTGAATATTGAGAAAATTTACTATTTTACAGTTTATTATATCCTCCCATTCTGCCTGTTGTTAGTGTTTGGTGTTGGACAATTTTTGCTCTTAAAATTAAGAAAAGTTTGTCGAGCCAAAATAAAACTACCTAAAAACGCGAATATGATTCAGACCTTGTGTGGTAGATGTTCAAAAAAGGGGCAGATCTACAACAATGTGGTATACGTCCGATCACTTAAAGGAATCTTACAGAGTATATGCAAACGTTTAATTTTTAACATTTTTTCATTTTAAATTACGACTTGTCCGACTATTTTGTTTACTAGTATACATATATAGGGTGCCCATCGAATTTTTTTTTATTTTTATTTCAAGGCCCTAACCCCTAATTTCCTTTCTTTTTATGAGAAATATTATTGCCTATTTTTAAATTTTTTTAAAAATCATTTAAAGTTCGCGACTTGTCATTTTAGGTCAGAAAATATGGTTTTGTAGATTTATCAGTTTAATTGTACTACATATTTTGTAATTGTATAAATAAGGAATCGTCAAAACTTAAAAAAAATAAGAAAATATAATTTTTTTTTATTTGCTCAATGAAAATCGCGACAATCCAAGAATGACAGTAGATTATTATACATCATTTTAAAGGCCTATAAATCTTCTTCTCACAACATGTTCGATCTTTAAAATTTAATGAAAAATAGTCAGTCAAAACTGATAAATGTACAAAACCGCGTTTTCTAGCTTAAAATGAAATGAAATGAAAGGTATATTTACAAGTTTTATTTTTTAGTTTTTTGAGGTGCTACCCCCTAAAATTGTTATATATAAGGAGAAAATATTTATCATTTAATATAGACTCAATTGACCCAAATTAACCCATGTCACAAACGAGTTGGAATAATGAGCCATGTATCGTGGTTCTGTGCGTTATTATCTACTTACTCGTACATATAAAAAATCCTAAATATACATACACATTTTAAAGAAACAAAATCAAACTTATTTTAAACCGACTTCACAAAAAGGCAAAGGCTATCAATTATAATTATCAATGCGTCGGAATATTTTTTTTACGTATTTTACCGCATAACTTTTTACCACGTTAACCGATTTCTATAGTCTTTTTTTTAAAGGAAAGGTGTTACCCCAGAGGTGTTCTCATACTAATTTGGTTAAAATCATGATCATTGGATCATGAAGAAATTAATGATAATTTTAAATTTGTATATGAGAAGTCGGTTTTGACTTTTGCTTAAAAATTACTTGTCCATTTATTTATGAATGATGGGGTGAACAGAAATAATTTTGTTTTGCATCATGCTATGTTTTATACAATAGTAACCGTGCAAAGGCCGCTAATAAGGTGGCTAGCCAAAGGCAGCACTGACGCAAAGTGATTCTGTCGTTATCTCAACTTCGACCCGTTTGTGGCACGGGTTAGACTTGATTAATTGAGCCAAAATTTTTAGGGAATTACTTTTTCAATAAAAGTGTCCATTTAAAGGGGTAGCACCCGCAAATTTCCGATTTTCTAAAATAAGGGCCACTTTAATGTACATATATAAGAAAGAAGCCGTAAGGAGTTTTGTTTTTAATTAGCTATAAATTTTGGAAATCAATTTGGTTTTGGCTGAGACAATCGACTTTGACCAATATGTTCTGCACTTTTTCTAGTACTAAAATTTAAGTAAGATATCACATCATGGGATAAATTTTATTGGTGGTGTTATGGGGTCTGCATATACATATATATTTATATACTATTGAACAAAAATGCCGGACAAGACGTACAACAGATTGCTCCACCATTTCTCAAGACAAATTAACCATTTATAAATGGTTGTAAAAAACGAAATGCTTTCTCTTAAATGGCATATGTAAGTATTTTTCATCGGACAAACAGAAATAGAGTTTCGAGCAAGTATGTGCTTCAACCTATGAAAAACGCGTTTTTTACCTACAGCCCAGATTTTGAGGGTATGTTTGATTTGATTTAAGTATCATATCAACTACCACCTGACAAACTTTCGTGCGAACTAAAATCATACATTTTTTTTATTTGTTTTATATTCACCTAAGCAGCTGATGTATAACGCACCCACATAGAGCCAGCTGAACATCATTTTCTTACTCTTTACTATACACTCTAAACTGAAATAATTAAATATTTTGTTTTTTTTTTGTTTGCGTGGGAGGCTGCTGTAGCCCAA
This sequence comes from Rhagoletis pomonella, assembly GCF_013731165.1. Classification (NCBI taxonomy): domain Eukaryota; kingdom Metazoa; phylum Arthropoda; class Insecta; order Diptera; family Tephritidae; genus Rhagoletis; species Rhagoletis pomonella. The sequence goes on along the minus strand of NW_023458555.1, from coordinate 96,002,662 downwards.
CCCAACCTTGGTGCCGCAGCGGAACGTTACTAGGCTTTATAGGAGCATTATACGATGCATTGAAATGAATATGAGCCAAACTAAAATTATTGACAAAAATATGTCGCTGGCTCCCGGACTATTAGGAATGTTTCGAATGTCATATTTTTTACATTCGCGAATGTTAGGAATAACATTAAAAAAGCTTTAAGCAACTTAAAAATTGTGTAAATTATTAGAACATTGAACGAGTGCTTAACCTATACATGCGGTGACCATCCGTCCTGTGTTATACGGGACATCCTTCTTTTTTGACCAGTTGTCCTGGCAATTAATTTATATTATACGGGACGCCAAATGTTCTGTATTTCTTTTAATGTCCTGTATTTGTTCCGTATTCGGTGTTCGGTATTTCGACGCCTTAAAAGCTCATTAAAATGGCATGCCTATGAACCAGTCTGAATGCCTGTGTTTCGAATCGAGGAGCACATACAGTGACCAAAATATAAATTAGGATTCTACATTTTAGCAAGATTCGGCAATTTTTTTTTGTTTATTTACGGTTTATTATTATTTTTTAAGTAAAGCTCTTTTCCCAACAAATACCATATAAATCGAAATGTCCGACTTTGAGCAAAACCTATGAGAATTAATTCTGCAAATTTTTACCAAAATTTCAAACTTTTTGGTCAGAACCTTTGAAAACAAGTTTGGTTTTTGGAGTAAAAATCTCGAGAAAAGATATCCTACAAATTTGTGATGTTACTATAAGGCTGCTGTTAAGATCTGTTAGCTTTTATGGAAAAAATTTGCAAAATTATTGTTTGTCCCGTATTCGGCTCGAATAAATATTGTCACCGTACCTATGCAGTGTTTTAATGCACATAGTAGTCAAAGTTCAAAAGGCCTATATTATATTTCAAAAAAATAATTTTGCTGCCTTTTCTCTCATGAGGCGATTTCTTAGAAGCTCTTATATAAGGCCGGCTGCACCGAACAATTGCTCACTTGGAACGCTGGCGGGTGGAGCGCTCAAATATTTGCCGGCCATACCACCAATCGAGAGGATTTTCACCGAGATGAGCTCGTTCCCTAAGATATGCCTTCAATTGAGCTTTAATTTCCAGATTCTACATTCTAGCCTTCGCTTTCGCTGGAGGAATCTAAAATTATTTCTAGGTTGCTTATAAGACTTTTAGCAGTACTTTTTGAAGGCCCATCAGTGTTGCTTGATATACTACTTAACCGTTTAGCGCCTGAAGCTAAAAGCCGTTATTGTCCGCACCCTGGTTAGACAGATTTACCTCCCAATTCTGTGTTTTCTTGATAAATTATTTGTAAAGAAATTTTATCAAGTAAAAGCTCCCATCGTATTCTGTGTCAATATTTATAAAATAAAAAGCTCTACCATTTCCACATTAGAAAACTATATGTTTTTCGCGCTAGTAAGCACTGGCCTTCAATCCATGATGTATTTTCTAACGAAATTTGTGTTGAAAAGGGCCTATTTAGAATCTTTTTGTTTACTTTTACCTGTATAAATAAAACAGAATTCTGCTTAACTGTAATAACCATTAATAATGCGATTGCAAAAATATAAGAGGTGGAAGTAGCGATTTTTGTGTGGATGGTGGGCGGAGAAGTAGGCTAAAATTAATCGTTTTAAAATTCTAAGTTTTTCATCTGTGTGACACTATGATTTGAAATATGCTAAACTTATTTGTTTTCCACAAATTTATTGTATGTTGGGAATTAGAAAGCGATGCGCCGTTAAAAATAATATATTTAAGTATATGGGAATTAAGGTTCCATATGAAACTACTTCGAGTAAAATATATTTATCATTTGATCTGAAATATTAGTATGTATTGTAAACCTGACAGTAGCCTAAATATAATAATATATTAAACAGTGGGGATATGGATAATGTGCACTGACTTGATTGCTACCTATGTATTTCGGCGTATTATGTAGGCTAACACCATGTTTTATCAAAAGCAGACCATATTTAACATTTAAAGCCACATTTTGTGCGGATGGTGGGCTTGCCTATGGATACGGTGACCATATTTTTTTCATTAAAATACAGAACACCTCAAAATCAACTACAAAGCTTTGACAAGGATTTAGTTGCTTATATATACATGGGTGGAAACTTCATAAAATTTTGCTTGATCTAAACAGAATCAAATACCCACAAGTGACCTTGTGATATTATTTTTATAATCAGCATATAATTTAAGTTGTTTGTAAAAACAATTAACCAAATTTCCAAATATAACATATTTATTGAAAGTATTGTTACAAATAAATAAATATATATACATGTGAAGAATGATTTTTTTGTAATAAAGCATCGTTTGCTTTTAGGTAGTCTTTAAACTCTAGACAACTGAGATCATAAATGCACTTAGTAATTAAAATTGCTTTAATCGTTTCTATTTTAATTTGTGTTTTTTCATTAGTCCAAATGTTGTTTAAAATAGATAATACTCTTTCAGTAGGGGCGTTTGGACCTGGCAAACATAAAGCGAATCCAACAAATTTTAAAATGTTTTTACAAGGTATATCATTTTCGTTAAAATGTTAAAAAATGCCCACCCATCTCTCAGCTGCAAACACCTGGTTATCTGACCAATCTTAATCAAGTCCGAAGTCACATAGCTTTTGACACACGTGAATTCGTCAAAAAGTTCGCCATCATTTATAATTATTTCATTCCTCTTTTCCATAACATATGTACAACTTGCTTCTATTTGGTCCCTAGAAAGCACTGAGCGGAGAAGAACCCACCCTAAAACTTAAACTTATACGAATGCTTTGTCCCATTGATTTAAATAATCAATACAACTATTATAAAAATTGCCCACATGTACTTTGATGTTATCTAAATTCAATTCATTTGATTCTCTGATAATTTTCTTAACGACTAAAGGCAAAAACTCCTCATCTTTTCGGTGCGTGATTTTAAACTTCAGATCCTTTATCATCTTTGATACTTCTGCCATGCATATCATCTGCAACTCAATTTGTACAATGTAATTATGGAAAAGGGTTGCCTGGCAATGTGCAAAAAAAGCCAGACTTCAAAGCAACGGTCAATGAAAAACTGTTTCAAAATGGTTGGACATTTTTCTTGCGATAAAAAGTATATTTTTAATGGCTTAAAAAGTTTTAAAATTCTTTCTATAGCGGTTTTCAGAGTAAGCCATCTAGTCCTGCTAAATCCCATTAATTTCCTATATTCTATATCAACTGTATCGCAAATTTCTTTTAATTCTTCTACGCAAACTGTGTAAATATAAAAAAAGGAATAAATTTTTACGACTATTACTTCGACATTTATTGGAAGACATTCGATGGATGTTTGAATACAATTATTCAAAAAGTGAGCAGCACAGTTTATTTCAATAAGCGTCTTTCCAATTGATGCCTGAAGTTTACAGTACAAACTATTTTTGCCTAGTCTTCTGGCGCCACCAAAATTACAATTTGTATTGTCTGCACAAATAGCAAGCAGTTTTTCATTTATGTAAAATTTTTTTAAAAGACCATACATATATTTCGTCAAGATGTCAGACGATTCGCCTGGCAGGTCACTGACCTCTAATATTTTTACTTGAATCCCTTTGTGTGGCGCAAAATAGCGGACAAGTATTGGACATACCCTGCAGGGAGTGACGTTAGCTTATACCTAATTTTAGTCTGTTTACGCGAACACTAGTGCTAACTATTAAGAGTGTATTTTGTTCGAAAAAAGCTAACTACTTTTGTGTGGCGATGGCCGCAAAAAAGTCAGACCTGGATACCTCTGCATTACATGTCAACTAACTTGTAACTAACTACTTTTGGACATAAAATATCAATAAGAAAAACAAAATATTTTTTTGTTTTTTTACCTTTTTATTTACTTATTTATTTACTTTATTTTATTACATTTCATATTTGTTTACATATTCTGCTCTGGGTGGCCCCATATTCGAACACCGTCAGACATAACTTCAAAATGATAGTATAAAATTTCGATCTTCCTTTTATTTGTCCTGAATATGAAAAAAAATCTGCGAAGTTCAGAAAAAAAGTGTATTGAAAGTAAATTTTGTATGAGGATATTTAATAGAAACTTGTAAAGAAAACCAACTCCCGATTGAGTCTGCATGACTCCTGCACGACTTTACAATTCACTTTAAGTTGGTTTTGTCATAGCTAATTAAAAGTGAGGTATTAATCGAAATCTCGCCAAAAAGCTAACTATAAGTTGGTTAGTTTTAACAATTGATAATTTTTCACTGCAGGGTAGTTCTATACTTCCATTATTTGAACAATCTACGTACACTGTGACGAAGTCTGTTACGCACAAATCGGTTTTCGTTACCTGAATGGAATTTGGGGCCAGGACGTTACAGATTATAGATTCACATTTTGTGAAATCGTTTGAGCGAGGAGTGGTTGTGTTTCACCGTATGAAACGCCCATGTGCCTTCGTTGATGCATACTTTCTTTCCGTTGCTATCAATTACCTCCTTACGAAAAAAAGTTGATATTGTTTTGCTGGACGACAGCGCAATTATGGCTTTTTTATGTTTGTTCGTCGCTAAGTGTTGTTGAATGTCGAGTTTGCCGCGATTAGCTATGGAAAATATCGCTTTGCACTTCAAACACTTCACTTCGCTTGTGTTATTGGTTTTAGTTATAAAGCTATATTGGTTTTGCAAGTCCGCGTTGGAAATGCATTTTCGTCATGGCGGTATTGGGCTAAAAACAACCAATTTGACAATTATCCACATATGTGTGTATAAAGTTTAATTCTCATAGTATTTCAAATAAAATTTACCAGGATTCAATCGATCTTTTTCACCGGCGACTTTGATCGACATCCAACGCGAGTTTCTTCATTTATCCACCTTATTTCATTAACAGCTGATGTGACAAGTGCTGTGTGCAGTGATGCCAATTTAATAGATAATAATTATTTTCCAGTGTTATGTAGCAACCAATTATTTGCTCATCGTTTGAAATTTATTTTCGCACTTTGGTAATATTATAATACAGAACAAATACAGGAGATATTTTCCAATACAGAACATTTTTGCTGTTTTTATTAAAAAATAATTCATACAGAACATTATATTAAAATACAGTACTGTTCTGTATAATACAGAATGGATGGTCACCGTACCTATGGACCAATCTTAACTATATTTGATATTTATGTTTTCACAGCTAAAACACACTTGCAAACCGATTTTAATCCAATTTCGGCCAATCCTGCCCATACCACACTTATTCTTTTCTAAGTGAAAACTATTTTTGTCCGCAGCTTATATGGGGACATTACACTGTGCGGCGCGCAGTGCGAAATTTCGGCGATTTAGGGGAAGGAATATCATTTTGACTCTAGAAATTATTTTTTAAGTTACGTACTTCTAATTATGGTTTCAAAGGATGTACGTGATTCCATAAGTACAATATTTTATATGGACATTTCCAGGGGACAGTCTTTAAAGTCAAAAATTTAAAGTGATATATCTATGTTAGATATGGTCGAATCTTGTTTATTTTTTCAATGTATATTGGTTGCATAGCAAAAATATTTACCCGTTAGGCCCGTATTTATGGACTGATTTCGTAAAAATTTGCGACATGTATTAGACACATATTAACAAATAAATTTTAAAAAATAGTCCCGCTAGATACCGCTTTAGTCGAAATAATAATAATCTATACTAATATATATTTTGAAAGCCGTTTTTTTCTGTTCGCAAAGCTCGAGATCGGCTGTACCTTTTTTTGAAAATTCGGTTATAGGTTCTGGATGGGCTTCTTATTGTCTTAGGCAAAAAAAAGTTTAAACACTTCCTAAAAATGGAACTGCAGGACTTAAGGGGCGTTCCCCTCCCATACAAACCGAATTTTTCTTACTCCATATCTCTGGAAATGTTCATGGTAGAGTTCTGGAAATTTGTACGGAGATATACGAAATCCATCGCATACTCTTGGAGAAAAATTGGAGCTATCGGAAAAGGAGGCGTGATACCTCCCATACAAACCGAATATTCATACTGCATATCTCTGGAAGTGTTCATGGTAGAGTGATGGAACTTGGTATTGGCGCACACAAAATCGATCGCATAATCTTGGAGAAAAATTGGACATATTGGAAAAGGGGGCATGGCATCTTCCTTTCAAACCGAATTTTTCATACTGCATATCTCTGGAAGTATTTATGGTAGGGTATTGGAACTTGGTATGGAGATATATAAAATCCATCGCATACTCTTGGAGTAAAATTTGAGCTATTGGTAAAGGGGCGGGGCACCTCCCATACAAACCGAATTTTTCATACTGCATATCTCTGGAAATGTTCACGGTAGGGTACTGAAACATGGTGTGGATATACATAAAAATTTGAGCTATTGGAAAAGAGGGCGTCGTACCTCCCATACAACCCGAATATTTCATACTGCATATTTCTGGAAGCGTTCATGGTAAAATTTTTGAACTTGCTACGTAAATACATGAAACCAATCACATACTCATAGAATAAAACTGCTGTTATTGGAAAAGGGGCGTGGCATCTCTTATAAAAACCGAATTTTCTTACTGTATATCTCTGGCAATGTTCATGGTAGAGTACTGGAACTTGGTATGGAGATATAAGAAATCAATCGCATACTCATGAAGAAAAATTCGGACTATTTGAAAAGGGGGCGTGGCACCTCCCATACAAACCGAGTTTCTCATAATAAGTATCCCTGGAAGTGTTATGATATATGAAATTAACCGCATAGTCATGGAGAAAATATGGTGCTATTGGAAAAAGGGACGTGTAACCTACCATAAAAGCCGAATTTCATACTGAATATCTCTGGAAGTGTTCATGGTACAGTACTGGAACACTTCGTATGGAGATATATGAAATTAATCCCATACTCATTGAGAAAAATGGGCTCATTAAAAAGAGGGCGTGGAAAAGTACAAACATACTGACTTTTAATTATCTTTGAATGTGTATATAATTCTTCTGTATTTATATTTGTGAGTGAAATCCTAAATGGCTGGAGGGATTTTAACAAAGTTTTTTGTGTTTGTTTGAGTGGGTCTCTTGATAGTTTAGTTTCACAATTTAATCCGCCAGTTGAAGTTGAGTTATTACTTAAAATATTTTTTATGATCCGATTTGGCGAATATTCAAAACATGTATTGGAAACGGTAAAGGCAGCCCAATTGCCAGGTGGTGCTGAGGTCCAGTTATTACTAAAAATCGTCAAGTAAGAAAAGGTGGCGGAAATGTCAGACTAAATCGACCTGTTGCACCATTGAGTATATCGAACTCTCGTGTGTTACGATTGGCCCAATGGATGTTATTTGCCAACATTATTATGCGTTAAAGCTTCATTCAGAAACTATGTTTATACGTAACCTATTTGCAAATAAAAATATTTGCAAATACCTAACACACTGTTTATTCGATGGTGGAAAATTCTTTTTTAATATTGCCTGATTATAAAGAGGCCACAAGATTACCATCGAAAAAGAAAACAAAGTTAAAAACTGCAATGACTTGATTATAAAAAGGCAATAATATGACCATCGAAAAAGAAAACAAAACTAAGAATGGCGGCGTCTTGCGCTTAATTGCAAATAGTATCAATCAATACTTATTTGCGTGATTTATTTATTTGCAAATAAAAAAAATAACTCCGCATTTATACGGCAAAGTTTACCATTTTGCAAATTATTATTTGCAAATAATACGTGCGTATAAACGTAGTAAGAAACACCAGGGCTGAGTTGTGCAGTGGTAAATCTCAAATCACCACCCGTCGAAATACGTTAAAAGCCAGTTTCATGAAAGCAATTTAAAGAAAATTTATTTTTTTAATTGGATTTAATATAGAACATGACAGAAAAAGATAATGTTTCACTTAAATTACTTTCGCGAAACTGGCTTTTAAGGTATTTCATCTCAGTCTGTATATATATATTGAATTTCTGTTGAACAAGGATACGCATTCATTTTGAAATTGCCACCAACTATAAGATAAAGCTTCTAGGACACTTTCACTATAGATCCGGATCATTGTTGCCACCAGCGAACTTCTCCTGGACATAACCCTTTCGTTCGGTTACTTAAGGCGGCAAACGACCACTAAACCATAGTCTTAGTCGATGAATTGCCAGTACAAACCGTGAATGTGGATAGTTTGAGAAACTGTTGAACCAAAATGTTTAAATTAAAAATCTAATTTTAGGCGGGACGAAGTTCGCCAGGTCTGCTAGTAATAATAACAATAATCCCAACTGTTTTTACCCTCCATTCTTGCCCATCCGCACGAGGGGCGCAGTCCGCCTGACGTACGGAACCAGTATTTTAAATTTTTGCGCCAAGTCAGGATAGGCAGTAGTTTGTTAAGTGTCGAGATCTAAAACTGTTCAGCTATATAACTAAATTCATCAGCTGATTTTATGTCTTTATGTCTTTATGTTAATAATTAATTTATTGATAGAGGAGAGAACTGATTTCTTAATACTGAAAAGCGCATCTGATATATCAAAGGTGCTGGAATGAGAGTTAAAATCCTGGCATAAGCAACGGAGTGGGTCGTGCAATTCAAAATTAGTTTTACAAGATTTCGGAACTTGGGGACAAAAGTGTCTTGATACCCGGGAGGGCACATTAAGGCTAACTTCACCCAGAAGAAGCTGAGTTGAAATTGAGCCTGTCAGCAATTTAATTATAAAAATTGTACCAAGCGTTTGCCTGCGGCTGGCAAGTGTAGGAAGATTAATAGGTTCTAATCGGCTCGTATAAGGCGGAAGGTTATATTGAGAATCAAAACGGAAATTCCTTAAAGCAAAAAGTAGGAATTGGTTTTGAATTGATTCTATCTTGTCTGAGTAAATTTGATACCTTGGATTCCAAACCACCGAACCGTATTCCAGAATCATTTCATTTCATTTCATTTATTAATGTATGCATTAGCACAGTATGAATAAGAAATCTTTTGTAGTACAACAGTAATTTATATATGTATGAGACAATAAAGGTTATAATGAAAATATTTAATTAGGACTGACGTAAGGTAAACAAAACTGGCACAGGTATTAGGTTGTATAAATTTAGAATAAAATAAAAATGAGTGATATTAATATGGCTAAATATAATCACATGTATATATATGTAAGAAGAGAGCACATCTTAGTGTAACAGGTATTTAACTTAAGACAAACTTGCGAAAATATGAATACAAGAGCCTCTTAAAGTTGCTTTTATTTAAAGTACTACGGATAGAGGCTGGAATAGCGGTCCATATACGAATAGCGGTGACAAAAACTAGTCTTGCAGAGCTGAGATAGCTAAAGCTAGGGACAATTAGGTCATTTTAGGCCACTTTGATTTTGGAAATATTAATTTTTCATAAAGGTAGCCGGGAGTCTTATCCATCATAAGACGAAATAGGAATATACAATTTCTAGCTTTCAAGTAGTCAGAGATTTCACAGCCCAGCATACTTGCCCTCCAGGCAGAGATATGCTCAAATTTTGCCATCCTAAATAATAGATATGTATAGTCGTTGCGCTGGGTATTCAGTTACAGTTGCATGGCTATACTCAATCCCGACTCTTGCGTCCTCGTTCGCGCACTCTGGGCAACGTGAGTAACTCATGTGCGAGATGAGGTAACCTATCCGAGTGGAGCATTAGGTCACAGCAGAAAGAGAGGGAGCTTCGGAGGGGCCACTCCAACTTATTCGGTTTAAGGGCTCACTGAAGTCTGCAGCGTCTGTTCACCAGTAGGTGCGGCTGCAAGCGGGTGTCTTCTTGGAGCAAGCGACTCGCTATATAAACGTGTATTTGGTTGCGAAACCACCCCCGTCCCAGCATTGGGTTGTGCGCTGGGTTTGGGGCCCACCACGTAGAAACCACTTCCAGTAAAAAAGCAAGGCAAAGTCTCGGATGAGACCCCCCCTTATGATGACGACCACGGCAAACGTTTAAAGGACTGCGGTTTGAGGGAATGCAACTGGAATGTCCGGACCCTTAATGGGGATTGTGCCTCTGCCCGGCTGGTTGATGTCCTGATAAGGTCAAAAGCTGACATCACCGCCATCCAAGAAATGCGTTGGACTGGGCAAGGCAAGCAATGTCTGGGACCTTGCGACGTATACTAAAGCTGCCATGTAAAGGAGGGCAGAGACTCCGTCGCCGAGTACTGTCGTTCACCCCGGTGGACGAGCCTCTAGCCACAACCCGCATCGAAGCGAGATTCAACATCTCGCTCATCTGCGCCCATGCCCCGACGGAAGAGAAGGATGAGGCATCCAAGGATCTATTCTATGAGCGCATGAAGCGCACGTACGAGCTCTGCCCCCGTCATGGTATCAAAATCGTGCTTGGCGACTTCAATGCCAGGGTGGGCAAGGAAAGGATCTTTGGATCCACCTTCGGAAAATTCAGCCTCCACGACGAAACGTCCGACAATGGATTGCGGCTGATCGACTTCGCCAGGGCCCGAAACATGGTAGTATGCAGTACTAGGTTCAAGCATAAAAAGATCCATCAAGCTACGTGGCTGTCTCAGGATCGAAAAACGAGAAACCAAATCGATCATGTTGTGATAGATGGAAGGCACGCCTCCAGTGTTTTAGACGAACGCACACTCCGAGGCCCAAACATCGACTCGGACCACTATCTTGTTGCAGCCAAGATACTCACCCGCCTCTGTGCAGCAAAAAATGTGCGCCCAAATATGCAAGGAAAGCTTAACGTCGAAATGCTGCAATCACAACAGACAACCAGCGCTTTCGCTACTCGACTCTCACACCTTCTCTCAGAGAGCACTCTTCAACAAACATATGTGAGCAGTGAAACCACTTTTCCCAATCATTAAGTACCGCCGCCGAAAAAGTAGTCGGATATAAGCAAACCCCAAAAAGCAACTGGTACGATGAGGAGTGTCAGGAAGCTGCAGAGAAAAAAGATGCCGCCTACAGGGCCACGCTGCGGTCGGGCGCAACGCGCGCTATGTGGGACCGCTATAGGGATCTGAAGAGGGAAGCGAGACGTATTTGCCGCAACAAGAAGAGAGAGGCAAAAATACGTGAGTGCGAAGAGCTTGAAATGCTGGCCGACCGGAGGAATGCCCGAAAATTTTACCAGAGAGGCGACTTACGGTAGGTTTAAAGACCGGGGCGCACTCCTGTAAGAACAATAATGGCGACGTAGTAACTGATGTCCAGAGCGTACTTAAATTATGGAGGGAACACTATTCCGCCCTACTAAATGGTAGCAGCACGGAAAATTGTGGAGAAGAAGAACCCGAGCCCGCAGTCGATGATGACGGAGTCGACGCTCCACCGCCTGACTATGACGAGGTACGTATAGCAATAACGCGTGTGAAAAACAACAAAGCCGCTGGAGCTGACATCCTGCCAGCTGAGCTATTCAAGTACGGCGGCGAGGAGTTGATAAGGTGCATGCATCAACTCTTGTGCAGAATATGGTCAGATGAACGCATGCCCGACGACTGGAATTTAAGTGTGCTCTGCCTAATCCACAAGAAAGGTGACCCCGCCATTCGAGCCAACTACCGCGGGATCAGCCTTCTAAGCATAGGTTACAAGGTCTTATCGAGCGTATTGTGTGAAAGACTGAAGCCCACCGTCATTAAACTGATTGGGCCTTATCAGTAAGGCTTTAGACCTGGCAAATCCACCATAGAGCAGGTATACACAATACGCCGATAATAATGTCAGCACCTATTTGTCGACTTTAAAGCCGCTTTTGACAGCACTAAAAGGTGTTGCCTATACGCCGGTATGTCTGAATTTGGCATCCCCTCAAAACTCATACGGCTGAGTAAATTGACGTTGAGCAATACCACCGGCTCCGTCAGAATTGGAAAGGCCTCTCCGAGCCGTTCGCCACAAAACGGGGTTTCAGACAGGGCAACTCCCTTTCATGTGACTTCTTTAATCTGATGTTGGAGAAGATAATAAGAGCTGCAGAACTGAACCGCTCAGGAACAATTTACTACAAGAGCGTGCAATTGCTGGCTTATGCCGATGACATCGACATCATCGGTAACAAAAACCGCGAAGTCGTTTCTGCCTTTTCCAAGTTGGGTCTGGTGGTAAACGAGGACAAGACGAAGTATCTCCTGTCATCAAACAAACAGTCAGCACATTCGCGCCTTATCACCCACGTCACTGTTGACAGTTACAATTTCGAGAATGTAGAGAATTTCGTTTACTTGGGAACCAGCGTTAACACCGATAATAATGTCAGCATTTATATCCAACGCAGAGTCACTCTTGCCAACAAGTGCTACTTTGGACTGAGTAGGCAATTTAGGAGTAAAGTCAGTCGTCGACTACCACTCGTGCTGAGCAGAGGTGTTTTTTTTTTTCTCTGGTGTTCTTTAGTGCTTTTCACAATCACAAATTGTCACGTGTATACCTAGTTTTTTTTCACTTAAATAAAACTAAGTTCTTGTTTTGTTTCGGAGTGGCAAAATCCAAAAGTATTCAGTGCTACACCTAAAACATTCGACATGGCCCCCGGGCCACCCAATTTAGGTACTAATCGGTTTGCGTTGCTAGCCGATAGCACCACCATCAAAAAGAATAAGAAATCCAAAGACAAAAAGAATAAGTCTCTAACGACTAACTTGCAAGACCTTTTCCCTGACCTTCCTAGTGTTAAAAAACCTAACCCTAAGTTCGTAGTCCTCGAGGTAACTGACAAAAATAAGCCATTAAATCACTATTCGTGCTTTGCAGTTGACAAATCCATACGTGCAGTAAGTAGAGAAATTCAATCCATTTCTGAACTACGTGACGGCAACATCCTTTTATTAGTTAATAACAAGAGCGTGGCAGAAAGATTCCTTGGCTTAAAAGAGCTTCCTGGCATATGCAGCATAAAAGCAAAATACCATGAAAATCTTAACTTTAATAAGGGCACCGTGTTCGCGCCTTTTCTCAATAATGTCAGTGTAAGTGAAATCGTAAGTGAGCTAAGCGCACAAGGTGTAGTGGCGGCCTATAAGTTTCAAAAGAAGATTACCAATGATAAACTAGTTCCATCCGGTGTCGTTTTATTAACATTCGACCTATTTCACCTTCCTGACAAGATTGACATTGCTTGGAGAAACGTCCGCATAAGGCAATATATCCCCAACCCAATGCGCTGCAAGAGCTGTCAGCTGCTGGGGCACACAGCAAAATTTTGCAAGCGCTCGCCAGCATGTGTTAATTGTAATTTTCCACCCCACCAGCCTGATAACTGCACTCGCATTCTTTGCGCCAACTGCTTAGCAGATCACCCATCTTCGTCGAACAAGTGTCCAAAATTTATTCAGGCAAAAGACATACAAAAAATTCAAACAACTTAAAAATGTACCATGAGGGAAGCTATTAAAATATACCAGAGCTCTACTCCCTCCCTCCCCGAAAACGCGCTTTCCTTTTCAACAGTTCTTTCTACGGAAAACTGTCAGCCAAATATTTCAGAAATAACACCTTCCAATCCACATCCACAATTAACTCAACATCAATTGTACAATAATTCAGAAAAAACTCTTCCCGCATCCGATTTAACTGTAAATAACATAACCACTCCAATCATAGCTCCAGCATTCACTCATTCAACAGAAGATCTCCCAATAAATATCTCTCCACTTTCGAATCTCACTCAAACCCAAGAAACATCCAATATAAATTTTGCTAACACCGATTCTGACTCGGCTCTCATTCATTCCCTAAATTTCACTACCACAGATTTTAGCTCAACTCCAAACTTCTCTTCCGATCACCTACAAACAAATAACACAAATCTCCCAATTCTTAAAACTAAATACAGCTTCCTACCTCTCGCTGATGACACTACAATGTCATCAGAAGATGATTAACGAAATAAATCACAAAGCATAACAAATAGTACAACCAACAGTTAAAAAGAAAAAACAATAAACCAAGCAAATACTCTCTTAACTCTCATATAGCAACAATATCAATAACACACACAAAACCGGTTGTTAAGCTATATTTCTTTTATGTTTAGTATACTTCAGTGGAACATTAAAGGCTACTGGAATAATTTCCATGAACTTCAACTTCTTTTGAAAACACATACTCCATCATTCATATCGTTACAAGAAACACACATTCAACACGCAAACACTCCAACCGCACCTGCGGGGTACGTGGGGTATTTTCATAATTTAAGCTGCAACTTAACGTGCAAACAAGGTCTAGGTGTGCTTGTTAAAAGAACAATTCCACATACTAGACTAAGCATTGCTTCGCGCATCTCCACCATTGCTATTGAGCTTAATATTGGTTTCAAAGTTATCTTTATCTCAATGTATATACCACCTTCCCAAAACTTTCAAGCTCACGATATCTTGTCAGTCTTTTCTAATATCTCTTCTCCAATAATACTGCTCGGAGATTTTAATTCTTGGAGTACACTTTGGGGTTCAACAACAGATAACCATAGGGGGAAAATCATTGAAGATGTTATATTGGCATCAAACCTCGTCGTGCTAAACAACGGACTTCCCACACATTTCTCGACCCACAAAACTTTTACTAGCGTAGACCTTACTATGTGCAGCGCTATCTTAGCTCCAATGTGTTCCTGGAAAGTCCTAAGCGATTTGCATGGAAGTGACCACTTCCCTATTATCACAACAGTTTGGACGAAGAGTAACAATTCAATTTTCAAAAAAAGGACAAAATTTTTAACCAAAAGGGCTGACTGGAATAACTTTCGTACTTGCTGTGAAAATGTTTTTTTCAAAATACCAATTTTCCGAAAACGTCAATAAAGAAGCTTCAAATGTGGGAAAAATTCTCAGAGAGGCCTCCCATCATAGTATACCACAAAGCAAAACTATCTCAACGAAACATCCAGTGCCATGGTGGAACAGCAGCATTGCTCTTCTTAGAAATAATAAACAAAAAGCCTGGGCGGAATATAAGAAGAAGCAAACAGAAAGCAATCTGATTGCGTACAAAAAAGCCAACGCGGCATTTAGATACCATAGCAGAGCAGCAAAAAGGGCTTGCTTTGAACAGTTCACAAGCTCCATTAATCCGAACTCCTGTCCGCGTCAAATATGGCACAATATTAAGCTTATAACAGGTACCTTTTCCCAGAGCAAAATTTCGGTAATTAACACCGAAAGAGGCTCCCTCCTTGAACCTAATGAAATTGCAAACTACTTTTCTTCCACCTGGTCTGCTTATAGTAACGACCCAAACTTCGACCAACTGTTTATTTATGAAAAAAGAAGAGCGTTAAATAACGTTTATTCAGCTCCAACCCCGCTTTCGACTTCGGCAAGACAAATTGAAGAACCTATCCGGTCTCTCGAACTTAATGAAGTTCTACAATCACTAAATGGTAAAACCCCTGGTCAAGATAGGATCTCATACGACATTATAAAAAACGCGCCTACCTGTGTCAAAAATCGACTTCTGAAACTCTATAATGACATATTTAGCAGTGGTATTTATCCTCAAAAGTGGAAGAACGCTGATATTGTGCCAATTTTAAAGCCAAATCAACCACAAGATGATATTAAAAGTTACCGCCCAATTTCCTTACTCTCATGCCTTAGCAAAGTTTTAGAAAAAATTATAGCAAAGCGCCTTATGTGGTTTGTTTTAAAAGAAAAACTCATAAGTCCCAACCAGTCTGCTTTCAAGACCGGACAGGGGACTGCTGACGCACTGCTCCATTTTGAGCACTACTTATCCTCCGCACTATCTAGTCGATATCATGTAATCGTTCTAGGACTAGATTTTGTTAAAGCATTCGATAGAATAGGAGTTCACGTCGTGCTTCGCCAACTGCAAAAATGGAGAATCGGAGAAAAGGTTTTTAACTTTGTTAAGAGCCTTTTAACGAATCGGACGTTCAGAATTAAACTTAACAACACTTACTCAGATAGGGTATCCCTGTACAATGGTATTGCTCAGGGATCCCCTATCTCAGTAATCTTCTTCATAATCGCATTCGATGAGATTACCAACATCCTCGTTAAGTATAATGTCGAATTTTCCATTTATGCAGACGATGTGTTCATTTATTCAAAAAATAATAGCATCGATGCTGTTAAACAAATATTTTCTAGCTCAGGCGCGAATATCGCATACAATAACCCCCCAATTCTGTTCACTGGACAAATTGTCAAGCTTGACAATATGCAAAGTCATAAAATACGCTGGTGAAATAGATCCCTTTCTTAAGCCAACGTTATGTGGTGCTCCACAATTTCCACCCTGGAAGCTTCCAGAAAACACTTTTATCGCAAATCTCCTTGATCATGCCAAATGCAATACCTCTTCCCTGGTATATAGAAAGCTTTTTTACGAAATACACAGTGAGTGGAGCACTAATGGCTGGAGCTTTGTATACACAGACGGATCCAAAGACCACCTGAACACCTCATTTGCGGTGGTGAATGAACAAGGAGAACTCATTAAAAAAGGTCTACTCTTCCCGCATTGCTCCATCTTTGCCGCAGAAGCTCTTGCGATTACCTTTGCAGTCGACTACGCTTCCAAAGCTAAAGGCAAATACATAATCTGCTCGGACAGTAAGTCTTCCTTTCTTGCTCTTAACAACACTGCAAACAATGAACCCTGGGCTATAAAAATTCGATCAGCCCTTTGCAGATACAGCTCCAAAATTAAAATTATGTGGGTCCCGGGGCATTGTGGAATTGGTGGTAACACCTTCGCTGACAAAGCAGCCAAGGAAGCTAGTAACTCACCAAGTATTTTTCAAAACACTTACTTTAAGGCGGATATTAAACACAGAATCAATGCCTTTATTATCACACACAACGATTGGTGCAAATATCAGCATGCCTACAAGCGCATAAATCCGGAACGAAATAGGCCAGATATCCCATCCAAATGCTCCTGTCAGCAGCTTAAAATTTTTACAAGATGCCGTCTTGGTCATACTAAAATTAGCCACGAACACCTCCTAACTGGGAAAGCAGCCCCCGAGTGTAGTGTATGCAATCGCCCACTGTCTATAAATCACATTTTAGATCGTTGCCCTAAGTTTTCTAATAGTAGGAAAAACGTATTTAAAAACCAATCACCTTCCATTTCATTAAGAAAATACTCACCCGATAATGTTAAAGATATCTACAAGTTTATATACCAAAACAATCTACTATATCTTGTATAATACAATGATGACAAAATCTTAATGTTCTCTAAATCTAAAGTTGTTATACTCAGTAATGTAAAATATATTAGATAAACATCAGGCCGATAGTCTTAGTAGCTAGTGCCTCCTTTTTGTAATATAGTTATTTATAATTATATTTCATTATAAATAAATAAATAAATAAATAGGAGTAAAGTCCTCTCTCGACGTACGAAAACCACGCTCTATAAGTCACTCATCATGCCCGTGCTGGTATATGGCACAGAAGCATGGACAATGACAACATTCGATGAGGCGGCTCTTGGAGTGTTTGAGAGAAAGATTTTGCGGAAGATTTAAGGGCCTTTACGCGATGGCGATGGCTAGTACCGCCGACGATGGAACGATGATGAACTGTATGAGCTTAACAACGACATGGACATAGTTCAGCGAATTAAAATACAGCGGCTCCGCTGGCTTGGCCATGTCATTCGAATGGACGCCGACGCTCCAGCTCTGAAAGTATTCAATTCCGAACCTGCTTATAGTAGCAGATGAAGAGGGAGGCCCCCACTTCGATGGAAAGATCAGGTGGAGAAGGACTTGGCTTCACTTGGCATTTTCAATTGGCGTCAGTTGGCACAGATGAGAAACGACTGGCGTGCTTTGCTGAACTGGGCCAAAATCGCTTAGGCGGTTACAGCGCCAATAAAAGAAAAAGAAATACATAGCGCGTAATATGATTGAAGGTTACCTCAATTTTATGTGCTGATTGAGAGTCTAGCTTGCTATAAACTAGTTCAGGATATTATATTATCGGAAGTATAAGCTGTATTACCGGCCGTTGTGGTGTAGTGGTAAGCAGTGCGCGCTTCCACTCCGCAGCACCTGTGTTCAAACCCTGGTGAAGGCAACATTGCAAAAATATAGAAAATAGGTTTTTTCTTAACAGCGGTCGTCCCTCGGCAGGCAATGGCAAACCTCCGAGTGTATTTCTTCCATGAAAAACAGCTTCTCATAAAAATACAATCGCCGTTTGCGTGACAACATCAAGGCGCACGCCACAAATCGGAGGTGAAGCTTGACCAAACACTAACGTATGTGTAAGCGCCAATCTATTATTATTATTGTTTTAAGCTGTATTGCAAGTTTCCGCCTGATATCATGATTGGTGAATAAGAGGGAGACATAAGTTTCTCAAAGTATAATACGCCTTTCCGACAATAAAGTTTATATGATCCACACACGTAAGACAAGTATTAATAACATAACCGAGATTAGACCCTTGGATACAAATTTAATAGATTTATCCCCAATGTATAGTGATGGGATATCTATGAGGTTCAGACGCTTCTTACAAATAGGTAACACGTAACACTTATCACAATTAAGACAAATACCATTTTGCGATGCCCAGGACTTGATAGATAATAAATCCTTGTTGAAATCTGAAGACAAATTAGCTGAATGCTCTAGAGGCCTGGACATATATACTTGGATGTCATCAGCGTAAGCGTGCATACTGGCTTGTTGACAAGTAGAGAATACGTCGTTCACAAAAAAACTAAATAAGAGCGGCCCCAGGATAGAGCCTTGGGGAACCTCAGATAACAGCGGTCGTAGCTTAGAAAGTTGCGAATTACCTTTTACATACTGAGACCTACCAAGTAGCTCTCCATTAGTCGCACTGCAGATTGTCCAAAGCCGTAATAGTTCTTTAGTTTTAAGCAAAGCAGTTCGTAGTTCACTGAATCAAAGGCTTTGGAAAAATCTAGCAAGCAAAGAAATGTCAGGTGATTTTTGTCAATCATCAAGGATTTTTGTCATTGCTGTGGAACAGCTGTACTTACTTCTAAATCCAGATTAAAAAGGCGATAACAGATTGAGTTTAATAACATGGTAGTAGATTTGCTCAGACATTAGAGATTGCTACTTTAGACAGCGCAGGAAGTACACTGATAGGACGAAAGTTACTGGGGCTACACGCCGATTTGTTTTTCGCTATCAAAAGGACAGTGGCAATTTTCCACATATTAGGGAAACAAGACGTTGTAAAACTGTGGTTTATTATGTGAGTTAGGGTTGGCAAGATTAGCGGTAAAATAATCATTATAAATTTAATTGGAATACCGTCTACACCGATTGCATTTGACCGTATCTTGTAAATACTTTTTTCGACATCAATTTCTGACACTGCACAAAACCCAATCGTTTGACCGTGAAAAACACCATCATAATGGAGTATGGGATAGGAGGTGAGAGAACAGGAGGAATAGGTACAATGCTTAATTTAGGATATCGGGGTTAAGTGGACACTCTGAACTATCACTGACATGAATACGTAAGGTTTTTAAATTGCGCCACAGTACACTATTAGGGAACAAGGGACTGAGCTTTTTGGCAAAAAACTTTCTTTTTTCACGTCTTATAGTCAGTGTCGCTTCATTTCTTATTGCCTTAAAAGCACACCAATTTCTATCTGTGCGATCCCTTTTCCATGCGGAGTAGACTTACTTCGCTTTATGATAACCGCTCGAACTATATCGTTAAACCAAGGGCAAGACGAAGATCTGTTCCCCGAAGTTCTAATAGGAACATGCGAACTAAGCGCTTGAGGAATATTATTGTTCAAGTAGCTTAGTTTCTCATTTACAGAGCTGAAACTCCAGCATGCAGACCAATTGATTTGTGAAAGGTCATTAAAGAGATTGCTAACATTTAAAAACCGGTAGTCAAAGAAATTATACGAAGTAACTGCTTCATTTTTGTGGTCAAGTTTAATGTAAAGCGAACAAAAAATCAGGTTGTGGTCTGATATAAACGATATCTGGTCAAATTTTAAAACTTTAGCAGGGTCAGATACTATAAAATAGTCAAATAGACTTGGACAACAATTATTTCCATACCTTGTGGGTACAGACACATTAACGAACGATAAGCCAACACTAGACTCACTATCCATTAGACGCACGCAACTAGAATCAGTACATAATAAGTTAACATTAAAGTCATCACAAACAAATATATGATCATAATCAACAGCAACAGAGGACAAATAACCAAAGAAGTCACATAATCTATAATTCTTATGAGGATTATATACATAGGATAGCAAGGTTTTGGACAAGGATCAAGACAGTTCAATAACTATGTATTCTACATTATTTCTGACTGATTGGGAGATAAGCCTTTTCTTTAGATCCTTTTTGGAGTATATAGCCACTCCACCACCTTTTTTGTCTATTGTATCAGTCCGAAGCAATGAATAATTCTTGATTTCATAGTGAGTGTCGCTTATGTCATGCCTGAACCAAGTTTCGGACTCACATATAATATTAAGAGAGGATAACTCAAACTTTCCTCTAACAACATCAATTTTTTCATTATTAAGGCAACGCGCATTGAAATGTACTACATTAAGGCCTTTTTGACGACTACATAAAACATTCAACATTGCAAGACTACAGTCATCAACGCTACATGTTTTGTTGTTGCTCAAAGACATAACAAAATAAACAAAAAGAAACCTTAAGACAACAAAGATGTATGACGAAATTAAACTAAGATGTTCTAACTTTACAAAAATAACATAACAAGGTATACTTAACAAAAACCAACAGCTAACAAAACTGCATCAAATCTTCTTCCCATGTTATTCTTGTTGACATATTGTAAATGCACTTTTCGGTTTTCACGTGTACACACCATCGCATCGTGTATACAGATAAGAGTTTTCCTTCTCTGCGCAGCTTGATGGCATCTTGAAGTAACCGCCTATTTTCTTTACTAAGACTCTCATAAATATGAAAGCTTCCCTCAATACCAATCGCATTGAGAGAGACTGTTGACTTCATTCGCCTACGATAGTCACCAAAAGTGCGAAGAGTGCGATTATAGATGCTCTTAAGGTTCTCTCCCTCAGTGTAAGGCACACCAAACGCAACAGCATCAGCAACAATATCTGGAGCGGCTCTCTGCTGGGCGACGCTCAACAACTCTTGTTTTAGGCATTCTATATCACCTTCCGCTTTCTTCATATTCGCCTCCAGCGAAACTAGGCATGCAGATGACTCGGAAATTTTAGCTGCAAACAAACTGAACTCTTCATCGATTATCTTCGACAATTTTATTTCCAAATCCGCCAATTTTAGAGATACACTCAACCAGCGGCAGAAGATGGTCCGTTTGTTGCTGGACCTTCACTTCCAGCTCTTTTAATTTTGAAAACACAGCAGAAAAAGTAACACCTTCATCCAATTTTATTGTTTTGCAGCCGGAAAATCTTTACTTAGGCGACATTTGTTAAACAAATTAGCGCCAATAGGCATTTCGAAACAAAAAGAAAGTTCTACAGCAAGGTTATTTAAAAATTAAGAAGTAAGCCACAAGTAAGCGCAGTGAACAGAGTAGAATTAATTGCAGAAAGGTTTACAAATTAAGGTATACGCAAATATAGCAATAAAAATATAAACTTTAGCATTTACAAGTAATATAAGCGGAGCCGATTAAAGTACGTCCGTCGTGTACAAGCGCGAGTATTATTCCACTAATGTTGTAAACAGTGTTTTAGTGATATAAGGGTCACAAAATTCGTTTGACCATCGTTTCACAAATGCAAGTATTTCCACCTTTAGCCTTGTTGACTGTCACATTAATGTGAAGATAAAAATTAAGCTTAGGATCCATTGTGTACTAAGGTCCACAAAATTGTATACCAGTTCCAGGTTATGGTTACCTATAAGAAGGGGGATTTCTTAAGATTTAGAGGCATATGATTTACTTTACATTAGTAAGCCATGCTGTTTTCTTTCTTTAATTGAAAAAAGCTATAAAGCTTTATATCATCTGCATACATTAAAATTTTGGAACATTGTATATGTGTAGAAATATCGTTTATAAAAAGCAAGAACATAACCGGGCCTAGGTGGCTACCTTGAGGGACTCCTGAAGTAACATCAATGACGTCAGAGATAGTATTTTTAAACATTACGCTTTGTGAACTACCATAGAGGTATGAAGAGATCCAACGTAGAAAATTAGGTGGAAGACCAAGAAGACCAAGTTTATTGGTGAGCAACGAGTGGCACACTTTGTCAAATGCTTTACTGAAGTCAGTATATATAACATCAACAGTTTTGCTTTCACTAAATGCTTTTGAGATAGTTGATTTGTAGAAGTTGATTTGCCTTTGCAAATCCATGTTGACTATATTAAATGCTAGAATAAAGATAGAATGCGTCAACTTATTTGTTATAATTGCTTCAAATAATTTAGGAATTGCAAAAAGTTTAGCTATTCCCCGGTAGTTCTCCACTGAAGATCTGCTACCGCTTTTATGTAACGGGGTTATTAACGATTACTTCCATATAGTTGGGAAAACACCCTCTTTAAGATACAAAATTAATAACGCTGATAACGGCTCATAGAGATAATTAGCACAGTTTATAAGAATACAAGTAGGGCTCTGGTCAGGACCATAACTGGAGGACTGCTTTAAGGATTTCAGATAAACTACTTCATCATCGGGAGATATTACTGGGATATTTATTGAGTTCATTGGATATATAGTTAAGTGCCTAACTCCCTTAAGTAACCAACATTTTTGGGCAATGTTAATTTTTGAATGTAATCTGAAGAAAATCCCTCTCTTAACTACTTCCCCACTTATTTACCCAACCCGCCTAAGTACCACAATTTTTTGTACCCCATTTACCATTTTACCTATAATATTCACCTGTTAAGTGCTCTTTCAAAATTCCTTAAAATATTTACATATTTTGAATCTCAGTGGCAGCGTTACACACCTTCAGCAAAAAAATTATAAAAAATCAACGGTAATTTTTACCCACTTGAAACTTGCACATTACTCACTAAAGTTGAATGGGCTATAAAACTGTATACTCAAAGAACACATCTGAGAAAAGAAATTTTAAATTTTGATGCATTTTTTTCTTTAAGTGTTTTATAAAATCTTAAGCTTAGGTTTACATGGTATTTGTTGTTGTTAGGGAATGAACTCTATTTTAGTTGTAAAATCTTAAATAAATACGTATACTTCATTAAATGTTTATGCTTTTTCAAGGATTTACATATTTATGTAAGTTAACAAAAAGATGTAACTACATACATCAATAATTATGTTCGTTTAAGTACCCGCAT
Source organism: Rhagoletis pomonella (assembly GCF_013731165.1). NCBI lineage: Eukaryota > Metazoa > Arthropoda > Insecta > Diptera > Tephritidae > Rhagoletis > Rhagoletis pomonella. The sequence goes on along the minus strand of NW_023458555.1, from coordinate 95,979,346 downwards.
CGAGGTACTTAAGCGGGTTCTTTTAAGTACCCAACCCGCCTAAGTACCTCAAAAAGCTGACATTTTTCGTGAGGTACTTAAGCGGGTTTTACTGTAGTTTAAAAGGATAGTAAATGTTAGCATGTGAGTTAATGGAATAATTGGATATAAAAAACTGAGCGAACATGTTAGAAATTGTTTGACTAGAGACGGTATTTTGATACTTGATGGCGGAAGGAAAGCCACGTACATTTCGCTTGGAGTTTACGAAGTCATAAAATGATTTGGGGTTATATATTATACGCCGTTTGATTTTACACAAGTAAGCTTTAAACACTTTTTATTTAATTCAAAAAACGTATGACGCAAAAGTGATTATTTTACCTAGTATGATTGTAAACCCTTTTTTTGTGTAATCTAAAATAACGTGACTTTCTGTTTCAAATTTCTCAGTTTTTTAGTGTTTAGTGTGCTTGCTCTTCAGGAACATACATGCGTTTAGGCACATGCTTTTCAAATAATTTATGTAAAGTAATGTTAAAAAGTGCAACGCTTTGTTCAATATTTTCTTTATGTGCAGGCCACGACAATTTAGATAGTTCATTGTTAAGCTTTTTAAAGTTAGCTTTTGAAAAATCAAAGCAAATATTTGGTTCGTATGCTTGGGTACTGCAATTTTGTCCATTACTTATAACTTCGTAAGATATCTCTATAGCAGGGTGATAGGCATCTTCGGGCAAAACTAGTGGATCACACTTATTTACAACGCGCTAGATGCATCACCAACATAAACAAGATCTAATACTTTACCAAACTTATTGTGAAGTACATTAACCTGAGTTAGGCAGAGTTCAGCCATCTCCTCTAAAAATACGTTGTTGCACGCACTAGACGCGAAAGGTACGATATCACTGTCAATGATGTTGCTTGATACGCTTGGTAAATTAAAATCACCCAACACAATCATTGAATCAAAGGGTTTAGTCAGTACATTAACTAATTTCATTAAAGAGAGATGAGTCGTGAATACACCAATGTGTCAGATCGGGGAGGGATATAGCATAGGGCTAAGTAAATAGGCCCTTTTCCAACTTGAACACGAATGCATTCGAATTCTACTGAATCAATGTGTGGAAGACTAACTTTTTCAGATGGTATTGAAGAGTCTACAGCGAAGAGTACGCCACTGCCGATTCTGTCCTCCCTATCTTGTCTATAGATATGATTATTATTTTGAAGAATCTCAGAATTTAAAATGTGATGTTTCAGCCAAGTTTCAGTAAAAAAAAGAACATTATAAATACATTCAAGGCCCTTAAGGTATAAGTTCGTTAATTTAGTAGTTAAGCCTCTTACATTTTGGTAATACATACTTAAAGCAGATTTAATAATTAGTTTTTTGATTCAGTATTATGACGGGGAATATAAGCTAAGTTATTTCCTTTTTTGGGTATATATTCGAATTCTCGAACGAAAGCTCCGGGGGCCAAAAGGAACTACTAAGCAGCGCATTCGAATTATCTAAATTTATGTGGCAGAGCCACAACTAGTTTCCTTGTATCAGACTGGAGTACCGGTGGAAGCGGTGGAGTTACTGTGTTCCTAGTTGTGGATAGGGAAGGCGGCGGAGGCTTTGAAGACGGTTCCGCCACTTCAACGGCGGAAGGGGAAGATACTTCAGTATCGTTATATTCGAAGCAGATTTCGGTACACTCGCTTTTGAGGCTGAGGATTCTGATGCTGGAGGACATGGAGAAGATAGATTAATTAAGTCAGCCGGAAAACTATTATTCCCTTAGGTGGACTATGAACAAGCTTACGTTTAGACACACATATATCTTTAACAGATTGCAAGGTATCTAGGCATTTGAATGATTTAAACACATTTTCATAATGCTTAAATTTTTCTGTCAGTACTGACAATTCTCTTCCTATTTCTGTAAAACCATTTCTGGTTTGCCTAAATAACTTGAAAAGATCCACTTCGGTTAACCTGCACTTTACGCAAGACTAGCGAAGGCCCTTGCCATCATTGATAGCGTCCAGAACTCTTTCTGTCGAACTAGCACTTTCCAGAGGGTAAATACCATCACAAAGCGAGGAAGATAAGTAGCGTTCAAAATCGCTTTTAATTTGGCAAGTATCCAAATCGCACTTCATACCGAAAGATTTATTAACACTTGTTAATAAAAAGACAAACAAAACAAATTATAATAATGTAGGAGCTGATGTAAATAGCTTTAAATAAATTTAGCGACAAGCTTGAGTATCAAGAAGTAAACAAAAAGAGTGGAACAAATGTGCAAAAACAAAACGATTTCAGGTCAGACAAAGTTAGCGAAATAAATTGTAGCAAATTGTAAAATATGTTCAAGGGCTAAATACGATCCACACTCGAAAAATAATTAATCCAAAAAACTCCAATTCCTCCATATGTAGGCGAAATTTTGCACATCAATATATTTACAACGGATAAAAAATACTTTCTGACTTGTGTAGATACATTTTCTAAATTCGCATTGGTCCAAACCCCTCGCAAAAAAACAGATGTAGAAACCCCTGTTTTGCTGTTAATGAATATTTTCCCTAAAACAAAAACCAAATTCTGCGACAATGAAGAATCTTTAAATTCCGAAACTATAAGATCAATTTTGTTAAACCGTTTCGATGTGCACATAGTCAACGCCCCACCCTTACACAGTACTTTGAACGGACAGATAGAGAGACTACATAGCACCTTGTTGGAAATCGCAAAGTGTCTCAAACTCGAAAGAAAAGTTGATGACACAGTTGAACTAATAATACAAACGACAATAGAATATAATAGGACCACACACTCGGTCACTAATCAAAAACCTGCTGATATAATACATACACTCAGCCACATATGAGTTCAGAGAACAAATAAGAAATAAAGTTAAAACGGCTCAAGAGGTACAGTTACAGAAACACAATCAGTCAAGACGAGATAGAATTTTTGAAGTGGGGGAAAAGGTATTAGTAAAAACGAACAAAAAATTAGAAAATAAACATACGCCGCTATGCGTTGAGGAGAGAATAGAAGCTGACTTGGGGACAGCCGTTCTCATAAAAGGGAGGGTGGTCCATAAGCACAACTTAAGATAGATAAAAATAAAATGTATTATGGAGAAAACCATTTTCCAGGATCTGTTTGTGATGATCTCACTACTGTCAACTGTGGCAACGAGGCTGACCGATTACACTCACTCGAAATATATTCCGGTTTTAGACGGAGACGTTATCCTTTGGCAGGACTACGGATACTTCAGGCATACAACTAACGTAACTACATATTCTAAAATTGTGGATGAGACAATGCAATTGGCTTAAGGTTTTAAACAAAAACACCTGAGGAAAATTTTGTTGGTAGACACTAAACATTTGTAAACACTACACACAGCCATAAGAGTACATCATAGACAAGCAAGGAGCTTGAAATTCTTAGGAACCGCTTTAAAAGTAATATCCGTCACACCTGATTTCTATGACTTCGAACATGTGAAATTTAGGCAAGGCATAAAAAGGTAGAAGTGATTTCGACATTTCTATCTTTTGAACTGCGAATAAAATGTCAACTCTTAACCCTATACTATTCAAAATTTTAACTTTTTTTAATATAAATTTTTAATTGTAGCTGTGCGACTAATTTTAAATGCATAATAAAATGAAACGGAATTACGGGCAGTATGTTGTGTTTGACAAGAGCCAGGACAACAAACTTGTGCGTTATTTTAAAACTCCGAAGTATCAATGTTTCATTAGGAGACTCTTCACGTGTGCGCGAAGACCATTTTAGTGCCAGTGACTTTATTTGTTGCCCATCTCGCAGGCGGGTATTTTTAAGCGGACGCGTTTGTTCCCAGGTGTAGGACTTATTATACCGAATATGAAGAGAAAATCTTCATAAAGAAACTGAAATTCACTTTTAATAAATTTAACGGAAAGGAAATTTCAAATTGCAAAAATTTAATAGCTGAATTGTTGAAGTTAAGTGCTGATGTAAATTTAGAATAATCAAACCTTCTTTTAAATGTCTAATATACTTTAGAATTAGGAATTTGAATAAAAAAAAACGCTTAAAAACATTGGGCTAGTAAAAGCAAGAAAATTGCCAAAATGGGTTTTTAAATGAGTGTTTTTCACTTATTGTATAATTTTGTGTAAGTATGCATTTCCACATTTACGTTAAAATGTAAATGCAATACCTAAAATGAAGTTGATTCCAATGAGATTTTTAAAATTTTCTTATCTACAAAAACTTTCATTTCAAAGATATTAGCCCGCAGTTATAGTCAAAATAAAGTCGACTCTAAAGTTAAAAGCCGCTTTTTTTGACAGATATCCCACTGTAAGTTATGTCAAAAAGCTGTTTTTAACTTTAGGAGTCGACTTTATTTTGACTATAGCTACGGGCCGTTGAGTTTTATCAAATATGGTAAATGCATAACAAAGGGTTAATTTCTTTGTTTACATTTTTTAGCATTACAGTCAGCTATGACTCGACTGAATTGTCAGTTCTACCCAAGGTACATTGAACAGGTAGTATCAGTAGAGCAGCTGATTTGATTTATTTTCAAATTATTTGGTCTCGAAAATGTCAAATATTTTTAATTTTTTCTCACACAAATTCTGAATTGTTAAAATCTATTTGCATGTGAAACCTTTTTCCATACAAAACAAGCGATTGAATAGCAGCTTTTGGAACGTTCGCCCAACTCAGCAGCACGACCGCTGATTACTGGGCCTTGCAAAGGATGGATCAATGCTTCGAGAAGCAAACAAATTTACTAGGAAAGAAAGTTGCACAGTTTTTGACACTTTCGATACCAGAAGCAACAACAAAATACACGCAAATGTTGTTTTTGCTCTACTGATACTACCTGTTTAATGTGCCTTGGTTGTACCTTGTTGAATATGCCTTGACTTTAGGCAATCTCAACTCAGTGAGTCAAATAATAGGCAAATTTTAATAAACACAAAAATTCAAAATCATATTAATAAATTAACAAATAGAAGAGCAAATTGAAAACTCGGACCTTTATGAAATTTTAATGACAAGAAACATGATACAAAAAAGAAGGTAGTTTCAATAAACAACTTTTGACGGATAATAAAATTTTTTGAAGTTTCATAATTTGTGAGTATTATCAACGGCCTTGCCACTTTGATAATATTAAAACAATAAATCGGAGTATTTTCTTTCCCATATTTATACTAATGTAATAACATTTCAAATCAAAAACCATTATCAGTACTTGATACTGTTAAAGGAGACTTCATCGTAATGGTTCTTTTCATTTTGTAATAAAAACCAAGCGCGCATTTTTCTGTTTTTTTTTTTAATGCAATCTTGCGATTTAAAAATCAAATTCTAAAGAATGTTCTTCTCAAATAAAACCTTTTTATATTTAGGTTCAAGTTTGCTTTTAAATTTCTCATCAGATTTTGCAAAAAATTAGGCTTTTAATAATAATAATAATAATAGATTGGCGCTTACACATATGTTAGTGTTTGGCCGAGCTCCTGCTTAGGCTTTTAGCATCATTAAATTTCATAAATTTTCAATTTATGCAAAACACCTGAAGTCGGCTTGAACAGACCGCCCTCCGATAAACAGCTAACAGATCGTCGTTTAAAGTACAAAACCGTGTATCAACAAAATGCACAACTGCTTATGTGAGGTTGCATAAATTATTTAGAAGAGAGTAAAAACACTCACATTTCAAAATGGTTCTCTTTTTTACAAATAACTCCCATTTCAGGACGAATGGATAAGGGTTGAGCCAAGAGCTTGTGTGAGCAAATCCAATTTTCGGAAAAAATGTCAGTTACGCGGTTTTGCAGTTACACTTTCTTCATGCGTTCTGAAACCTAGTCGTCAACCCCATTTGCGAAATCATTTAGCCGGCATAATTTTCAAGTTCATCATATTATATCTTTGAATGTACTGATAAAATCTTCTGCTTAAAAAAATATATTTCTTCTAGTAATCGGATAGCATGAATTTGATGAAATGTCATAATTTTATTAAAAGTGAAATGGTTAGCAACAACAACGAATGTCATTAAATGAAACTACCTCCTTTTTTGTATCATGACAAGAAACAGAATTTTAATAATTGAAATACAAAATTTGATGCTTTCGATTTCACTTGCCCCAAATTAATATCATACATTCTGCAATTCACTAATATTAGTGTAACGGTATTGATGGATGTGTCTAGTGTTAAGATTTTGCTAAATGAAGATGTGTTGCATTTTATTATGCAATATCCTAGACCTAGATTAGCATGTAAGAATATATGTATTTTTCCCGACTCGCAGAATGGAATGGTGCTGTACCTTGCTGAGGACAACTAAAGCCGAGTGCGATAATCGAATAATGGCAGTTAGTTATTGCAGAGCAACAATAAGAATAACATTTTGTAGGACGTCAATTAAAGAAAAGTGTGCTCAGCAGTTACATTCCAGAATAACAGCACATTGCAGTATTCAACCTGATCATCGAGATTCCGTAGTAGTGATCGACGAAGGCATCATTATAATTAATGGCCGACCAGCAAACGTGAAGGAGGCATTAAGTACCGTAAATATCATGTCATCAACAACAATGTATGGATCAATGAAACCATGTTCGCGAATCGTAATACTTTTCCAAGAAGGCAGCCAGGCATAGCAACGTCGCCTCTACTAAACATTACTGGTCACCAGAAAATACTCAGCCTGCCGTTTTTGCATAAGCTAAGCGTCGAAAATTTGCACACATTTGCATTACATAAATGAAGTAAAAGCAAAGACAGCAGCGTAGCAGGCATAATAATACTCACGATCGTTACGATTTGCGACGTCATCATTAAGCTGAAAGGACAGTTTCTGAAAAAGCGAAAACAGCGAGATCTCCAAAACGTCATTAAAGACCTAAGAGGTACCGAGGACGGTCCTCACTAACGTGGGGAGGAGTTATCGCTAGGCACTTAAGTTGAGCATCACAGCGACGGTTCTCGTCAGGCCGTGGGAAACCACTTACGCTGACGTTGCGTATCGAACACCTGCAGTCACCAGCATCGGAAGCATTTACTTCAACCACTCTTACTTAGCAATTGCCACCTTAATATCCTGGGAGTACGATTATGCTGATATGCAGAATGAGCCCCTGCATAGAAGATAGAAATTCCACAAGAACATCACATCATCCTCTGCAGCGCGGTTAGCAGCGACTACAGCAACATCAGCGGGCAGTAAAGGTTATGATAAGGTATTCGTAGCGGTTATGATATAATCTTTTCACGAAGCTCACAAAATAAAGATTTGAAAACTTGTATACATATATAAAGGTACAAAGCCGTATGCATGCATGCATAATCATTTGTACCGCATTTACTCTCACTCTACATATGCCTAAATGTATGCAACCATTTGAAACAAATAAACACAGGGTGCTTCTAATGAAATTAAATAGTTCTTCCTGCGAAATTTTCTTCAAAAAATAAATTACAAACTTGCAGGAAATTAAATTTCTTATAAAATTTATTTAGTATCTTCGTCATTTTTCAGTACTTCATTTATCTGTTAGACTGAACGTATTCTCCCTACAAAGCTTATTGATTTTATGATGAAATTTCCAAAACGTAAATTTTGAAATACTTGTCTATATTATTAAACGTGCGATATGTCGATACTGTGTGCATAAGCACTTATCATGAAAAAAGCACTATTTTTTAGACATATTATCGCCCCCTGGTGTATACAGTGATTCCCAAAGTGGCCCAGGTGGACCCGTGGCTTGAAAAAGGGGGTTCCAAGTTGTAAGTGGGTATCCGCGAAAATTTATCTGGTTCGATGGCAAAGAACAAAAATGTTCGCTTGGCTTTCCAATCAATGCAGGAAGAATTTTGGTTTTTATCTTTTCCTCCCTTAATTTTTGTATCTTCTTTCGATGTATTAGATTTTGCCTACATTGTATTATCTAATATACTACTCAAAAAAATTGAAGGAAATATAATAATTACAAAATTTTGTCTACATTGATAGGAATGTCAAGCCAACATTTTTTTTCTTTCCCTCGAAAGAAGAAAAATTTTCGCGGACATCTACTTACAACTTGGACCCCCTTTTTCACGCCACGAATCACTGTTTTACACCGGGGGCGATGGTTAAAGTTCGAAAAAAATAATTCAAAGTGCCCTCTGTTCTGGCTTCTCCGATGAAAACTCCGAACAGTTTACATTTTGATAAGCTTTTGAAAATCGTAAAATGGTCAAGCAATGTATAGATTAGTCCATTAAGTACTAAAATAACGGTTTTTTTTCTAATAAGATTATGAAAAATCTATTTCCATGCTGTAGTCGACCCTGCCTACAATCTGCACTGTGTTATGTTTCGCGTGTATTCTCCAGTGTGTTTTATTCAAGCCAACTGAGGATGAAATATATAATCATGGCAAGATAACCAGGAAGGCATGAACACCTCCATTTAATTTCATTTCATAAAAATACGCTATTATTATTTCGATCCCGTTGTGTACAAGTGTATTAAATCACACATTTTCTACATACACGCATGGCGCAATAAACAGGTGAAGTAATAAGGCAGTATTCTCTGTTCATTTTCTGACATTCGACTGCCTTATATTTCACAATGTTGCATTTGTTCATTGAACGTTTATGTGTTGCTTCTTTGGAAGAGTTTACATATATTTTGGGGGCAATTTGGCCATTTATTATTTGCTTGCGACATTGTTTTTTTCCGTTTGAATTTTTGTGAAAAAGTACTATATAATTTATTTGTGATTAAAAATTAATAAGCTGTGTAATTTGCAGAAAAACCTCGACTTACGAAGGCGTTCGTTTTTTTCCATTAACAGAGGAGCAGGTTAGGCTAAATAAGTTGGATATTTCAAATATTTAATGGCGAAGTAATTTCTGGCACCACCAACTGCCCCAAAAAATTATTATCCCACAGCTATGAAATATACCTTCCAATAAATGTGAAAATGCTATATTTTAAGTACAGGATGCGTTTCCGTATAACTTATTTAAATAAGCGCTTGAAAGGCAAAAGCTATAATCGATTAATCTTTATAAACCTCCCATATATACCTTTTTAAATTTATTTATTTAAACCTTATAACCATTAATATCATTTGTTAAGTTTTTGTATTCACGTTGCTGATTTCATGTATCTAATTTCATTTCTTCATAAAATTATCAAGATTTGTCTATGCATCCGTCGCACAGTGGTCCAATCTGCTTTATTAGGGTAATTTAATTATTATATTAAGAACTAAGATAGATATCGGGATGAAATTTCGCACAAATTATGTCTGAATGACTAACAACTTCTGCTCATAAAATGGGCAAGATCGAATGGCGACTACGCCTGCCAACCATAAAATTAAAAAAAAATAATAATAATAAAAAAAAATTAGTATGATGTGCATTTGACCGGACCTACCTATGGTTATGTATTTCAACCCGCACAATTCGAATTTGAAGTCAGTTTGGCTAATATACCTCCTAAATTTCGAGAAAACGTCACAAAAAAAAAACCGGAAAAATAGTGAAAATCGGTAATAAAAAACGGTTTTTTGAAGTTTTCTTGAAATCTAGGAGGTATGTTGGCCAAACTGAATTCAAATTCGGATTCTGCGGGTCGGAATGCATAACCATAGGTAGGTCCGGTCAAATGCACATCCACTAATTTTTTTTGAGTGCCGGTGTTATTAGTGCGGGAGCTTCTTCAGGCGAAATACCTTTAGGACTCTTCTTTGCCAATATGACCTCCTTAATAGCAGTACCTCTTTCTGGAGAAGCACTTAAAAGCTCATTAAGTAGCGTAGCTGAAGATCTAATTTTTTGTTCATTAGCCAAAAAGAAATACATCTGGTTCTATAACTTTCGAAAGCTCATTAGCTTGCTTCATTTTAACGTTTTGGCAACAATCTTCAAAACTTTTAGCTGGCCTACCAGCAGAAAATGTCGGCTTACCAAACTTAGAACACACAAATTGTGATAAGTCTATTTCAAATTCGAGCCAATCTTTATTTGGAGTAACAAACCGCTCTCTTTTTCGGAAAAGTTTTGTCACTTTAGGTCCAAATTCTGAATTAACTTCGCACGTATGATTTCAATTTAACAAATTTGGTTCTATCACTAGATCATAAACTGATATTCCCTGGTACAAAATCAATTATTCCATCAAGTCTTTCACTTTTAGGGGACGACAGCCAAAAATCAAAAATTTCCTGTCTTGAAGTTTTAGGAGTCGTTTTGAAAATTGAAAATAAATGTATGGGTGCCGCAGCTAGCGGCAGAATTTTTTTTTGGATTCTATTAGCATATACATCAATTGAGAGAATAGGTATAGTAAGTGATCTATATTCCGCCATATGAGAAAGATTTCTTCTACAAAACAAAAAAGAATAATAATTTGGTACTCACCAATAAGATTAAAACTTTATCAGCTCCAAAAAAATATGTGCGTCCACTTCGTTAATAATTCAACATTTCCTGAATTTTCTTACTTAAGACAATGACGGAGAAAGAAATGAAGTTAAAACAAAGTTTCTTTAAACAAATTACTGAGCCTTAAAAATACTCAGTTTTCGTTGCAAGCACAATTTCATTTTTCACTTATTGCTTACTATGACATTTGGATACCGTTATGTTTATATGTAGCCAAATTTTTTCAAACAAAGTTGTGTTTACTCTTAAGTAGACAATATTCTTGCATATTTGATAAAAATTTTATTGAAAAATTACAAATAAAAAATTTAATTAAATTACCCTAGCCTTGCACATTGGACCACTGTGAGTCGGTGAGTTCTTAGAAGTATTTTTTGTGCAAAATATTTTTACTAATTTGACCATTGGAAAAAGTGCTTTTGCCTCAAGACATCGAGTTACGGCATTAACTGTCACTTTTTATTGGTTACCACATTGGCTACTTTTATTAAGATTTTGTATGCATTTGTCGGATTATTTGAGAAAAATCTTTTTTACCAATTTCTCCATTTTAACATATTTTTTTGCATAAAAATATCCGTTTATGCGGCATTAACATGGTGTTTTGAAACCGTAGTTGGACCTTTCATCTAGAATGATATAGACACTTCTCAATCTGGGTGGTCTTCAGTATCTACGTCCTTGATTGCTTTTCTTTGTGTGAACTACTCCATGGATTTAGTACATTAAATTACTCTTATTAGCGTCAAAATCTTTGTTTAAGTTTCTAACTATTATTTATTACATTGGCTTTATATCCTTAAAGCTCTTTGTTATTGTTGGTATTTGTCTTTCAATACTAAATACAATCGTAATCCACAAAATGGTTTCGCAGTACATATTTAATTTGAATAAAAAATAATGAATTATGCTTAATTTTAGTTAATTTAAATAGCTCTTTTATTTTTCAAATACGGATATTTCAAAAGTAATTTTTAATATTATCTATGTATATGTATTAAATAAAAAACTTCAAATTATTATCCCTTTTGTAGTCAAAAAGGGTAATTCTTTCTAATATTTCTGGCCTTTACCCTTTAAAAAAAGCTAAGGGGCGAACACTTCCAATAAGGTAGTGTCAAATCTTCCTTCTCGCTCTTATTACTACACCTGGTATTATTCCATGATTCAATGGCTGCGTTTCTTTATACATTCCGGATAATCCCATTTCACAGCCGGAATAAACAGAATGCGTTTGAAATAGACGTCAACATATCAACAAGAACGTTCTAAAGAATAAATAAACAAAAAAGTTTATTCCAAACGTTCAGAATGAATAAAGAAATGCAGCCAATAATTAAAGGTTTGCTCATTATTGACATTAGAGGTTTGACACTCCCTTAGCTCCCTTACAAAAGCATTGCACACTCACACGAACCCACACACAGTGCCTTGCTAAGGGAGACGATTTTGTCAAGAGGAAGCGAGAAAACTGCTTTTTGAGCAAACCTTTTATTATTGAATCATGGTATTATTCCACTATGATATACACTTACAATTCATACTATGGGTATTCATGGAATTGCATAAATGCCTCGTAATCCGTAAACCTCGTAAATAAACCGATTTTCCATACAAAATTATGTAAGCTTACGAGTCTTGCATGGTAACGAGGCATTTATTTGCGCGTTTTGAAGAATATCTTTATTATTTTTTTAGTTTCTTATTGCATATTCCACCAATCACGAATTGCTCCAATATACTTTCTTACAGATACGTTATATTTCTTTTACTTGCAGACTGCTAGTTCACCTAGGCGCGTTGCCGTACCTGTACTGGTAAAGGATGGAAAGCCGTGCGCCGGAAATAACAGTGCTTCACAATCGCAGCAAGTAAGTGCTGCTAGTAATGCTCCAACTAACAGCAATAACACCAATGTAAACGAAAGCAATGCGTCCACCGAAGTGAATAACAGCATTGCAAGTAGCTTAAGTCTTATAACAGGAGAAACAAATAACTCCCATTCTCCAGATACATCAAATTCACTAATTGCCAGTTATAATGGGACGATCGTAGGACATAATCAAATACAGCAACAATCTTGCAATAATTCTTTAATGTCAAACAGTTTGGCAATGGCATATCGCAACCAGAATAATTTTATTTCAAACGGCCATCAACAACAGTGTACAGGGTATTTGCCTTTACAAGGCAGGGCGTGGTAAAAGGCTGCAGAGGAAGAAAAAAATAATTATGATATAACATACTTTTGCATGTTTTCTTCAATTCGGTTAGCCTGTTTATGAGTAATTTAATTTATGAGCAAGTTTATTTTTATAAATCTTATTACATAAACAGAAATTCGCATGAAAAGATTCAAAACTGATTAAATTTTGGTAAACTGCGTTTACTTAATTTGGTCGTGTGAGCCAAATCGCCTGTGTAATTAATCATTATTTATTTTTTACTTAACATATCAGCATAGCAGAATCGAGATAGACACATGTATTTAGATATACTAAACTAATTATAATTAAAAGGAATATCGATATAGCATTGTCTGATATTCCGTACAGCCGTCTGCACACTGATCTATATCAGTAAAAATATAAATACATTGTACATATTTCAATAAAAAATTTTACTTGTTAATCTTTACTAAATACGGATACCGGCGCGAATAGCAAATGCTAAGAAATATATACATATGTACGTATGATAGTTTTAAATTTGTCCATAATGACCTTGATACAAAATATTTTTGAAGCGAAACTTCTTAGGCGGCGGTATCGCAAAAATGGAGAGTGAAATTTTTAAAACTGAAAATGTTACAAGAGTAAGAAGGAAGATAGAGTATAGAGAAGGGGGAAAAAGAATGAAAGCGACGTATGACGGATAAACAAAGCGATAGTGCAAACATCTTCAACGCGCATTCATACGAGTACCCAAGAATGATAGAATACAAGATTGCGCCAATGAGAGAGGATTTTTGAGCGTAATTTTTGCGTGACGTCATCTTGGTGCAATTGCGAGAGAGAAATGCCAAAACGCATACAAAAATATGTAAAAAATTCAGAAAAATGTGTTAGTTTTAATACTACATGGCCCAATTTTGCAGGAATCCATAAATATACAAAAATTTATTAATTAGGAACACGTAGCAATAACTTTGGACATGTAGCCCTTTAGGTTAGTACGATTTTTAGCACATGAAACAATTGATGTAATAACAGTGTTTACAATTTCACGTAGACCAAAAGGAGGGTGTGCAGCAAAGTGGATTTTTGGACTCGCCATTGTAAAAAGCCATGCAGAGTGCATATTTATATTTGTGGACGGTATCCAACCATCATAAACTCCACAGCTTTTATTCGATGACTTTTGTACCATTTCCGAGAGGATGCATGAGTGTGGCTTCTTTGGAAACAAATATTCTATGTAACTAAAACATAATTTATAGCTGAACTTTTAAATGCATAATAATTTGGCCACTGTTTTGTATTAGGTACGTAACAGCGCGGTAAGATGCCGCTTGAATTAGCGCCTGGCGACCTTATCCACTGGTGCTTTACCTCATACCAGCACTAAAAATATTATTTTCAGTATCTTCACTAGCGAAGTGCTTCAGCGTTTCCTTGTTGCAGGCAGTCACAATTAATTACTCACCGCTTTCGGTACCATAAGCCATCAAATCCGTTTTGTTGTTCCATTCCATGCGCTCAATGTGTTTTGATATATTTTTTGAGGAGAATGAATGCAAATATTCAACAAACATATGTATCAGGGACCGAAAATAACAGTTACTTTTTTCAACAGATAAACTTGGCCAGATATTTTTAAGTCGAAAACAAAAGTCCTTTCCTAATAATAAATAAACCGCTTATCCAAATTTAACAAGCTTGGTATCAACTAAAATAGCTTTAAAACTAAAATATTTAAACGAGAAAAGCCAGCAGAAAGCCAGCTATTGAAAAATATTTAAAAAAAAATGTTTTTTAATTACCATAGAACAAATCTTGGGTTCGGTATTTGCATTTCTTTTGTATTAAATTATAACAAAATATAAATAGATAGTTATTTCTGTTTAAAAGCTATTTAAGTCCTCTTTTATTTGGTACCAAATTTGTTTAATTTGGATAAGCGGTTAATTTATTATCCGGGAAGACTTTTATTTCGAACTTAAAAAATATCTGGCCAAGTTTAACTGTTGGGAAAAATAATTGCTATTTACGGTCCCTGATACGTATAGTTAATACTATTTCACATTGTCGCTGAAATGCAAAAAACCCCAACTAACTAAATTTTTGTATTGCCTAAAACGATGTAGGGACTTATGATTCGATGAAATGCATCATAATCAATCAAAAAGTTAATTTTGGATTTTTAGTTAGTTACGGCTTTATGTATTTCAGCGACGATGTTAGTTAAGGCCTTTCTATACTAAACTAACGATATATTACATGCCAAGTCCCACTCCTCAATAGATATAAAATTCACCTTGAATTAATTCTTATTTAATTTGTGAACTTGGCTGTCGACTTATTTACATATAATTTCATCTTTATTTCGATGCGTGCTAATTTTGATAATTTACACAAAATTAAAACAAATGTTTTTGTTTCCGAGCTGAAAGACTAATAAAAGGAAACACGAAACTTAAGAATAATAAGTTTTATGAGAAAAAAATAATTCAGTTTTTTTAAGAAAACGTAGAAAAATACTCAGCTAAAATTTTTTGTTTGCCAGATATACGTTTTATCAGTGCACTTGCACAATATTCCCGTTCGCAAAAGCTCCGCATTGATTATTGCGAATGCGAATGCGAATGTTAAATGTAAATGGTTTGTATGCACGTATGTACATAAATATTTATGTATGAACCCTTCAGTACTGCTGAAGTCAATCGCTACTTTTGAGCCGCTACTGCTCCGACTTCTAGGTAAGTAGCTACTCTATTAACCCGTGGTAGTGCACATGGTGGTGCAGAGTCGAACCAGTCGGAACCAGCGAAAAACTACGACAGAGGGAGCCGATAAATCACGCAAGTGACTACTTTAGTAACTGGCGATAGTGCAGAGAGAGCCGATGGTGACTACCGCCTAGAACATTGCCTTGTAAAAGCAATCGATGAAATACCCTGCAAGTAGTCGGTCGGTGATTGACGGAGTTTACCAGGTAGCTACCGATTTATCAGTCCTATAGTCGCTCCGCCGTACTTCAGGGAACAAACTCATTTCGCATTTCAGCTCTGCCGCTACCAAGCAATATACATATGTATAAATGGAGCAAGCGTGCTTCGTGTAACTGCAGCCATCCGTACATATGTACATATGTTTGTATGGATATATCTATGATGAACAGTGTACCAACCCCGTTTTACCTTCCTTTTATTAGCTCGGGATGTAACTAAGTAATATTGATGCGCCTAAAAGATGCAGCGATTTCTATTCTCATGTTACATACCTGATGCCAGTACGAATTGCAATTATAATAGGGAGGTTTTAGTTTTTTAAACTACAATTTTTTATTATTTTAGTGTGGTAGAATCGGCATAAAATGTGGTAGATTTGAATAAGATGTGGTAGATTTTCCAATTCATATTTGAATTGGGTATACATATCGCACACCGTCGTCAAAAGAGGCACAACTCAAAAATTAGATCGGGAAATATAACTGCTGGGGGATCATTCAGATTCAACGCAAATTTATGCAAAAACAAGTATGACATTAGGTTTCTAGTTAGAGAATATAATCACGAAGAAAAAAATATTTTCTTTAATTTGAGAAAAATCCTACATATTTATTTATGCAAAAAATTCCACAAAATTATTTTTCCATTGCATAATACTTTAGCAAATATAAAAATGCAGATTTTTGGAATATTAAAAAGTTAAGGCACAGATATATTTAAAGCAAAATTTATGATGTACCCTTTTGAAAATGTATTGATCAATTTTTATATTTCGTATTAGAATTGAGTTGAAATTTTAGAGTAATGTAAAAATTTTAAACAAATGTTCTGTCTAAAAATGTGGGAGATTTTAAGTCTTATGTTGTAGATGTGGTAGACACCCAAATTTTGAAAAATACTGTGGCGAATACTGCGGCAACGCGAAGCGAACAACGAGAAATAGGCAGAATGTTCGAGGAATAACGTAGAATGTTCCACAAAGAGAAACGTCAAGTTGGATGAACACTGCGAACAGCGAGCGAAAGAGAATGAGCGATAAAATTCAGAATGTTCTAGAGTTGCCATAAGTGCCAGCGCAGGTACATAAGGGTGCCGCCACAGCGAGGTGAGTTAGTTACAAGTCAGCAAGCTACAAGTAAAGTGAGCAGAGAAGCGAGTTGCGAATAAGCAAGCTATAAGTTTAATTGTGTTAACAAGTTCAGTAAAGCGTTGTAATTGCTTTAACAAGTATTGTAGTATTTTTACTGTATTAGCAAGTATTGTAAAATTGTTTGTTGTACAATAAAGTTAATTGTACTACCATTTGGTCATCGTTAGCCTTTATTTAACAATCCAGCGATACGAACCGGAGGATTTGGGAAATCCGGACGAGGGTTCAAGGATAATCGTAACAATTGGTGTCAGAAGTGGGATTGTTAAATAAATCCCGAAGGAGAAACTACTAAAAATGGCGAAAATTCAGGACTTAAAAATTGAGTACCTGAAACAGGAGTTGGAAAAGCGTAATTTGGCCACCTCCGGAAGAAAAGTGGAATTGTTATCCCGGTTGCGAGAGGCTATGGAAGCTGAAGGCATCGACGTGGACAAATACGACTTCCAGGGTAAACCCGACGATGCATCCGCAAAGAACGAACAGAAGGATGAAGCAGCTTGGTCGTCGAAGGATGTGCAGCAGACATCCGGGAAGGTTGAAGAACAGCAAAAGGCTCTTAGTTCATCAACAGCTATAGACATGATAACGTTATTGGCTGCCATGTCACAGATGTCATCACAGCTGTCATCCCAGATGCAAACGCTGCAGACACGTATATCTTCAGAGGTATCAGCGCAGGTGTCATCCCGGCTAGAAACTCAGCTACTGGCACAAGAGACACGTATAGCATCCCAGCTGGAAGCACAGGATGCAAAAATTACACAAATACAGGACAAAATCGAAGAGAGACAGGAGAAAGTCGAGACAAAGGTAGAGGAGTTGGAAGGTCGTCTTCGTGATTTACAGTTAAATCGTCCAGCTACTTCGACAAGTGCTCCCAAGGTAAAGACTCCATCCTTTGACGGCACGATTCCTTTCCAAGTCTTTAAGCTCCAGTTCGAGAAGACAGCTACAGCAAATCGTTGGAGCATGGAGGATAAATCCGCTGCTCTGTTTGTGGCATTAAAAGGACCTGCAGCGGAAATCTTGCAGACAATTCCTGACTGTGAAAGGAACAATTACGATGCATTAATGGGTGCAGTGGAAAGACGTTATGGTAGCGAGCACAGGAGACAGATTTACCAGATGGAGCTGGAGAATCGCTGCCAGAAATCCAACGAGACTCTACAGGAATTCGCCTCCGAGGTTGAAAGGTTGGCTTATTTGGCAATTGCAGAAGCATCTGGTGAGCACCTCGAAGGAGTAAAAATCCAGAGGTTCATCAACGGAATGCGGGACATGTATACCAAGCGCGAGACGTATGCAAATCCAAAGCCAACATTTGCTGAAACGGTTTCGTATGCTCAGACACGTGAAACGGCGGCGCTCCTAAGTAGACCAGCCTACAAAGCCCATCGAGTAGAGGTGGAGACACCTGACGTGATGAACGAGATCCTGAAAACACTCAAGTCGATGGCAGATAAGAATACTTCTGGTGCAACCGAGAGAAAGGATGGTGCTATTAAATGCTTTTATTGCGGAAAACAAGGCCACTTCGCCCGCGATTGCAGCGCAAGTTCCAGTAGGCTCAATTATTCAGCAGGACGCAAACGCAGGGCTGAGGGAGACGAATCCAACTCAAATCAATCGCTAAACTAAAACGTGCCAGCAGGAAGGGCCGCGTGCTGGCTCCAGAAGTTGAAGGGCCCATAATCTCCGTCTCACAAATTGGCCGGAATGCGAGCAACCTCACTATTGGTGGATGTGTGAATGGGCAGGAGCGAGTGCTGACAGTGGATACTGGAGCGTCACATTCCATTATTCGACCTGATGTGACTACTTTTTATGTGAAGCCACTACCTGGAGCAAAGCTGCAGACTGCAACTGGTGAGCGAACCCAAGTGTTAGGAGAAGTACTATGCGAGGTAATAATCGACGGGTTGGCCTCGTACACTAAGTTTATAGCAGACATTGTGGATGAAGTCATCATCGGCGTGGATTTCTTACTTGGCCAAGGCATGAAGATGGACCTCCAGAGTATGGTCCTGACAAATCGTCACAGGAAAGTGCCACTTAGGGTTGGTTACGACAGCCAGTACTGCAGGAGGCGGTTAGTCTTAGAGGAAGTGTCGAAGATTCCACCAGAAATGGAAGCGGTTAGTTCGGCGGCGGTTGGCAGTGATGGATACGAAATGGTTTCCTCAGGAGAAGGAAGTGGTTCACCGATACAGGAAAAGCGTGACTGTTCTGACAGCTCAGTGAAGAAGAGGTCGCAACAAGGAAGTGGTCATGGTAAGCCAGGCAGTGTTTCCGGCAGGAGGAAGGCCACTGAACCACGTTGCAATGGTGATACGCCTGTGGCCGGAATTGGAAGCGGCTGTGGGAGCAGTAGGCGCGCTTTGAAGTGTCCTGAAAAATGTAGTCGGCAAAAGCGAGCAGTTAAGCCGGAAGCCAAGGTTGAGATTATACATGTCCGGTCAATGAAGCTAGCAGCTGCGGACGAGCGAGATACGAAACGACGGCGGGAGTTTCAGCGTAAGGATCCGGATGTAACAAGATGTGCTGAAGGCAGTGCAGCACGAAGGCGGGAGTCAGGGTGTCAGGGACAGATGATGCGGCATAGATCCGAAAAGGGTGCCCACGAGAAGAGACATGGTCTGGTCACCACCAGTGGCCGGTAGAAGCACGACCATGTGAGACGGTGCACTCCCGGAGATAAGCCGGAAGCAATGTCCAGTAACGCACTGTGGTTGTACATGTCGCAGCAGAAGAAAAGCTTTACCTCCAAGCAAAGACTTGACTGGAAAGATCCGTTGAATATTGACAAACGGCTGAAGGACGCAGTGCACCAAATCCAGACAATGGGGAGACCGAGGACCAAGACAATGGGGAGACCGAGGACCAAGATGAAAGTGGTCCACTTGGAAAGACTTGCAGCGGTTGGAACGGCAAGTGTGTCTGATCGGGACGATCAGACTTAGGTGGAGGGCAGTGTGGCGAATACTGCGGCAACGCGAAGCGAACAACGAGAAATAGGCAGAATGTTCGAGGAATGACGTAGAATGTTCCACAAAGAGAAACGTCAAGTTGGATGAACACTGCGAACAGCGAGCGAAAGAGAATGAGCGATAAACTTCAGAATGTTCTAGAGTTGCCATAAGTGCCAGCGCAGGTATATAAGGGCGCCGCCACAGCGAGGTGAGTTAGTTACAAGTCAGCAAGCTAAAAGTAAAGTGAGCAGAGAAGCGAGTTGCGAATAAGCAAGCTATAAGTTTAATTGTGTTAACAAGTTCAGTAAAGCGTTGTAATTGCTTTAACAAGTATTGTAGTATTTTTACTGTATTAGCAAGTATTGTAAAATTGTTTGTTGTACAATAAAGTTAATTGTACTACCATTTGGTCATCGTTAGCCTTTATTTAAGAATCCAGCGATACGAACCGGAAGATTTGGGAAATCCGGACGAGGTTTCAAGGATAATCGTAACAATACATATGTGGTAGAGGTTCGCACACTAGGGTGGTCCAAAAATGCATGTGAAAAGGTAAAGTCGGAATTTTTATGCTCTCACCAGCTAGGATTGTTCTATACCGAAAAAAGTATACCCTTGTTTTTTATTTTGAAATAAAAAAATATTTAGATGTCGCTCAAAGCGCCCAAAGTTTTCCATGTATTTTATATGGGGAAAAAACGACTTTTCGTAGAAATGGTATAGAATAGTTAAAAATCTATATTTTTCTACCAGAAAACTCTGCTTATCTTCAACAGATTCCCAGTAATAATACCTAATTGTTTATTTGACCATTTTTTCATTGCAACTATAATTTATAAGTCCGCCAAAAACCCACAAAACCCCGAAAAATGCAATGGGCAACCAATAAAAAATCGTTTGTATTAAAAATGGTTAAATAGACAATTGTGTATTACTATTGAAAGTCTCCTGAAGAGAACCAGAGTTTTTCGGTCGAAAAATATTGACTTTCAAGAATTCTATACCATTTCTACGAAAATATATAATATAAAAATATATGGAAAACCCTGAGCGCTTTGAGCGACCTCTAAATGTTTTTTGATTTCGAAATAAAAAAATAGGGGTATACTTTTTTTCGATATAGAACAAATTGGCACGTAGCCAGCGGGGGGGCTCGGGGGGGCTCAAGCCTCCCTCCCACCGAAATTCTAAAAAATTATGTTTTTGTAACCCACAATACAAAGAAGAAACTACGAAAATTAAAGTTTTGTTTATTATATTATGTATGTTATTTCCATACAATTTATTTTCTTATTTCCTTTATTGTTTTACTTATTATCACGATCATCATTATTATCATCATTATCACCACAAGAGATATACTACACTGACATAAAAGTTGCTTGAAATTTCACGGGATCTGGTGGTAAGTCGAGATTTGTGCATTTATTTTGAATTAATAGTGAATAAATATGTTTCTATAAGCACTATTGTAGAACATTACCTGTCCGCTGATTAATATTTCCTATTTACTGGCAAATTTATACTATGCTTTCGAGTAAAATTTCACTGAACGTCTTGTCAATTTCAGGGGTGGTCAAAACCGTGCCTACTTTACCGCCCTGTCCATTAAAATTTCTTTGTATGCTTTTTTGCCAGTATAGAAATGGCTAAGTGGAAGATCGACCTATCTCGGCAGCCAGTTCGGAAACGCTCTATCTCAGAAAACTTTTCAAGAACGCCCTACTTCAGAATTTAACTGAAGAACGCCTTATTCAGAATTTTATTGAAAAACACCCTATCTCAGAATTTGGTTGAAGAACGCCCTATCTCAAACGAAAATGTATTGAAAATGTGCTGATATAGGGCGTTTTTGACACATATGTAGTACTCCTATATTGGCAGTAAGAGCTAGTACCGTCCGAAAACACTACAGGACAGATATATCAATAAACACGTACGAAAGAAAAGGAACGCATACGTTTATAAATAAACATGTACACGACACATTTACAAAACCGGCACTCACCCACTAGAACCTGAAGGGAGATCTCCCTAAGTGAGGAATAAAAGAGTACTCCCCTTAACCTGATTTCTGAGCAATAAGGGAGATATGTCGGTTTTGTTCTCCTTTATTACTCGTTTAGAATTAAAAAGTGATGTCTCCTAAGCGAGAAATCCAAGAGTCTTCTTTTTGATTGATAGGAGAGCAATACGAACCTCGTTCAAAAGAAATTTTGCGTTTTCGAAAAAATTTATCATAGAAAAAAAAACCTACAGAAAATATTTCTTATAGGCGCATAAGGAGGACACAATAATCTAATTTGGATAGCACACAGATTTTAGTAAAAGTCCGTTGGTATGTACCTCAACTTTTGTTTAAATATTTTAAGCATTGTATTATTACAAATATACCGTTAAATACTTTTCAGATTTCGCAAATTAGTGTTTGCATTGAAGTGTGACACCCGTGTTTAAATATCGCATGGGTGACAAAGATGTCAGATAAGAAAATTCACCTTCACAATTTCCCCGCTTGGTGGATTCCTGACCAGGCAAGCATTCTTGACAACCAGGAAATCATATACGAGTACATACTTATATGTGCATATCTTATCTTACCGTTTTGTTATTATTACGTTTTACTTTCATATGATTTCTCTGCAATATAATTGTAAAATTAAGCAATTATGTAAGACGTATCATTGTTAAAGTTAGCACAAATGCACGTGATTAAGAAGTTAAATAAAAAATTTAATAAATAGCAAAATCTATTTGGCTAATTTAAAATGTTCGTTATCATTGCTCTCTTATTACTCCTATAGGAGGCTTTCGGGATGCCTCTAATGGGAGCACTCCCTTATTGCTCGTTCGGGAGGTATATGGGATGTTTCCTATGTGCACTCCCTTGTTGTCTTTTTGGGAGGTTTCTGGGAGGTAACTATGGGAGTACTCCCGTATTGCTCCATTAGAAGGTTTGTGGGATGACAATTCTGTGTGTGCTCCCCGATTGCTCGTTTAGGAGGTAAAAGGGATTACTCCCCCTCCTAGGACATCCAATGTTAAAGGGAGTATACAAAATTACATGCTTATACACAGAAGCATAGGGAGCAATGGGGAGTATTCGTATACTCCCAAGGGAGTACTCACCGAGCAATCGTACGATGCTCCCAAGTTCTATTGGGCAAGTACACAATACATTGACAAAAACAGTACTAGACTGTCTCGCTTTGATTTCGGAATGCTTACACATTGAGATGTTAGCTTACTATCAATATAGAAGTTAGTTATATGGTTTTTGAATCGGCGGCTGAGATAGGGCGTTCTTCATCAAAATTCTGAGATAGGGTGTTTTTCAATAAAATTCTGAAATAAGGCGTTGTTGAAACATTTTTTGAGATAGGGCGTTTTCGAACTGGCTGCCGAGATAGGTCGATCTTCGACTCAGCCATCGATATGTTGTCGAAAATAACTATTTCAAATACGATTTCTTTAAAACTGATGATAATTGACAATAGGTAGAAATATAACGCATAACTCTTTAGTAATATTTTAAATATCCCGCCACTATTAGAAAATCAACTGCTGTATATACAAGGAAGCACAGTCAAGTGCATTGTTTACGTTTTGACAGCTGTGCGATATTTGAATGTTAAACACTTGAAGTTTTAACTGCGATCAATTTGAATCGTTTTGTACATGAGCAAAACCAAAACCAGGGCCCTTACTCTGTAGTTCGAGTCGAAAGGTTGTTCTATTCGAAAGCCAAATTCGAATGGAAGCCCCATTCGTACTCCATAGTTCGTTCGAATCAACTTTCGAAGATATTCGAAAAAAGAGAGCAACACTGTTCGCCAAATGTCAAACGCAAAGCAAAATAAAGAAAGAAACTAAAATCAAAACAAGATGAAATTGCTAACATTTCGATTGTGAAGTTTGTGCACTTAAGAACTCAGTAATTGTTGTGTTAAATATATTTAACATTAGTGAAAGTCCTTGATAAAAAAAATTACCAAATGGATTCAGTGGCGATATGGTTGGAAGCAGATGAAGGCCAAGTGGCGGAACGAGTGCAATTGAGAGCGCTTAGGGATAAGGCCAACATATTCACTCTCAATGATAAATGGTAAAAGGATTGCTTGATTCCCTTTACAGTTTCGCGCAAACAAACAGGCGTTTCAGTACGTACTAAATGCCATTACGCCGGAGTTAAGCACTCCTCGAAAATCCACAGCAATTCCGCC
>NW_023458555.1:95953501-95955269 GCF_013731165.1 Rhagoletis pomonella | reverse complement strand
TTCGTACTCCATAGTTCGTTCGAATCAACTTTCGAAGATATTCGAAAGAAGAGAGCAACACTGTTCGCCAAATGTCAAACGCAAAGCAAAATAAAAAAAGGTACTAAAATCAAAACAAGATGAAATTGCTAACATTTCGAATGCGAAGTTTGTGCACTTAAGAACTCAGTAATTGTTGTGTTAAATATATTTAATATTAGTGACAGTCCTTGATAAAAAAAGTTACCAAATGGATTCAGTGGCGATATGGTTGGAAGCAGATGAAGGCCAAGTGGCGGAACGAGTGCAATTGAGAGCGCTTAGGGATAAGGCCAACATATTCACTCTCAATGATAAATGGTAAAAGGATTGCTTTATTTGTGACTATTTATATTTTATGTATTTATAATTATCCCTTTACAGTTTCGCGCAAAATTTTCGTGTAAACAAACAGGCGTTTCAGTACGTACTAAATGCCATTACGCCGGAGTTAAGCACTCCTCGAAAATCCATAGCAATTCCGCCCATTATTAAGCTGGCCGCCGCACTGAAATTATTGGGGCAAGGAGGTTACCAACACCAAATTGGCCAAGACCAACACGTTGGCCCATCTCAGCAGTCAATGTCACGCTGCCTCATTGAAGTGTGCAAAGCCATTGAGAAAACGCTTTGCCAACAACACATTAATTTTGCAAGTACGGACGCAGAGGAAACAGAGGCAAAATTATATTTCTATGAAAAGTGTGGCATTCCGGGCGTGTTGTTTGCAATAGATGGCACACATATACAAATGATAAGACCAACAAGGAATGAGCATTTGTACTACAATAGAAAACTGAAGCACAGTATGAATGCAATGGTTGTAAGTATTGCATTATCATGAAGGTTTTCAACAACAATTTTTCAAATTAAATTAATTAAGATGAGAATTAGAGCTGTTGACGCGCGATACGGTGGTGCATGCCATGATTCCCATGTATGGAACCTGTCCAGTGAGAGAAGGGCTTTAAAAGCTCGTTTTGATAATGGCGAGAGAGGGATATGGAGTCTTGGTTAGCATCAATTAATACTTTAATATCGATAACTAATTAATAATTGCATTCAAATTATTTAAGGCGACTCAGGATATCCATTGGAACCATGGATGTTAACTCCCTATCGTAATGCCGCCGAAAATTCAGCAGAAGGCCGGGTTAATCATTGCCATGCCAAAGGACGGTCAATCATCGAACGAGTATTTGGAATATTGAAAGGAAGGTTTCGATGTCTTTTGGCAGCACGCGAGCTGCATTATACTCCGCAAAAGGTTTCAGCTATAATGAACGTTTGCTGCGCTTTGCACAACATTTGTCTGCAATTTAAAGCTAAGCTGCAACCTTCAGAAGTTTTTCCCACAGAAGATGTACATTTATTAGAAACTGTGAATATGGTGGAAGCGGACAGTAGTACAGCAAATATTTCTAGGAACTTAAGAGATGAAATAAGAAACAGTTTAATTGCATAGGTGTAGCAAAATATTTTATTAATTCAAGTGTGTGTATACACAGTAGCTCAAAATCAAATCATAAAGTGATATTTTAACAATATTCGCAATGTTTTTAATTCTGAAACTTTTTTGTAAATATTTTAAAATATTATAGCTGATTATCTAAAAGAAATCGTATAAATCTAAGTTGTAAACTTGTGCCAAAATTAGGAAAATATCAACAAATTTGCATACAAATTGCCAACTTTTTTACTAGAATTTCTTGACAAAAATTTGGCCTGTTAAACTTAAATATAATGTGGA
>NW_023458555.1:95930112-95953401 GCF_013731165.1 Rhagoletis pomonella | reverse complement strand
GAATGCAATGGTTGTAAGTATTGCATTATCATGAAGGTTTTCAACAACAATTTTTCAAATTAAAATTCTTAGATGTGTGACCACAAGATGAGAATTAGAGCTGTTGACGCGCGATACGGTGGTGCATGCCATGATTCCCATGTATGGAACCTGTCCAGTGAGAGAAGGGCTTTAAAAGCTCGTTTTGATAATGGCGAGAGAGGGATATGGAGTCCTGGTTAGCATCAATTAATACTTTAATATCGATAATATATTAATATTTGCATTCAAATTATTTAAGGCGACTCAGGATATCCATTGGAACCATGGATGTTAACTCCCTATCGTAATGCCGCCGAAAATTCAGCGGGAGGCCGGTTTAATCACTGCCATGCCAAAGGACGGTCAATCATCGAACGAGTATTTGGAATATTGAAAGGAAGGTTTCGATGTCCTTTGGCAGCACGCGAGCTGCATTATACTCCGCAAAAGGTTTCAGCTATAATGAACGTTTGCTGCGCTTTGCACAACATTTGTCTGTAATTTAAAGCTGAGCTGCAACCTTCAGAAGATTTTCCCACAGAAGATGTACATTTATTAGAAACTGTGAATATGGTGGAAGCGGACAGCAAGAAGTACAGCAAATATTTCTAGGAACTTAAGAGATGAAATAAGAAACAGTTTAATTGCATAGGTGTAGCAAAATATTTTATTAATTCAAGTGTGTGTATACATAGTAGCTCAAAATCAAATCATAAAGTGATATTTTAACAATATTCGCAATGTTTTTAATTCTGAAATTTTTTTGTAAATATTTTAAAATAGTATAGCTGATTATCTAAAAAAAAATCGTATAAATCTAAGTTGTAAACTTGTGCCAAAATTAGGAAATATCAACAAATTTTCATACAAATTGCCAACTTTTTTACTAGAATTTCTTGACAAAAATTTGGCCTGTTAAACTTAAATATAATGTGGAAGTTCTAAGTCCATAAAAAATTCCGTTGATTTTTGATAACTTTCTTTGCTGACGGTCTTGGACATTTTTTTCCATACAAAGTATATATTTTTATATGGAAGAAAATGCACAACACCGCAAAGAAAGTTATCAAAAATCAACGGAATTTTTTATGGACTTCGAACTTCCACATTATATTTAAGTTTAACAGGCCAAATTTTTTTCAAGTAATTTTAGTAAAAAAGTTGGCTATTTGTATGAAAATTTGTTGATATTTTCCTAATTTTGACACAAGTTTACAACTTAGATTTCTATGATTTCTGTTAGATAATCAGCTTTACTTTTTTAAAAAATGTATTAAAAAAGTTTCAGAATTAAAAACATTGCGAATATTGTAAAAATATCAACAATAAATAAATAAAATAAAAGTATTTTTTCAGTCTTCATTTTATAAAATTACATATGTAAAACATTTCTAAGAACCTAAGACACAAAATATAGTTTAGTTTCATTGGTATATAAAAAAAATGTAAAAATATTCATTAGCCTTTTCATTCACAGGTAACAATTCAACAAAAAATTACATACAACTAATTCATTGATTGCTTGGATTTGAAATTATCATAAAAATAAAAAATATTCATTATTTTTGATTAATACAACCAAGCAACTGCTGTACCTTAATCTGCTATTTAAAAAATAAATAACTTAAAAAACAATTCATCAGTCTTCAAAGGAACAAAAAACTTATAAAATATGAATTCGTAAAAATAACTACACTTAAATCAGCTATTTACAAAGTTTAGCTTTTAGCTTCAGTGCTTTTAACTTCAGTTTTCTTTTCTTTTTTTCATTTTTTTTGAAAAATTCAAATTTTTCTCGTTTTAATTGAAGTTAAGCCTCTTCGAGCTCAACATTCCTCTTAAAATATCTACTTAAACTATTTAAATTATCACATACTTCGTCCAGCTTTTTCATCGAATTTTCGTGATATTGGCATTGGTTTTCCACTTGCAGTTTTAGCAAATTGTCTTTGCCGAGTGATAGTGAGCGTGCGCGATTCGGGGGTGCAATAACAATCGGTGGCGTAGTGGCGATAGCATTCGGTGGCTGATTCTCTGCATCATTACTTGGATATTCTTCAGGCTCCAAGTTTATACAATCAAGTGGGCTAGATGATGCAGGATCGGCGAAGGTAGTAGCACCAAAGCGCATTGTTTCAGCCTCGCCATTTATAGATGCATCTATGTTCAGTAACGCAACCACTTCTTCTTCCGTCGCAGTTAATGAACAGAATCTCGATGGTCCACCTCCTGTTCCCGACATGCTCTCCTTATTCCTTCGCAACTTCGCCTTAATATTGCTTTTATAATCTGCCCATATCTACATAAAAAAAATTATAACGTTTTACAATATGGTACACAAAAACATAATAAATTTGTTACCTTTTACCATTCAGTGAAGTTATGAGTTGGAGGTCCGCCTGAATTAAGCTCATTTTCTAGCCTCTTCCACAGATTATTAGAGGTTTGCTTTGCAGCTAAACTCTTAATTTGACCTTTCGCCAAATCGCTGTGTTCCATCATGAAATTTACCAATATTTCAAATTGTCGAGGCTTGGTATTTGGTTGTTTGATTTTCGTTGTCCTAAAAATTATTTTTTGATTAAATGAATACATATTTTCACAAATATTATTGCAATTACTTATATGTTTGCGGACGTCCGAGTGCTTGGTTGCTGTCGAATAGAATTTTCTACAATTCCACCATTTTGACATTTGCTTTCGATGCAGGGAGTACCAAACTTCCGAAAATTCGAAAGGGGATAAAAAAAATTCGAAGGGAACAGAATGGAACTCGAACATCGAACGAATGTTACTCTAAGGGTGCTTTTAGAGTACCAATCGTTCGAAAGCGAACAAATTTTCTTTCGAATCGAACTACAGAGTAAGGGCCCAGTACCTTTGCAAGCAAAAGAGTGCAAACAAAACGATTTATGTTTCGTTGCTTGACGAGCATAGCTAGATCGTTTCAAACGATTCGTTTTCTTACACATGAAGAGCGTATACCAGCTATCAGTGTTGCCAAGTGTTGAATTTGAAAAAGCACCAAAACCAAAGAAAAATCGCGTTTTTTTTTCGAAAAAAGCACCACATTTTTTATTTGAGGATTTAATGAACTTTGTATGCATACACAATTTTTTTGTAGGTATGCCGATTCAAATTAATAAAAATTAATGCTTCCTGCTCGGCGGTCGAAGGTTCGTTATTCATTTTACTGTTAGGAGATGCTGGTGCTTTTTTTAATATTCGTAAAAAATATAACAAATTCTGCCCAAATTAAAGGTCTAGAGATCGATTCCTGGTCCCAGCAACATGGACGTTTTTGGAGGCAATGGCAAATTACCGTATTTAATTCTGGCATGATTGAGAGTGCTGCCACATATTTTTTTGAAAAGCATATGCTCTTTCGTTTATGATTATCATTGTACCATGATTTTATTTCCATTTTTGTAAAGTTCCTTACGAAACTTCCAATTGCTCTAAATTTAACTTCCATTTTTGTTTCAGATTTACAGTTTTGGTGTCTTCAAACTAAAAAGAAAAGCACAAAAAAACGCACCGAGCACCAAACTCAAAAATTTTGGCGTTTTGAATTAAGAAAAGCACTAAATTTAGTGCGAAAAGCAATAAGCTGGCAACAGTGCCAGCTATGCCCTACTTACATATGCAAAGTATGTACATATGTATGTATAGTATACAAAACGCAACAATGAGAGTAATTGCAAAACCAAATACCATAGAAATCATGCAGGAATTGAAACATGCAACTTCTTAGTTTTTTATGCTGTTAGTTAGTTGGCAGTTAGTTCGCAAACGTTAAGGGCCGTTTGCACCATGTCTAGTTAATTCTAACTCCCAGTTAAACATCTTTATCGACGTTATCGACACCCATCATATAACATGTGATCGATAAAGCAGTTAACGTGCTTAACTGAAGGATGTACCTCCAGTTAGCGTTAACTAGACATGGTGCAAACGGCCCTAAGAATTATTCCTGAGAATTTTGCCTCACCCAGCTGCTCACTTTAGGTAGAACAAAACCCAATTAAACTACAGTCAATAAGATTCATTTCATTTATTTTCGAACTCTGGTAATGAGCAAATCGCCGAGCAAACGTTTGCGAATCATTCCTGAGAGTTTTGTCTCACCCAGTTGCGCACTTTATGCTTTTGCTTCGTTTGCACTCGCGCACAAAAACAGAACAAAACCCAACCCTACTAAAATTTTCTTTGTTTGAGTTTCGGTTGCGTTTTGCTCTCTGTTATGAGAGAAACGAAACAAAACAATACGATTTATTTCGTTTATTTTCGAACTCTGGTTTTAAGTCACCTCTTGACAGTTTTTAATCAACAATGAAACGTAACAAAGTTCAACAATCAATAATCTCGTTCTTCAAAAAAACCGAAGGCACAAATCGACGCCATTGAAGAAAATCTCGACGGTAAGTAGAGTGATGTGCATACTTACGTGTTAATGTATTACGTGTTAATGTATTAAGTTTTAATGTATATCAATTTCTACACAAATTTGCATTAATTTTGTATAAAATAGTTAATGCTTATTTTTCACTTAACTGCGGACACAGCTGCGTGCTAATTCAATGCATAGCCTGCCATGTGCAGGCCTTAGCAGCAACTTACATGATAAGCATTTTGTCAGGGATATTTTGCAATCAAAGCACATGCAATATTTCATAGTGAATGCCACAGCCATCACCGAGGAATAATAATGAATTGGATAACTTCAAAATTAAAGACCAAAATGAATAAAAGGAATGATTCCAGTTTAAAGTGATAGTCAGATATTTCTTACTTCTATAAGTGCTTGTTCAGTGGTAATTTTAAAAATTTATACAACTTTTGAATTTACTACTGCTTTCATACAAACCTGAACAGATGTGATAAAAACAGTATTCTACATCAGTTATTTGCAACCCTGTGCGTCTTTTTTCAGAAGAGCATCTTCACAGATACGGAAATAATGACGATAGTAACCGCAGTTCTAGAGTCGAAGTTACATCTGGATCGAATAATTCTGCTCCGAATGATCGCGAAAAAGGTGGGTACATTATATTACAATAATACACAGATATCATATTTCGTACAGTTTTTACTAAAATGATGTGAACTTATGTTTTGATTTCGCAGATGAGGATGCAATATTACCTTCAGTTATTGATGACGGCCAATCAGAAAAATTTAACCATGACAGCGATCAAGACATAGTTGCGACTCTATGGCAAGCTAACCAATTCGATATTGGAAAAGCAAATCGTGATTCTCTGGATGATATTACCAAAAAATATATACTCACGTCGCTTTTACTTCCGAAATTGCCTCACAAGTTTCCCGTTACAGCAGGCAAATCCGGTAATAGAAGTTTCCAACCGACATGGATCACTGAAAATGGCTTTGATTTTTTGGCTTACTCAACGAGTGAAGAGGAGGTCTATTGCAAAAAATGCTGGTTATTCTATCATGAAGGAGTTGGTAAAGGATATCATCAGAATCCAGGTAAATTAGTCACTACTAGTTGTCGGGATTGGAAGAAAGCCATCGAATTATTCAAAAAGCACAAGAAAAAGGAATATCATGAAGTATGCGATACACGAGGCACATTATTTCTCAATGTGGCGTCTGGTAAGCAGCTTGATATTTTTTCACAATTAGATATTCAACGTGCCAACGGGAAAGAAGAGAACAGGGCAACTTTAAGACCAATTATTGAGACAGTGCTATTTTGCGGAGAGCAGGAATTACCTGTAAGAGGAGATAATGATAGCGGTACTTTCCCTTTAGAACGGCCTGAAAAAAAATATGGAACGTTTCGGGCTCTTTTACGTTTTAAAATCAAATCGGGAGATAGGGAATTAAAAAAGCATATCACAAACAGTGCAAAAAACGCCACTTATTTGAGCCCTGAAATGCAAAATGAAATTATACAAACAGCTTCCGATATCGTTACTGAAAAAATTATAAATAAAGTTTACAACACTGACTGCTTCAGTATTCTTGGAGATGAAACAATGGATGTTCGGGCACTGAGCAACTATCAATATGTCTGCGGTGTGTGGATTTTACAAAGGACTCGTCCACTCCAGTATTAAGAGAAGATTTTGTTGGTTTTGTCCCCATAGATGATCAATGTTCCGAGAATCTTAGTAACGTTATTCTGCAGCGATGTGAGGAGCTTAAACTAGACATGAATAAGTGTGTCGGACAAGGATACGATGGAGCCGCAAATATGGCAGGTCATTTGAGGGGAGTTCAGAAAAGAATCAAAAACCAATATCATAACGCAAGATATTATCACTGTGCAAGTCACCGTTTGAATCTTGCTGTTGCGAATGCAATGTCGATCCCTGTGATCCGTAACTGTCATGGAGTTGTAGGTCAAATTATAAATTTATTTAGAAACACTTCAAACGCAAACAAGATCTTCCAGCAAAGCGAACAAAAGTATGCTCCGGACAGTAAAAAAAGCGACTGCTCCGCCTTTGTGAAACTAGATTTATTGAAAAACATGAGAGTATAATCTCATTCATGGAACTTTTCGAATGCATTGCCATCAGTCTGGAGGAAATAGCTGGCAAAACATGGTCTGTATCTTCCACAGCATCTGCTCTTTTTGCTGCGATTCAAAAAAGTGACTTTATCGTGGGTCTTTTGGTATATGAAAAACTGCTAAGTTTAACTCTACCACTGTCAGTATTTCTGCAGGAAAAGTTTTTGGATTTCATCTCCGCTATAAATCGCACGAAAGAAATAATACAGTCGTTGCGGGACATTAGAGAATCTGCTGATGATTTCTTTGGACAAATCTTCTCTTCCGCATCAAACCTAGCTGAAAACTTTTTTGACAGCGAAATCCGTGCTCCTAGAGTTGTATCACGTCAAACAAACCGTGCCAGTCCGCAAACTGCATCGAGCGAACCTTACTTCAGAATTACAGTATTCCTTCCGTGCATTGACTCCTTAGCTGAAAATTTAACGGAACGATTCCTCGAAAACGAAGATGTTTTACCGACGTTCCAACTTCTCCTCCCAGGATTTGCTGATGTAAGTAAAGCAGATGAGCTAGACAACTTAGCATCATACTTTGAAGATCAGATGTCGTCAACGGCAGTGAAAGCAGAATACAGGTTGTGGTGCGCAAAAATATCGTCCATTGACAAATCATCCGAGGTTTCGAAACTGTTGGAGTATTGCAAAGGAAATTATTTCCGCGGTATGAAACTTCTTCTCACCATTTTAGCCACTCTGCCAGTGACAACGGCTAGCGTAGAACGATCATTCTCTACCATGAAAAGGATCTAAACTTTACCTCGAAGTGTAATGGGTCATGAGAGATTAAGTTCTCTCGCTATGATCTCCATTCACTGGGATATTGCTGTCGATCCTGACCACGTCATAGACATCTCATCGAAGAAAAAAGCTAGAAGATTACTTCTCTGATTGAAAAAGAGAAAAATTATATTAAAATTTGTACCTCGTTATACCTATATACATGAAAATAAATTAAAATAGCTTCAGAGTAATCTTATACATTTAATTGATGGTCACATTCATTTCCAATATTCTGAACCTATATAAAAAACCCACACCTTCCACTAAAACAACAAGTGCTTCCCTCCCCGTTCACTTCTTACCTTAACCCCCTCTAAGCACCACTGACTGTAACCTTTGTGCGAGTTGTTGATAGATTCTGCGAGCCCAATAATACAATAAAAAACAAATAAACAGATGTTCACAAAAGTTGATATAAAACTATTCGTCGACTTAAATTGTTAACTTTTTACTGAGCATATTTATTTTACGAGGAGGAAGCATCGAAAGCCTAACCCCGTCAGTGTGAGACTTTAACCCAAACTAAACCTCCTACCGTCATGTACCGTGCCCCTCCCGGTACGACCGTCATGGATTTCGTTGGGATTATAACACTGATGAGGTTACAGATCTATTCTCTTCTTCTTATTTGGCGCTGTAACCACCAAAGCGATTTTGGCCAACTGACGCCAATTGGAAATGCCAAGTGAAGCCAGAATACTTTCTCAGAGGCAGGGCGTCGGTGTCCATTCGAACGACATGGTCAAGCCAGTTGAGCCGCTGTATTTTAATTCGCCATATACCAGCACGGGCATGATGAGTGACTTATAGTGTGGTTTTCGTACGTCGAGAGAGGACTTTACTCCTGAATTGCCTACTCAGTCCAAAGCAGTACTTGTTGGCAAGAGTGATTCTGCGTAGGATTTCCATGCTGACATTATTATCGGTGTTAATGCTGGTTCCCAAGTAAACGAAATTCTCTAATTTCTCGAAATTGTAACTGTCAACATTGACGTTCTGCGTTGGATTTCCATGCTGACATTATTTTCGGTGTTAATGCTGGTTCCCAAGTAAACGAAATTCTCTACTTTCTCGAAATTGTAACTGTCTACAGTGACGTGGGTGCCAAGGCGCGAATGTGCTGACTGTTTGTTTGATGACAGGAGATACTTCGTCTTGTCCTCGTTTACCACCAGACCCATTCGCTTTGCTTCCCTATCCAAATTGGAAAAGGCAGAAAAGACTTCGCGGTTTTTGTTACCGATAATGTCGATGTCATCGGTATAAGCCAGCAATTGCACGCTCTTGTAGTGAATTGTTCCTGAGCGGTTCAGTTCTGCAGATCTTATTATCTTCCCCAACATCAGATTAAAGAAGTCACATGAAATAGAGTCGCCCTGTCTGAAACCCCGTCTGAAGGCGAACGGCAAAAGAGCAGAGCTGGTGGTATTGCTCAACGTCATTTTTCACAGCCGTATGAGGGGATGCCACATTCAGATATAGTGGCATATACGAAACTCCTTTTAGTGCTGTTGAAAGCGGCTTTAAGGTCGACAAATGGGTGGTGAGTGCCGATCCTCTTGCAACCTATGCTTAGAAGGCTGATACCGCGGTAGTTGGCACGCATGGCGGGGTCGCCTTTCTTGTAGATTGGGCAGAGCGCACTTGAATTCCAGTCGTCGGGCATGCACCTCATTACCTCCTTTCTATCGTAATTAAATAGCTCAGCTGACAGGTCGTCAGCTCAAGCAGCTTTGGCACTTTTCGTTATAGTCAGGCGCTGGGATATCGACTCCATCGTCATCGACTGGGACCTCGGGTTCGTCTTCTCCACTTCTTTCAGTACATCTGCCATCCAAAAGGGTCAAATAGTGTTCCCTCCATAATCTGAGTACGTTCTGGACATCGGTCACTAGGTCGCCATGGTTGTTCCTACAAGAGTCTTGAAACCTTCCGTAAGTCGCTCAACTCTCTGCTAAAAGTTTCGGGCGTTTTTTCTGTCGGCCAGCATTTCAAGCATTTTCTCACACTCCTATCGTACCAGTAGTGAGCGGGAAATGTGGTTTCACTGATCGCGCAAGTCGGTTTGTTGAAGAGTGCTCTCTCACAGCAGGTGTGAGGGTCGAGCGCCGAATCCATTGGCCGTCTGTTTTGATTGCAGCTTTTCGACGTGAAAATTTCCTTGGTTTGTTGGGGGCCCTTTTTTTGCTGCTCCGAGGTTGGGTCGTATATTGGATACATCAATATAATAGTGCGAGTCGATGTTTGGCCCTCGGAGTGTACGTATGTACATCTAAAACATGGAAGCATGCCTTCCGTCTGTCACAACATGCTCGATTTGGTTTCCCGTTTTTCGATATGGAGACATCCATATAGCTTGATGGATCTGCTAGAACCGAGTAATACATACTGCAACGTTTCGGGCCCCGGAGAAGTCGATCACCCTCAGCTAATATGTACGCTTTAAGCTAGCAGAGCCTTGGATGACCCGTTCCTCTCTTCAATCAGGGCATTGGCACATATGAATGAGATGTTGAAGAATCTCGCTTTGATGCGGATTGTGGCTAGACTTTCGTCCACTAGAGTGTACGCCGACTCTCTCTCCCACCACAAATCCAACACCGAATTGCACTCCTTTACGTGGCAACTGTAGTAGACGTCGCAAGGCTCCACGCCCCGTCCATCGCATTTCGTGGATGGCGGTGATGTCAGCCTTTATTTTCCCTAGGACATCAACCAGCCGGGCAGCGGCACCATCCCAATTAAGGGTTCGGATATTCCAAGTGCATACCCTAAAATCATAGTTCTTCCTTTGTTTGCCGTGATCGTCATCAAAGGAAAGGGGTATCATCCGAGGCATGTGTTGTTTTTCATTGGGCAGGGTTTTAACGTAGCGGGACCCAAACCCAGCTCACGCGGGCCACTCCCAGTTGAATGTCAGCCAAAAGCTTTGCAGCACTGGGAAATGTACAAAACATAGTGGTCAAAAGCGAATATCTCAACTAAACCCTGATGTATTTTTTAAATTCATAGCTCAACATACCTGTATAGATAGATAGATAGATTAAGTAGAGGTATGCACTGCGACCAAATGATCTATTGTGCCCTCGACTGTTTAGAGTACCTCATCTAGTCCCAGAGAACCCAAAAATTTAAGGAGATCTCCGGGGGCTAGCGATTGTAAGACTTCATCGCTTGGCCAGAGTTGGCCCAGGTGTCTCTCCCGTCTTCTCGCAACTGCCTCGCATTCGCGAAGCAGATGCAGAGGGGTCTCCTCAGCCACATCGCAGAACCGACATAGGTCGTTAGACCAGGTCCCCAACCTGTGCAGGTGACCTCTCAGTCTGCAGTGACCCGTCAGAAAGCCTGTCAATATCCTTACCCTTTCTTTGGGAAGGTTTATAATTGCTCTATACCTTGTATGGTTGTAACCTCCCAGTAGGCTTTTAGCCTGGCGTTGGCCTGCCGTATTACGCCAGTGCTGATTCCTTACTGTGTTCCTCTCCTTCCTGAGCTCTTCCTAGGTCCAACCGCTATGAAGGGCTCAGGCCCTATAGGCAACGAGGCGGCTGCCTTCCTAGCTAGTCGGTCTGCTTCCTCATTGCCGACAACTCCTACGTGACCTGGCACCCAAGTTAATTGGATGTCGTTGTACTCCGCCAGGGCGTTGAGCTTAACAATACACTCAAGAACCAGAGAGGACTTGACCTCAAATGATAGTAGGGCCTTGAGTGCTGCCTGGCTGTCGCTCATGATCAAAATCCTTTCATTACGATAGTTCCTACGCAGGTTAATCTCTGCACACAGACTTATGGCATAGACTTCCGCTTGGAAGATGCTTGGGTATACGCCCATGGGTACCGAAAGCTTTAGCCTTGGCCCGTGAACGCCTGCCCCCATATCTTCGGGAGTTTTGGAGCCATCTGTGTACCATTACATTGAGCTCGCTTGTATCTGCCTCTCCAAAGAAGAGGTGCTCCAAGTCGA
Organism: Rhagoletis pomonella; assembly: GCF_013731165.1. Lineage (NCBI taxonomy): Eukaryota > Metazoa > Arthropoda > Insecta > Diptera > Tephritidae > Rhagoletis > Rhagoletis pomonella. Next base: position 95,942,088 of record NW_023458555.1, on the reverse strand, counting down.
CTTGGTGCAAAGCGCTATTTTGAATCTTCTGTCAAAGCTAACTAGTTTGGGCCTGTCGTCTCTGGGGAACAGAGCTAATGAAATTTGGGAGCCTAGCTTGTCCCTGTACCTCGATGGTAGGATTTTACCTTTACCAAAGCCTTCTCTTGCGAAGTTCAATAGAGTTCGCCTTGCTGCCTGTTCAATGGTAAGGTGCAGTGGCTCGACCTCCAGAATCACCTCTAGCGCCGCCGTCGGGCATGTGCGCATTGCCCCCGTAATGCATACACACGCCAGACGTTGAAGCTTAGCGAGGGATTGTCTCACCGTTGCGAGGGTGGTCCTCGATACCCACGCCACTGCCCCATAAGTAACTATTGGTCTAACTATCATGGTATACATCCATCTTAGGATCTTGGGACTGCAGCCCCAAGACTTCCCGGCCAGATGTTTGCAAACCATTAGTGCCCTCGTGGCTTTGGATGTGGTCGCGTCGACATGCGCCTTCCACAGAAGCCTGGAATCTAGTGTTAGTCCTAGGTACTTGACTTCGGTGGCGACGTTGACGGCGACCCCATTTAAAGTGATGTTCCTCATACCTGGGAGTGTTCTTCTTCTAGAAAAGGGGACGATAACGGATTTGGAGGGGTTGATGCTCAGGCCCATACTCAAGTACCAGCCTCTCGCAAGGTTTAGTCCCCTTTGAACTATATCGCATAGAGTGCTCACGAACTTCCCCCTGGCAATAATCACAATGTCATCCGCATAACCTTGACAACGGATGCCATTATCAGTGAGGATCTGTAGAAGTTCGTCCACGACTAAGCTCCGCAGAAGAGGGGATAAAACTCCTCCCTGTGGGCAACCTCTTGTAGTTTGTAGCTGTACTACGCCGTCCCCGATGTCGGTTTCAGCTATCCTTGTGTTGAGTAACCTGACTATCCACCTACGGATGGTTGCCTGTACGTTACGTTTTTCAAGCGCCCGGTCGACACTACCGTGAGAGGTGTTGTCAAACGCCCCCTCAATGTCGATGAAGGCACAGAGTACTGTCTCCCCACACTCAAGAGCACCTTGTATATCCGTGGACAGGGCGTATAGTGCAGTGTCCGTGGACCTGCCCACTCTGTAGGCATGTTGGTCGGGGTGCAAAGGCGCTACCTTAAGGGTGTTGTTCCTAATTTCATGGTCGATGACCTTCTCCATTGCTTTTAGCAGAAAGGAGGTAAGACTTATCGGCCTGAAGGACTTAGCGAGAGAGTAATCTCTCTTACCTATCTTCGAAATAAATATAACCCGAGCTCTTTGCCACGCCTTGGGGATATGGGCAAGCGCTAAGCTCGCCCGCATGATGTTGACGAGGTGTGGCAGTAGGAACTCCTTACCTTGCATCAGCAACACTGGACAGATGTCATCCACCCCAGGGGATTTGTACCGATCAAAGGAGTCCAAAGCCCAGCAGACCGATCGGTAGGTGATTAGTCTTCTGGCCAGCTTCCAGTCTGCAGGGGATGGCCTAGTTCTTTGGTGTGGTACCTCCCTCGTGGTCGGAGTGGCATCCGGGAAGTGGGCCGAGAGCAGGGCAAGCGCCCTCTCTTTTTCGTTCCCTGAGTAGGTACCATTAGCTAGCCGTATTGCTAGTTTGGTGTCAGTATGATCCCTCGCCAGGGCCTTATGTAGTCACGCGGCTGCAGGAGTCGATGTGATGTCCTCGCAGAACTCCCTGAAGCTGCACCGTTTGGCTTTCCTGATCTCTTTACTGTACTTAGTTAAACTGGCTGAATACTCCGCCCAAAGCCCTGTACGCTTTGCCCTGTTAAAAAGTTTTCGTACCTGCTTCCTGAGCACCGATAGCTCCCGAGACCACCAGCTGGGCTGAGCCTTCTCTTTTGGTTTCGCCTCAGGGCAGCTGGAGTGAAAGGCATCCATTATGGCGCCATTCAGTTCGTTAACGGTGCTCTCTAACCTCATATGATCGACGTGCCTGTTCTTGGACTGTATTACAGTCAAGTTTGATTTTAAATTTTCGCTCTATCGTTCCCAGTCAGTTTTCCTGGGGTTTCTAGTTGCTTGGTTTGTTCTCGCCTCCGCTCCCAACACAAATTGGATAATCCTGTGGTCCGATAATGAAGGTTCCGACGAGACCCTCCATTGGGTGACCAGAGGGCTAGCCAATCTGTTGCTGAGCGTAACGTCCAGTACTTCTTCCCTAGCCCTCGTAACAAATGTCGGTGTTTGGCCAACATTGTGGATGCTAAGTTCCTCGCTTAAAATGTACTCTAAGAGACACTCACCTCTGCGATTTGTGTCCGTGCTGCCCCATTCAACATTATGGGCGTTCGCATCGCACCCCACTATAAGATGGAGCCGTCTCCTCCTGCAGTACTCCACTAACCTCTGTACCTCTTGTGGTGGGGCATAGCTGCTGTCCCCCGGAAAGTAGGCCGCAGCGAACACCACCTCTACGTTGCTATCGCAAATGGTCAGCGACGTTTGTACTGCGACTAGGTCCTGTGTTAAAAATTCTGTAATGCAAAAGTAATCAATATTTTCTTTAAGCACTACACACGCTCTGGGCCTCTCGCAGGAGAGGTCCCAAATTACCTTGTTCCTTTTATGGTTGAGGCCCCTCACCTGGCCTCTGTAGGTCCACGGCTCTTGGATCAGTAGGATGCTCAGGCCATCCGTGGCAAACCTGCTGGTGATGACCGCCGAAGCAGCCACCGCGTGATGCAGGTTGACCTGGGCTACTGCCAAGAGTCGGGGATTCATAGGTGGAGCTCGTCCAGGTCGGAGAGCTGTAGTTCGCTCTCGTTCCGCTTATCAAGCTCTAGTCGCCTCAAGTCCAAACCTGATAGCAGCTCCTGCGTTGAGGGCACGTGTTCCGCTGAGGTGGTAGTAGCGGTATGCCCGAGCGTGCTTGCGGGAGCTGGTGTTTCTGCAGGTGGTGGCTGCTCCGCCGGTAAGCCCGAGGTCGACTCGGCCGTCTGGGCAGCAGAGGAACCGGCGACCACGTCGATTTGAGTCTCCTGCGCCTCCGACTCCTTGCTGCCTGTCGCCTTTTGTCTCCACGGTCTTACCGTGACGAAGCTGAACCTGTAGTTTAGGTTGAAGCCAGCCCTCTTAATACTGACGTAGGACTCCTCATCAATACCTAGAAACAGCCTGAGCCCGTTTTCCTCAGTGGTGCTGGACACTACTTTCCACGCAGAAGTGTGGATACCCTCGTTCTGCGCTTTCAGTAGCCCCAGCGCAAACTCGGCGGATTTGTCGGCGCTCCTTGGGAGGAACACCGTGATGTTGTGCACCGGAGGGATATCGTCCCCTCTCTTCGTGCACATCCCGGGTTCCTTCCAGCCCTCAAGTGCTGGTGCCTTCTCAGCCAGCCAGGTTGCTGTCTTCTCGTCCCTGCAATCAACGAGAAGCATACCGGACCTGAAATACACCCCGCAGAAAACCAGCGGGTGCGACCAACCTTTGAATACCTCCTCCATGATGGCATCTTGGAGTCTGGTTAGGTCCTCCGGGCTCAAGGCAGCAGCAGGGTACTCACACGGTAGCACAGCTACCCGGATGCCTTTGAGGGTCTCCGAGTAACTGGGCTGCTGAGTGGCGCTCTCCTGCACCTGTCCCTGCCCGGCCGGCCCAGCCAGGCTCTTAGGCCATGAAGTCGGAGTAGGTGGCTGATCCCGCTGCCGTTTGGTGCTAGGTGTCTCAGGCGGAGTGATTTGGTTGCTCCCTCTCTTGACTGCGTCCCCTTTATGGCCAGGGGGTTCCCCGCTTCTCCGCCATCCGGCGGGCGCGGGTCTGTGCTGCTGTTGTTGCTGTGGCCCGCTTCTCTCCTTTGCAGCAGGCGGGGGTAAGTGTACCTGTTTATTGGGCCCGCTCTTCCACCTATCGGCAGGTGCGGGTTTGTTGCCTTTGCTGTTACGCTCGTTCTCAACCTCCATTCTGACGCTGGCCATGGCTCTGGCCTCAACTGGGGGCTTGCCCTGTTCCAGGTACCGAAGGTACCACTTGACCCCGGAGCCGCTCAAACCTTCGCGGTGTCGGTCGTCCAGAGCCCCTGGCTGACCTGGCAGAGGCATCGGAGGAGGTTTGGCCCTGCGGTTTTTTCTTCTTCCTCTGCTTCTGCCAACCAGACTCGTCAGAAGTAGCGGAGGCGTTGCTGCTGGGAGACCTGTGTCTACCTCTCCCTTTCCGGTTATCGCTGTCAGAGCGGCGCCGACTCTTTGAGCGCTCCCGGCTTTTTGAGCGGCGACGACTCTTTGAGCGCTCCCGGCTCTTTGAGCGGTGACGACTCTTAGAGCGGCACCGACTGCTTGAGCGATGCCGACTGTTGGAGCGGTGACTGCCCTCGGTACGGTGCCTGCTTCCTGATCTCGCTGTTACTGTGTGCCTGTAAAGAGAACTGCCGGACCGGTGTTGCGGCCGATCTAATTCGGCAGATGAATCATACAAATCTAACACATCTTGATTTGCGAAAGTACCTTTTTTGCCCCGTGCCTTGCTACAGGACGCCTCTGCACTGGTGCCTGGCCGTTCGTCATCCCTCGCATGCTCGATGAACAGCGATGCTTCTTCTACTGTCAGCTTGTCCAAGAAGCTGCTCTTGCGCTTGGCGCTCTTAGAGCCTTCTAGCGTGCTGCTGCTTGGCGTTGCTGGTGTACCTGTAGCTTTTACTGTTACGGCTGATGCCGTTATGCCCACCGCCGCTGGTGGCGCGGGGGCTGTGGTAGATGTTGTTGTTGCTGTTGTTGTAGCTGTAGTTCCTGTTGTTGTTTTGTTTTTTTTGGTTTTTTGTTGTTTTTTTGTTTGTAGTTGTGCTCATCTTTTTCGTACGACCGCCTGCTCGACGAGGTGAGCTCAGCAGTCTAATGTTTTGAAGGAGATCTTCAAAGTCCGCCGCGCCAGCGCCCCTTGTCGCGGTAAGGCCACCGTTACTCCCCGATGCGGCCCGGTGTCGGAAAGGCGCCGTTCTAATACAGCCGGATTATTCCCTCCTGGCTGCAAACCGTCCAATAGGCACGGTGTCGCTTAACACCCTGGATTAGGAGGTGGCAGTTCTTGGTCACTGTTCTCCAGCGGCCTGAATCTGGAGGGAAGGTAGCGCGGAGACTGCCGCATCCACGTTACCTCAGACCAGAAGAAGACCGGGTGGAGATTCAGCTAAGCCCCCGCACCAACGGCAAGGTGCCTGCCCTAGCGAGGGATACCTGTATAGTAAACCAAATAGCCGGACCAGACGTTATTCAAAATAAAAAATTTAAAAAATAAAATTTTTTCCGTATACTCTGTAATATTCCCCCGCAATTTTGTAAGGTAAACTAATAATTTATAACCATTGCTTTGCAGCGAAATATCTTATCTTAAGTTATATATAGGGGCCGAAATTATCAAGCAAGCATTTCGTGGTACTATTTTAGAATATCTATGCAAAAATTTGCAAGTTAGGGGTGCTCCCCTCCCCCTACCTGGCTACGCCCATGGTTATTTTTTTTTTTTTTTTTTATTACGAGGAGGAAGCATCGAAAGCCTATACCCGTCAGTGTAGGACTTTAACCCGAACTAAACCTCCTACTGTCCGAGTACCGAACCCCCCGGTACCACCGTCAAGTATTTCGTCGGGAGGCGGTTGAGCACTAGGCTCGCACGTTCGTTCCAGTCGGTTGTACTCAGTCCTGGGCTACGCCTAGTAGGCTTTGCCACGTCTTGTTTAAGGATAATTACCCTTTTTTAAATATTTATTCATTTATCTCTTAGATACAACTTATTATTTTCGCCTTTATAGACAGTAAGAGCAAAAACCTTAAAATGCCTTATGCGACGAGTTTCAAGCCGGCATACGTATGTATATTGCCTTTGCGGTTTGAACGGTCTAGGTTCCAATCCGCACCAACGCCCCGTGTGGACGAAATTCGAAACAGCACTTTATTTGCGGCTGGAACGCCCTAGGTTCCAGTCCGCGCCTATTTTCGATTGCCCATGGTTGTACATGCATTTGTATGTATGTACATATGTTTGTATGTATGTACATATGTTTGTGTGTATGTGCGAATGTTTGCGTGCATGTTTATATGCACATATGTAGTGCAAATTAAAACAAATCTAATTAGAGCAAGCAAAGATGCTCGTTGATATCAATGCCAATTGTAGGTACTGATTGTCAAAAAGTAATTTTTAGCAAAAAAAAAAACGACTTCAGTTCGCATATAAAAAAAAATATATATATATATATATACTCATGATCCAATGATCGGATCTAAACCAGTTAAGTATGGGACACTACCTTTCCGATGCAAAAAGAAATCGGTTGACGCGGTCCAAAGTTATGCGGTAGCATACATACAAAGAAAAATTCAAATCCGACGAGCTGATAACCTCCTCCTTTTTTGGAAGTCGGTTCAAAATTATGCGTTTGTTGTACATTTGCTCATGTTTATCATAGTGCGTATAATTTTCTACAGTAGTTTTTATATTCCCGCTATCATCTTGTATGAATTCGTCTTTCGTTGATATACTCTGATGAAAATATGTGAGGATGATAGCAAGGCCAACTCATATAATATAGTGTTACAGGAGCAGTTTAAATTTTCGCCCCGGTGTTTCTTAAACTCATGTGATGTTTTGGTCTAGTTTGCACCGCTTGTCGGCCTGTGGAATGAATTTGTGCCTTTGTTTTATGAAAGATCAAACAATTTTGATTTTCTGGCAAGTTGTACAACTCTTCGCTACATTAATGGCCATGTTGTACAACCTCATTCTGTTTTGCGTTTATTTTGTTCACTGAATAACGCAAAATGGATAACTCAGCCGAAATATGTACGTGCTTTCGTTGAATTTTATAAATGTAAGCCGAAACTATAAAATTGTAAAAATTTTATTTTACAATGAGACTGCTCGCAAAATGTCAATGTTTGTGGGCAAAATGTCCAACTCGATTGCGGGTCGATATAAACCAACGGTCGCAACTCCTTGGCTTGCATTGTGTCAAAATGATATGTTTGTTGTAATTCATTCTGTCATTTACTACCATTATGGGTAGGCCAATTTAAGAAATCAGTTCATGCGTTTGAGTAGAAACTGAGTGCATGAACACAATTTCATTATTTAAATTATACGCGAAATTGAGTTTATGCACTCAGTTTATACTCAGATCCAAGACATATTCAACAAGATAGAATTGACAACTCAGTCGAGATCTCTCATAGTTGAGTGTAATGTCAAAAAATGTAGGCGACGAAATTAGTCCTTTGTTATGCATTTGCCATATATGATAAAACTCAATATCTTTGAAATTAAAGTTTTTGTAAATATGAAACTATTTAAAATCTTATAAGAATCAGCTTCATTTTAGTTAATGCATTTTCGTTTTAATGTAAATGTGGAAATGTATAGTTACACAAAATTACACACTAAGTGAATCACATTCATTTAAAAACCCGTTGTGACAATTGTATGTAAATGTAAATGTATTAAAAATTACTTTCAGTTTCATTTTGCCAAAAAGGAATTTGGGGTTAGGTTTTAACAGACCACTATCTAAAATTTGGTCTATCCATATATATGAGTGGTAGATTTTCTTTTCATATTCGGTATGGTAAATCCCGCACCTGGAAACAAACGCGTCCGCTTAGAAATACTGGTTTTCCAACCGTTTCGCTTCACTTGACAATTCGGAGGTTTAAAATAATTCACAAATTTGTTGTCCTGACTCTTGGCAAACACAACGCACCGCAGGTAATTCCTTTTCATGTTATTATGTACTAGCAGACCCGGCGAACTTCGTCCCGCTCAAAATTATTTTTTTCCTTGAAACATTTGGTCCAACGTTTTCGCCAGCAATTCACGTTCACATTTGTTTTTGTGGTCGACAGAAGGCATATCCTCCATTGTCGTCTTAAATAACTTGACGAAAGCGTTATACCTCTGCTACCACCAGCGGGTACCGAGTTGAATACATTCAGAGCTGGAGCGTCGGTGTCCATTCGAACGACATGGCCAAGCTAGCGAAGCCGCTGTTTTTTAATTCGCTGCACTATGTCCATGTCGTTGTAAAGCTCATACAGCTCATCGTTCCATCGTCTGCGGTAGTCGTCTTTGCCAACGCGTAAAGGCCCGTAAATCTTCCGCAAAATCTTTCTCTCGAATACTCCAAGAGCCAGCCCATCGGATGTTGTATTGTCCATTCTTCTGCACCATATACCAGCACGGGCATGATGAGTGAATTATAGGGTGTGGTTTTCGAACGTCGAGAGAGGACTTTGAACCTGAACTGCCTACTCAGTCCAAAGTAGCATTTGTTGGCAAAAGTGATTCTGCATTGGATTTCTATGCTGACATTGGGGCCGAATGAATAAGAACAACGCAATTGCTTTTTCTTAAAATCGCATTCCTTTTACTTCACTTTTGTTTGAATAAATCGAGTAAAGTGTAAGAAATTTTAAGAAAAAGCAATTGCTTATTTTTATTCATACGACCCATTATTATCGGTGTTAACGCTGGTTCCCAAGTAAATTAAATTTTCTACTTTTCGAAATTATAACTGTCAACAGTGACAAGCCAAGGCGGGAATGTGCTGACTGTTTGTTTGATGACAGGAGGTACTTCGTCTTGTCCTCGTTTACAACCAGACCCATTCGCTTTGCTTCCTTATCCAACTTGGAAAAGGCAGAACAGACTTCGCGGTTTTTGTTACCGATGATGCGATGTCATCGGCATAAGCCAACAGTTCCACGCTCATGTAGTAAATTGTTCCTGAGCGGTTCAGTTCTGCAGTTCGCGAGATCACTTCTTATAAAAAGAAGGAGATTTCTTTATATAATTGGTGTAGGTAACACAGGGCAACACCGATTTTGAGAAAAACGTGGTGAAATTGTCAAAAAATCGCGTTTTTTCCAATATTTTAGAACCTCTTGCAAGGAAACAAAAGGTGATAGAACCTTCCACTTAGGCTTAAATAAAAGCTAGAACTACACACTACTATCGCTGAAAATACTATTCCTGTACCTTGCCCTGATGGTCACCTATACGCATTTACGTTTTATTGTCCAACAATAAAAAATACTGTAAAATTATGCAATTGAAAAGAAAAATTGTAAAAATCAGTGTTAGCTGTTCAATAAATGACTATAGGTGACCGTACGGTCAAAGTGCAGGAATGGTATTTTCAGTGCTTGAAGCCAGAAGTCCAAGCTTTAATTTAAGCCTAAGCGGAAGGTTCTACCACCTTTTGCTTAATTGCGGTAGGTACTTAAACTTCCGAAAATCAGTTTCTCCTGTTCATCAAATGACTATTTATAAGTATATCGATGGTCCTCTACAATAGCGACACAATTCAAAATTCAAAGAATAAAAACTCTTACTGTAGTTAAGTAGCTTATGTCCTTAATTGTTGTCTTATTCATGTATAGTCTTTACTACTTACTTTAGTTAGGATTAGACATGGGTTAGCCAAGGATTAGAGACATGAGTCTCTTAAAAGTAATAAAAGATTTAATTTTTTTAATTTTGAGTTGTGTCTTTATTGCAGAGGACCATCGATATGTGAATTCATATATTTCGATAATGAAATAAATTCGAGCATAAATACGATTTTTTGTTCCATATACATATGTAACTCAATTTCAGCGCCACCTGGCGGCAAATTTTTTTCGAAACAATTCTTTTTCCTGTTATCAATACATATTTTGAATCTGAGGATATTCGGACCATAAACACGATTTTTAGTAATAACTCGCCTCCAACGCCACCTGGCGACTCTTTTTATACCCGAGCGCACTTGTGCACAAGGGTATTATAACTTTGTTCACATAACGGTTGTTTGTAACAGGCAAAACGAATCGAGATAGATATAGACAAATGTACATAAATGATCAGAATGAAAAGAGAAATCGATTAAGCGGTGACTGTCTGTCCGGCCGTCCGTCCGTCTGTGCACACGATAACTCGAGTAAAAATTAAGATATCTTAACGAAACTTGGTACGTGTACTTCTTCCGGGCGTAGGACGGATGGTATTGAAAATGGGCAAAATCGGACAATAACCACGCCTACCTCCCATGTAACGGTAATTTTCAGAAATACAAAAACTGGGCAATTTGTACCAAACTCAGTATGGTTATTGTGCTTGCCACATAAAAGTAAACCATTGAAAGGTGTTGAAATCGGACTAAAATTACGGCCGCTTTTCATATAACGGTAAATTTCAGAAATGCTTGAAATTTCAATATTTTGAAATTTAAGGACGCTAGTTTACTTAAAATTTATACACGCCGGCTTACCATGTAGCGGTAGCTTTTGGAAAGGTGGAAAACATATATTTAATACTTGCGCCGGGTATTTAATGTTCCGAACTTAGACTTTCTTACTTGTTTTGCGATGGTATTGTTTTTCCTATTGTCAATACATATCTCAAATATGAGGCGAATCGGACCATAAATACGGCTTTTACTAATAACTCGACTCCAGCGCCACCTAGGAGTTGTTTTAATAGTTATTCTGCTATTCGGAAGGTAGACAAATTCAAAAAATAAATATCATAAAAATCGGTCCAGCCGTTCTTGAGTTATAAATGGTGTAACTAACACGACTTTGTTTTATACATAAACTAGCAGACCCGGCGAACTTCGTCCCGCACAAGATAAATTTTTTGTATTGAAACATTTTGGTCCAACCTGTTCTGCAACAGTTCACGTTCATGATTTTCAGTGACGCATTTATCTTCTAATATTACGGTTTGGTGGTTGTCAGAAGGCATATTTCCATTGCTATCTTAAATAACCTAGCAGCAGTGTATTTGCATACAAAGATACGTAATAGCTTCATTGCGTTTGAACGGCGCCAAATAGCCGCAATTTTTTCTAAAATTATGGGATTTATTTCATATATCTCCATACCATGTTCGAGTACTCTATCATGAACACTTACAGAGATATGCAGTGTGAAAAATTCGCTTTGTATAGGAGGTGCCACGCCCCTTCCTCCAATAGCCTCAATTTTTCCTCACGATTATGCGATTGATTTTATATGTCTTGTACATACCAAGTTCCAGTACTCTACCGTGAGCACTTGCAGAGATATAAAGTGTGAAACATTTAGTTTGTATGGGAGATGCGACGCCCCCTTCACTTAGCGCTATGACACATACTTCACAACCTATTATCATACCTGCCGAATATACATAAAAAATTTCATTCAAATCGGTCAAGCCGTTTCGTAGGAGTTCGACCTTTGTGGTCGTGATATTTTTATATATTAGATTTTTCATACAAAAATACTAAAAATTCTAAAAGAAAAGAACAGAGACATTTTTTTAGGGTAGGGACACCCTAATCGCCAAATTACAGTACTCTATCGTGAACACTGTCAGAGGTATGCAGTATGAAAAATTCGGTTTGTATGGGAGGTGCCACGCCCCTTTTTCCAATAGCCCCAATTTTTTTCCATGAGTATGCAGTTGTTTTCATATTTCTCCACAAAATGTTCGAGTACTCTACCACGAACACTTCCAAAGTTCCAGTATTCTACCATGAATACTACCAGAGATATGCAGTGTGAAAAATTCGGTTTGTACGGGAGGCATAGTTGCCAACTTGGTGCTTTAAGCACTCGATTTAGTGCTTTTTGAAAATTAAAACGCAAAAAAAATGTTATTTAGTGCCTAGTGCCTTTTTAGTGCTTTTTTCTGAACTAAAATTACTCCGATATAGTTAAAACCTGAAATGATTTTAAAATATTTAAAGCCGTGGCAGCACTGAATTTACAAAAAAAAAAATTTATGTTCATTTATCTTAGGTAATGTGATTTTCGTCGATGATTAATTACTAGATATGCCATGGTGCCCATTTTTTTTTTGAAGCAGGTAATAGGTTCATCTTCGCTGTTTCGATATTAACATCCATTATGTTGTCGCTGTATGGTTTTTGCCTGCAGGTAGGTAAAAGTCAGTTATTTTTGCCCTGGTGGTGCTTTTTGGTGTGTTCGGAGTGTCCATGCC
>NW_023458555.1:95928994-95930012 GCF_013731165.1 Rhagoletis pomonella | reverse complement strand
TTTCATATTTGTATAAAAGCGCGGGGTGAAACCCGCGGGTATAAGCTAGTTTATGATAAAGCAAACGGGCTTCGTTGATGTACTGATGGGCATATGTATGTACTTATGGACAGGAATGTTTTCATGTATGTACATATGTTTGAATGGTTGTGTATATATTTGTACATATGTTTGTGTATGTACATATGTTTGCGTAAGCACATATGTTTCTGTACATGTATATATGCAGATATGTAGTACAAACGAAAACAAATCTAATAAGCTGCTCGTTGATATAAATGCGAACTGTACTGACTGTCAAAAATTATGTGTTTGTTGCCATAAACGTAGCGACCGTTGGTTCAACTTGGTGTTGTTTTGATCTAGATTGCACCTTTTCTGGGCCTGTTAAATGAATTTACATATGTCTTGGTTGTATGAAAGATCAAAAAATTTGAATTTTCTGGGAAGCTGTACAACTTATCACTGAATTAATGACCATGTTGTACAAACTCATTTAATTTGCGATTATTTTGTGCACTAAATAACCGAAAATGGACAACTCAGCCGAAATAGGTTCGTGCTTTCGTTGAATTTTATAAATGTAAGCCGAAACTATGAAATTGTAAAAATGAGATTTTACAATGAGACTGCTCGTAAAATTGCAATGTTTGTGGGCAAAACGTCCAACTTGATTGCGGATTGATTTGAACCAACGTTTTCGGCTTGCATTATGTCAAAAGCATGTGTTTGTTGTAATTAATTCTGTCATTTACTACCATTATGCGTAGGCCAACTCATGAAATCATTCCATGCGTTTGGGAAGAAACTGAATGAATGAACACCATTTCATGATTTCAATTAACGCGAAATAGAGTTTATGCACTTCGTTTTTACTCAGATCGATGAAATGATTTCGTGAATTGGACTACGCATATGTACATGTGATACTTGCGCTTTTAATTTATAAGGTAATTTTATATCTTTATACTCTTGCTACCACATGAATATATGAATTCGTGATAAGAATATTTGAAGT
>NW_023458555.1:95927400-95928894 GCF_013731165.1 Rhagoletis pomonella | reverse complement strand
CTAATATTGTTGTTTTTATTTAGTACTTCAATTTAGAAATTGAAACATGGTATTTAATAAAGATTAAATTATAAAAAACAAATATTAAAAAAATAAATAAAATGTATAAAAAATATATATAAAAAATTTACAAACAAATATTTAAAACCCGTTTATTTATTATTTATTAAATGGTGAGAGAGCTTTTCAAACAATATTGATGCAATTTTTTTCGAGTTAAGTCGTAGCAAAATAATGAATATCTAACTCCTGGGACTAATCCCAGGACCCAGGATTCCAATAACGAGATCCCAAAAATCCTGGGATCGTAAAAATCGGAAAATTTACATCCCTAGCACATATCCACAAATTTATACAAATTTATATAACAAAATATAATCGATAAATAATATCGATTTTATAATCTATACTAAAATCGATAAAAATATCGATAACAAAATCGATAAAAACTCGGTAACAAAATCGATATCAAAATTGATAAAAATATCGATAACAAAATACACATCTTACAAAATCGTGCGCTTCTGACGCGTATGGGTTCGTGTGGCCAGATCTTTTTCCAGACATACGGGACAAATACAAAATTTGTCCCGAAAATACAAAATTTACAAAAATTTAACAGGACAAATAAGAAATATTAGGGAATTGCTTTAAAAGCCCAACTACGAACCATGCATTAACAAAGGTAGTCTATTTCAACGAAGTTATGCTCAGATAAGTTATAAGCTTATGACAAATTTCATTCATTTCATGGCTACAACTTTTAATTTTTACAAATATTTGCATGTACCTAAACATATAATTGACAGAACCATAAAATCAAGGTAAGAGATACAGTTTCGGTCAAAATAATAGCAGAAAAATTCAAAATGATGCTGTTGGCAACCTAAATTTACTTATTTATTGTTAATTATTTTCATTCAAAATATGGGTCGATCTATATCAGGTACCATATAAATAAAATTTTCAAAGCTTGAAAAAGTTCACAAAAATTAATTAAACTTAAAAAAATATCATAAAAATTTCGATATTTTTAATTATTTGTTTCTGTTATTTTTATGGCCTTATAACAATTATATTCAACAATTTTTATGAGCTTGAGGCCGTTTTTAGTGAAAACTTATTGTGGAAAAGCAACAATAATTAGAAAAAAATGGCACACTTTTAATTATAATAAAGTGCAAGTTTCAAGTCGCTAAAAACTACAATAGATTTTTTAGATTGTTTTTGTGGAGGGTGTTGCGCATTTTCTTCCATATAAAGGTCCGTTTTGTTCATGCGTTATAATAATAATGATAGAATGGCGCTTACACATGTGTTGGTGTTTGGCCGAGCTTCTCCTCCGATTTGTTGCGTGCGCCTTGATGTTGTCTGTTGTTGTTTTTCATGGCAGAAATACACTCGGAGGTTTGCCATTGCCTGCCGAGGGACGACCGCTGTTAAGAAATGAAAATGCGTGTGTAACACCGTACACATGATAGAAGTGAAACTTCT
>NW_023458555.1:95918872-95927300 GCF_013731165.1 Rhagoletis pomonella | reverse complement strand
TGTTTCAATTTCTAAATTGAAGTACTAAATAAAAACAACAATATTAGAAATTACTGACTTTTCCAGTTTTTATTTACATAAATCTCCTGATTATTTCCAAAAAGTACTTGACATCCGCATTCGCATCCGCATCCGCGTATGTTAGCTTTTAAACATACATACATACATAGATTACTAAAAGAAAAACGGATCCACATTAACTGCAATCAACATATGTACTGTGAGAACTAAATATCCGCGGAATTTATCCTACGCCAACGCATACATACCCCTACACCAGTAATTGAAAAGTAGGCACAATAGTGCCATTTTTGGCACTTTCATTCTCAGAGGCTCTTTTGGCACAATTCATCCTGTTCTGGCAGAATCATAAAATATAGAAATTTAGCATAAAATGCCAATATATAACAAAAAATCACATACCACATTATAGATTACAAGATCACAACAAGTTAAAATTAAATGCTCTAAAAAATTAAAATGAGGGCCGTAAGAAATATTTACAAACCGCTGAATTCTATTGTGAATACGCAGTACGAAAAGTAAGTTTTCGCAACAAAAAGCTTTTGATTCAAAATTTTTAGAAAGATTCTAAGTTTGCAGTTTTATAGTCCATTAAATAAAAGTGCAAGTTTCTGAAATGTCCCAAAGATTTTTGATCTTTTTTTTTCTGATGGTGTCATACATTTTGTGTAAATTTGCTATGAATTTATGTATATGTTTAAGGAATCCTTCATAAAAGTGATTTACTGTAATAATTTAGTTAATTAATAATTAATATATTACTTCAATGTATTTTATACAGGGACGTGAACCGGATGAAAAATTTGATCGGTTCGGTTGACCGTTTTTCCGGGGTTTCGGTTCGGTTCAACGGTTCGAAAAACAAAAGAATTACGAGCAAGTTTCAAGTGTCAAGTGCCACAACGCGCAAGGTTAAGGGTCAAGTGTCTTTCAAATGAGATAGGTTGCCTTTACATTTGATATTGTCACATGGTAAACAAACATGGTGGGTATTACCATGTTTACCAAAAAGAAAAAAAGTGGGTACATTTATCTATTGAAATTGGTGGAAACCAAATATTCAATCTTTATAGAAAGTCGTTCGGTTTTCTGTTCGGATCAAACCTATGTTGAAAATTTCGGTTCGGTTAATGGTTAAGTTAATTAATAGAAAAGAGCGGCTTTCCGGTTCAAAACCGGTTCACGTCCCTGATTTTAACTATATTTTGTTCTAAAATTATATTGCTCTTAAAACGCCTTACAAGAAATTTCATCTTCTTTTCGGCACTACTTATGAAGAACATTTGTCACATTTTGAAATTTTGAAATTCCATCCAGTGTTGCCGCAAATCATTTTTAGTGGTAGCCAAATTCCTTCAAAAAAAGGGCTAAACAAAGAGCTAAGAAAATTCGTTGTGGCTAAAAATGGTAGCTAAAATTTTTTACTTACATATACATCTATAAGTATACACGCAAACATTTTCAATAAATAATGGGATAGAAAAACAATGAACTCTGGAAAAAAAAACAAATATTTTATCCAAACAAATACCTTTCTGTATAAAGGGGAAATATACGATACCAGGTTGCTGGCTCCATCAAGTGATTGTACCATCGGGCCCGAAGCAAATAACTTACCAGCATGCTGGTACAGTTTTTATTTCTTTGCAGATGAGGTCGAGGAAAGATCGAAATGATGAGAACCAAAATTTCATAATTTTTCTACCATTTTGTTAAACATTTGTTTTTTTAATTCATAACTGCAATATCGAGAGCTTAATCTTCCATAAAAATAGCTTTGACTCATATAATAATAATAATAATAATAATAATAGATTGGCGCTTACACATATGTTAGTGTTTGGCCGAGCTTCTCCTCCGATTTGTGGCGTGCGTCTTGATGTTGTCACACAAAGCGGAGGGACCTACAGTTTAACCTTTTCTCTATATTTTTTGCGATGTTGCTTTGCCCAGGGTTTGAACCCAGGTGCTGCGGAGTAGAAGCGCACACTGCTTACCACTACACCACAACGGCCGACTCGTATAGTGCAAAAAATTTCACCACTCACGACACCAGCAGCTGGTACAATCACACCACAAGAACATACACGGGCAATCGACTTGATGGGCCATTTAACAAATTAAGCATATTAGGGGCCGTAAACTTATCTATTGTAAAATATAGTTAAATCGTTAATAGATAAGTTAACAGCCTTAACACTTTTACAGTATGTATGTATAAAAACGTAAGGAACATACAATACATATAGATATGTATATATATCAGTATTTCTTAGTTTATAAATTCGTCTCTTACATAAATTAAAAAAAATGAGATCAAATTAAGCATATACAACTTTTTCATGCCAAGTATAAGTAAATTCTCCCAAGGGCTAAAGAAAGGGCTATGGCCAATTTTAAATTTATGTGGCCAAAACAAAGCACCGGCATACTAGCGCCGAAATCACACAGCAACAGAGTGCCGGCATAGTAGCGCCGACATACCACCGCAGCAGACTGCCGGCATAGGAGCACAAGCATCGCATAGCAGCAGAGCCACTCCACCGCCCACCGTGAACCCGCCTGACCGCGACGCCCACTCGCAGCTCAACAGAGTACTGACACAGTAGCGCGCACGTCGCACCGCAGCAGAGCGCCGTCATAGGAATGCCGACGTCGCACAGCAACAGAGCACCGGCATACTAGCGCCGAAATCACACAGCAACAGAGTGCCGGCATAGTAGCGCCGACATACCACCGCAGCAGAGTGCCGGCATAGGAGCACAGGCATCGCATAGCAGCAGAGCGCCGACATAGTCGTGTCGACTTCGTCCACTAGCAGAACACCGACAGAATAGCGTCGACGTCACCCAGCAGCAAGGCGTCGATAGAATAGCACCGTTAGGAATTTATGCTCCATTAATCGTATTGTGTTCGTAGTAATTAAGAATTAGCAAGTGTTGGAGGATAAGGATAGGTTAAATAAAGTACTATTTGCAAAGGCTCCACGATATAAATTTATTGTAACGGACCCGCGAATCAAGGCGAAAGAACCACTTATGTGTCCGTTAAGCCGCCAACGCAGAGCCATTTCACATATACACCACCGCAACACCCGCCAACGACATCCATCGCACCAAACTCTGACGTGTTAATCAACGGCCACGAGGTGCCTACCGTTACGTTTGCGCCGATCATCGACCAGGTACGCAAGTGGTCGATGAAATACGATGGAGGATGCAACCCGTTGGCGTTTGCAGAACGATTAGAGGAGCTGGCCGACGTCTCTGCATTAAAGGTTGACCTATTACCAAAGACGTTGCCTGAATTGCTAAGCGGCACCGACCTCCATTGGTACCGCAATAACAACGAACATTGGAGCAACCGGGTGTTATTCAAGCGTGATTTCCTGCCGGCCCGGTATTTTGAGCGTCTGGAAGACGACATAAGGCAACGGAGGCAGCGCCCGCGAGAAAATTTCAAGGACTACGTGATCGCGATTCAAACCCCGATTACTTGCTCTACATTAAACGGCGAGATTTTAACACCTTGACGCAGCTCCTCACGCTCGTGAAAGAATACGAAATCATACAAGAGAGTCGCCGAAGGGCCCAGAAGTATCACGGCATGAAGTAGGGAGACATGTTGGTGATGACCTCATGATGTCACCTCCCCAGCCAAGACAGTTATTTCAACAGCGATCACCAACGCGCCCGGATCAGCACCTTCGAGAAGAGCCATAGAAAAGGCGCAATAAAGCCCACGAGTATATCACCGAACAACCAGTAACTTCGAGACAAGAGCACGGCCGCCTGTACGCCCTAATATTCCTGGTGGATAGCCGGCGGAAACCGTCATCGACACTGGTGCTTCGAGGAGTTTTGTGTCTGTCAGCCAGGCGGAACGCATTGTCAGCTCAGGGAACGGGGAGAGAATAACCATGGCCTTAGGAATCCTAATGGCCGATGGCACCAAGAGCCAGATTTTCGATGCCGTGAGAACAGTAGTCCACCTTGAAAAGATGACTCACGACGCTGCACTGTATGCCATTCCTGGAGCAATGGACTAAATCATCCTGGGCCGGGATACACTAGGTGGTATGGAAGCCACAGTATCCTTCGGCGGCCGCCAGATAACTCTGACTGAGCCATCTAGACAATCCACACCGCCAATCAACTCACCAAAAATCACAGAGGCCGCCAAGTCACTCGGCACGACGAGATATCGTTCACCAAGGCGCACCAGAAGGAGTAGCCGAAGAAGACGAAAGATCACAAGCGAGAAGGTCAACGGGGTAAAAAACGAATACCCCAACTACGAGGATGAGGTAGCCCGTACACGCGGCTGAAGAACCCCAAAAATGTGAGATTACGAGTGGCGCAACCACAGTCGCGGGTGCACTATCTCGACAGCTGCTAGAAACGCTACGAAGAACAACAGTGGCGGAACCGCGATGCAAGTGGTGGCACAAACCCGGATAAGTACCCCGACTACTTGATACAGGGGTCAGCTCTATCGCCATATCCTGCGCCGATCCCAGAGCAAAGAGGCAGTACCCTGGAAGCTGTGTGTACCAATCTCTCTCCGACAACGAGCATTACGGGAAAACCACAACATGATAGGCACATGGGTATTCTCCGAACTGTAGCGCGGATCGCCAACCGGTTTTATTAGCGGGGAATGCTTCACGACATCAGCCGATACGCACGCCGATGCAAGTCCTGCCAGCAATATGAAGGAAAACGCAGGTACGAGAACGGATCGAAGAAGAGACCGCGAGGGTACCCCGCACCCCGATGTTGGGGTCAGAGGTGGCCAGGACACACAAGACATGCAGCCCTCACTCACGCCACCACACAGATATGCAACCAGTATCAAGCGATCTTCACACCGGCAGCCGCCAGGCGTGCGAGCACCGTTCGCGTAGCTGCCACATACGCCGACGCTACCAACGCGGAAGCCTGGCACGCCTGGTCAATGCGTCGCTCCAAACGCCCCCCGCACGAACATTCCCACAGTTAATTTGGAATTTGGACCTAAAGTGGACAAAACTTTTCCGAAAAAGAGAGCGGTTTGTTTCTGCAAATAAAGATTGGCTCGAATTTGAAATAGACTTGTCACAATTTGTGTGTTCTAAGTTTGGTAAGCCGACATTTTCTGCTGGTAGGCCAGCTAAAAGTTTTGAAGATTGTTGCCAAAACGTTAAAATGAAGCAAGCTAATGAGCTTTCGAAAATTATCGAACCAGATGTATTTCTTTTTGGCTAATGAACAAAAAATTAGATCTTCAGCTACGCCACTTAATGAGCTTTTAAGTGCTTCTCCAGAAAGAGGTACTGCTATTAAGGAGGTCATATTGGCAAAGAAGAGTCCTAAAGGTATTTCGCCTGAAGAAGCTCCCGCACTAATAACACCGGCACTCAAAAAAAAATTAGTGTCATGTGCATTTGACCGGACCTACCTATGGTTATGCATTTCGACCCGCAGAATCCGAATTTGAATTCAGTTTGGCCAACATACCTCCTAGATTTCGAGAAAACTTCAAAAAACCGTTTTTTATTGCCGATTTTCACTATTTTTCCGTTTTTTTTGTGAAGTTTTGCTCGAAATTTAGGAGGTATATTAGCCAAACTGACTTCAAATTCGAATTCTGCGGGTTGAAATACATAACCATAGGTAGGTCCGGTCAAATGCACATCACACTAATTTTTTTTTGTGCCGGTGCTATTAGTGCGAGAGCTTCTTCAGGCGAAATACCTTTATTTGCCAATCTGACCTTCTTAATAGTAGTACCTCTTTCTACACACATCACACTATTTTTGTTGTGTGTGCCGGTGTAATCGACACAAATCTATCAAAGCATCAGTATCGTTTACTTACTTAGGGCCGTTTTCTAATGTAAGCAGTAAATTTGCCTTTACTAACAGGGCAGATAGATTGTCCCTCACTATAAAGTGTTTTGGTTTTCTTATCTTACCGGTAAAAATTAATTTGTTATTCCGTAGAGTAAAATTTAACCACATTTCTGAGAGTGAAACTTCAAGACATATAATTACAAAGGTTAGAAATGCAACATAAGCAAATATAAAGCAAGAGCAACTGTAAGCAAAAACCAAAACCTTGGTTGAAATATCTAATATATCTGACTCATGAACCAAAACCGAACCAAAATTTAAAGTAGGGTACAAATTTTTAGAGGTTGCATTGGGTGAGCTAAAATTTCTCGATTCGAAAAATTAATGCGCTGATGAGAAAACGAAACTCGTATATCGAGACGATAAAGTGGCCGGTAATCTAAAGGTTAGATGAGAAAACGGCCCTAAAAGTGGTTAAGCTAGATCTGACTTTTTAACAGTTTTCTTTTTTTATAAATATATTAGCCCAAATTGTCCCAGATTAAATTTTTTTAGATTTTTTTGGTTTCACCTATATACAGGGTAAAAGTAGCGTTAAAGTAAAGGAAAAAATATGACTAAAACTTTGGGAGTAGTATAGTTCTTCCGATATCGGCCGCTGCCATATGGCAACACGGGGCATATTCCAGATGGATTGTTAGAGGACAGGATTTGGTTAAAATATGAAATAATAGAAATATTGTGTATAAGTTTTAATACATTTACTGATAATATATACATATTCTACGTGCAAAGCGGATGAAGAAGTTAATGAAAAGTAGCAAAACATTTCAAACATAAACCCACAACACATTTCACACAGGCTACTCGTCCTTTAGTTTTACATGCTTTACCAGCAAAACGAGGTTTTTTTGTCAATTTGTATGGGTCAGTGGTGTAGTCACAATAAGATATAAGGTCTCAGTGTGAAGAAGGCCAGTAACGCCCTTTATGTATGTAAAAGAATTCTGGGAGTCACTTGGGGTTTGTCACCTGCTCTGATGCATTGGTGCTACACAGCAATAGTCAGCCCAATACTGCTCTATGGCGCTTTGGTGTGCTGGAATGCCGCACAAATGTCGTTATGCCTCGGGCCAATGGAGAAGGTGCAGCGCCTAACGCTGAGGTCCACTTCGACGACTGCTCTTTAAAAACCCTGCTGCGAAATCCGCACGTAGATTGACGGTCATAGGGAAATTAAATTTCAGAACCTTTGCGCACCACTTAATTGGGGTGGGAAGCACAAGCAGCACAGGCTTCATGGCACCTAGCTTTAAGTGGAACCGAACTTTTTGCACAACGATTGAGGAAGAGGGATGTAAATGAAACCTAGCCATAGATCCGTAAACATTTTCACGGACGGCTCCAAAATGGTTACGGGAGTGGGTGCCGGGATTTACTGCCGGGAACTGAACGTCGGGCAGACAATAAGGCTACCTGACCATTGCAGCATATTTCAAGCAGAGGTTTTCGCAATAAAAATAACTACAGAGCTAGCCCTCACCGAAACGACAATCAATTCAAATTTAAACCTATTCCAGGCGGCAATCAAGGCAGTTTCCTGATATAGTATTTCTTCCATAAACGTCCCTCGCAGCCGGGAAGCCATTGACAAGCTAGATGCTGATAAAAGGCTACATATCTATGGGTTGCCCGGTCACAAGGGAATGTAGGATAATGAAGTAGCAGATGAGAATGCAAAAAACGCCACCAGTTTTCCCCGGAACAGACAAACTACCTTTGTATACCACTTCAACACTTGTACAATGAAATATACGATAATATGATTAGACAGTTCAGCGCTAGATGGAATGAGTTAACCACCTGCAAAAATACACACAAACGATTTTTGTTTACACCGTCTCGTACATGATGGTATTTTGCATTGCCATATGGCAACACGGGGTCAATTTGGGTTAGCGAACATATCAAAATTTGGTAAAAAGAGGAACAGTTCACATTACGCCCCGTGTTGCCATATGGCAACGGACTTAAAAAAACACTTAAATTATATAGCATGCACGATTGTTTTTTATACCCGAGCGCACTTGTGCACAAGGGTATTATAACTTTGTTCACATAACGGTTGTTTGTAACAGGCAAAACGAATCGAGATAGATATAGACAAATGTATACATAAATGATCAGGATGAAAAGAGAAATCGATTAAGCGGTGACTGTCTGTCCGTCCGCCCGTCCGTCTGTCCGACCGTCTGTGCACACGATAACTCGGGTAAAAATTAAGATATCTTAACGAAACTTGGTACGTGTACTTCTTTCGGGCGTAGGACGGATGGTATTGAAAATGGGCAAAATCGGACAATAACCACGCCTACCTCCCATATAACGGTAATTTTCAGAAATACGAAAACTGCGATATTTTAGTAACTACTGAAGATTATTCACTCAAAATTGATATTTGCAATACATTTTAGACGAAAAATAAGAATATTATAAATTTTTGAAAAATGGGCGTAGCCACGCGCACTTAGTGTTACATGTGTATATCTTGGCAACCGCTGCACCGATTTC
>NW_023458555.1:95909113-95918862 GCF_013731165.1 Rhagoletis pomonella | reverse complement strand
GGCGACGAGAGCGCGTGGAAGTCTTTGTCTTACCGCTTCCCGCGCTGAGTCTACTAGAGTTGTCAAACTATCGATGGCACTATCGATAGTATCGATAGTTTCAATTTTTTTAGACTATCAATACTCATTGATAGTTTTTTCTTATACTATCAAAAATATCGATAGTTTAGTAGGACTATCGATCTATTGTTTGTAATGCCTGCATTTTTTAATTTGAATTAAAAATTTTGTTTTTTAGTGTGATGCCGACGTCATATTCAAATATGCACACAGTTAGGCCAAAATACATACATATGTTAATCGTAAATCCTGTTTTGTTTGTACAACTTGTGTTTGTTTTGGAACTTTCTAAAAAGAGAAGTATTTTGGCTAAGCGGTCACTTAATTTGGAATGATTATAACTTTTATAAGAAAATATTTATTTCACTATGATCCTGTAAAAACAAAGCAACCTAACTGATTTAGCGCTATCGATAGTGCTATCGATAGTTTGGTTTTTTCGAGACTATCGTGAATATTGATAGTTTTCCTGAAAACTATCAAAACTATCGATGGTGTGACTATCGATAGTTTGACACCTCTTCTAATTTCAGCTTATGTATATATAGTTACAGCTTACTTGTTCACATATGTACATATCTATGTGCTGCGAAGCTCGGTTGACAAAGGCTGCAAGTCGAAAGGTAGCAGTTTTGGGGTCCCGATGCCACTCCTGTCTGATTGGGATCTGCAATATTTATTGCCTCATTTATTTTTTTGTTTCAAGTGTTATCGTTTATTTAAATGTACGTATATTATTTGTAATTAGGCATCTTCGTCATTTCATTTTAGTATGGTACTATGGTTAAAATCTGTATGTGTGCATGTACATAAGTTATATAAAGAATATATAAACACGCATACACAAACAAACATAACTCATGGTTTTTTTATCTTTAGTTTAGCTTGTATCTACTAATTATGTCGTTGGATTTCATTTCGAATTAATTATTATTATTTTTTAACGGGTTCTGAGTTTAATTTAATCTGAATTTTATTTAATTTAAATTTCATTTTATTATAACTTTGCATAACTTTATTTTATCTAAATGCTTAATTTAATTAATTTTTATTTTATTTTAACTTGTTACTTTTCTTTCTCCAGTTCGGTATAGTTTAATTTTACTTTAAACGCATTTAGAATTCACTTGACTTTATTTTGTCCTAGTTTTCAACATTCAGTCTCGTATATTCGGTATGCTTATGCAGTTTTAAATAATTAAATTTTTTTTCTTATTTTAATTTCTTGTTAGAATTAATTGTAATTAAACATTTCACTACTTATTCAACGGGGCTTTGATTTGCGGTCCGGTTTCCCAAACAGCACATAGGGTTTTGATTATACGGAGGCAGGTAAAAAATGTCGTGGTGACAGTTGATCCAAAAAAAAAAGGTTGGACTTAGAGAGGGAAAAGTAAAAGCCATAAATATCAAATTTTACAATATTTACTAACCCTCTTCTTCACGATCGATACAATTCCAAAAAAAATACGGGAATGGGCGCGATACCGACTAATCAGTTTAGTTGCCTTTGGCGATTAACCCATTAAAGAAAGTGTTTGTTTTTCGACTGTAATCAATTCCTTAAATATCGTGGAATATTCAGCTGAAGGTATTTATCATTTAATTGGTACTTTTCTATTTTATTACTAAAAAGTTACTTTGAAATGTCGATGCTAAAGATTATTAGTAACAAAAAGTGTGAGTACCGGTCCGTCAGGTCTTCAAATTAGACGAATGTTTTAGAGAATTTTTTGTAATTTTCGAGTATATAATTTGATTTTTGCGCGCGACTTTGCAAATACATGTAATTTTTGATTTTCAGCTTCTTTTTGCATAATTTCGCGACAAGAATTTTTCGAGCAATGTTAAAATCTAACCAAACATTGGGAAAGAAGTATTTGCACTTAAGTCATTTTATAGTATAGCCTTTGTTTTCTGGGAGTGGAAAGCAGGAAACAAAAATTAATCGAAATTCCATCACATTTAATGACTAGGGCCAAAGTTTTTATTAGTTTTGGACGTTTTAGTGGTCCAATCTTCCCAAATTTTATATTTATGGTTTTCTAATAAAATAAAGACTACAAACTAAATTTCACCGAAATCGGATGAAATTTAATGTTTCCGCCCACAAGAGGGGGTGGCAATTATTCCATCTTTACAAAATTGCAAATTCTTTATTTCTAAGAAAAACTAGAGCATATGTCAAGTTTCGGTGAAATCGGTGCAGGTGTACTATTATTTCCACCTGCCTCCAAATAGTCGAAACACTGTGCGGCATTCCTCGGATGTCCGCAATTTCCGTTCATCGTTTTAAAGGCCACAGTTTAAGTTAAAATTTCACTATTAATTAATATTTTGTGGACGATTAAAACTCGCGCACTTCTACCTGCTTTCAGAGCACACCTCATTCTGATAATTGCTCCTTGTTAGCTTTCTAATCGTGCCCCGATGCGCTTGTAGCCAGGTAATTACCTTCAAAAGACTTTCACTTAATCAATACACGCATACGCACACATTCGTCCGCATCCTAGACATAAACATATTTGTTGAAACACACACACATTCAAGCTTTGATCAAACAATTCCTTTCGCACAACACTAGGCTAACAGTGGGACAGATACGTGGGTTAAGGTTTGAAGGCATTTGAAGGAGTTCGATGGGGCTTTCAACACAACAGGCTGCCGCTACAACTATGCTCCTAATTCCTGACTCATTAGGCGCGTTAGTAAGACTTATTTACATAGTAGAGAGCTGCACGATTACATAAAAAGGTAACATGTTAATAATCGGCAGAGTACACGCTACTTAGCTGTAAATTTAGCATCGTAGAAGCGCAGCAACGTTGGCATCGTCAAGATAGTAACATGTTACTAACATGTTAGTAACATTCCGTTTTTTATGAAATCATTGAGAGAGTAAGCAGAAAGAGTGCAAACATTGCATGTACGTTCTTATACAAATCGAGAGTGTGCGGCAGCTGTGCTGGACTACTAATATACGATTTAGGAGTTAGGTTAGGTTATCCAGGCTGCCCTCATCCGTACAGGAAAAGCGCACACTTAGGGCTCCATGGGCCCATTGTGATACCATATTTGAGAATCGTAGGGTCCCTCCTCCTACTCCAGAAATTGAACCAATTTGTAGCTCTGATGAAGCGCACAAAATCGTAGGTACTGGCCGAATCCAGTTCAGGCAGACATTCGAAAGAATAGCGAAGGAGTGAGCGTCGACGGGCTCTTGCCAAAACGTGACAGTGGCACAGGTAAAGCTCCACGCTCTCGATTTCCTCCTCATCGCGGCAGCTACGACAGTAAGCAGCGTGGGTTCCCATAAGGCAGTGCTCGGTGAGAATTCCAATAACATGGCGGACCATTGGTCAGTCCAAACGGAAGAGAGGGCGAGATCTACGCTTATCTAACCTAGGCCAAAAGTGTCTCGCTATCCTGCACGTGGGCTCCGCGGACCATCTTACATTTGCCCGTTCGATAAAGTTATTCTGCAGCCAAAGTTTACAGGATGATAGCGGAATACCCGCATTATGAGCGGTACTGATCGCAGGCAGTAGGGTTCCTTTCCGAGCCAGCTCATCCGCAACACAGCGGTATGTCCCTATGACCTGGTACCCATACAACTTGAGTAAAGTGAACCCTTGCCAGCTCATTTAGAGCACGTCTACATTCCATGACAATCTTCGATGTAGATTTTTCACAATTAAGTGCTTTGAAAGCTGCCTGGCTATCAGAAAAGATAGTTACTGCACGTAGATTAGTAGGAGAATCGATGAGCCATCCAGCAGCTTCGTAGATTGCTGTTAGTTCGGCCTGAAACACGCTACAGTAATCTGGCAGACGGAAACTGAGGGTAAGTGAGAGTTCTTGCGAATATGTCCCACTTCTTACCTTCTGGTTGCTGAGTCAGAGTAAGAGATCAGGATTGAATCCTCCTCCCACTCACCCCTTGAGGGGATCTTTATTTGGAAGTGATTCTTTAGTCCGGCAGGCGTGACTGTGTAGTCAAGGCGCCTGAAGTTTCCTGGAAGATCTCCCAAAATTCTAGAGTGTCCAAATCTTGTATCACTGCACTTGATCAGCGCGTTTAATGTAACAGCATTACAACTTGCCTGCAGTTTGCCATATAGGTCCACAGGCAGAAAATGGAGCAACGTCTCTAGGGCTTTAGTCGGCGTTGAGGGCAACGCCTCCATGATCATCATGCACGCCACCCTTTGAACCTTTGTCAATTTGCTTTTGATTGTAACTTTGTCCACGGATGGCCACCAGACCGTGATACCATAGAATAAAATGGGACGCACCACTACTGTGTACATCCAGTTCGCAATGTGCGGCTTCAAGCCCCACTTTTTCCTATTGCTGATTTACACGCATACAGGGCAGTTATAGCCTTCTTGCAACGCTTTTCAACAAATACAAAGCCCAGGTACCTAACTTCCTACGAGAGGGCCAGCGTAACACCGTTCAAGGAAGGAAGTTACATCTGGACGGTTTTAATTTTGTTTGTGAAAAGAACCATGACTGTTTTCCCTGGATTGACACCAAGGCCAGATTCCTTGCACCAGGTTTCCACAACGCGTAAGGCGCCTTGGACCAGGTCACATAGAACTTGGGGTGCTTACCTACCGCCGTCAGGGCCAGATCATCAGCGTAGGCTACTACCTGACAGCCTGCGCTCTGCAGCTGCGACAGCTGAGTATTCACCGTAAGATTCCACAGGAGTGGGAGGGGACACCGCCTTGCGGGGTGCCGCGGTTTGCATACCTTGTTACCGATACCTCTCCTATCTCCGAGTATATTATTCTGCAGCCTAGAAGGCGATGAACGAATTCTACCAGAAGGTACTCCAGGCCGAGGTTAGTTAGGGCTTGGAGAACAGCTTCATGGAGAGCATTATTGAAGGCACCCTCGATATCAAGGAATACGCCTAATGCATATTCCTTAAGCGTTATTGCCTTTTCAATGGTGCTGACAATACTATGCAAAGCTGTATCTACAGACCTGCCTTTCCAGTAGGCATGCTGACAGCTAGATAATTTACTTAAATCAATTTCTTGTCAGATCTTCTCATCCAGTAGTCTTTCCAGAACCTTCAGGAATAAAAGGTGTAAGGCTAATCTGTCGAAAGTCGCTTGGCTTCACGTGGGATGGTCTACCGCCCTTGGGAATGAACACAACCTTTGCCAGTGTCCATCCCTTGGCTATGAAGCTAAGTCTGAGACAAGCCTTATAGATTGAGAAAAGCATCGGACATAGAATATCAGACGTTGCTCGAAGTTCGGCAGGGAAGATGCCGTCCATGCCTGGAGATCTGTAGGCCGGAAGGACCTTATGGCCCAATCAACCTTTTCTACATCTATAAAATCTATGTGTTCTAAGGAGCGTCCAGAAATAGTGCGAGCAACGCCAGGCTCCTCAGTACACCCTGGAAAGTGGGCGTTCATCATCACCTCAATCGTCTCCTCCTGGGATGATGTCCAGTCGCCATTCGCCTTCGGGTGCATTGAGACAACATTGGGTTCGTCGGATTTTTGGCAAGCACTTTTCGCAACCGATTACCCTCCGAT
Source organism: Rhagoletis pomonella (assembly GCF_013731165.1). NCBI lineage: Eukaryota > Metazoa > Arthropoda > Insecta > Diptera > Tephritidae > Rhagoletis > Rhagoletis pomonella. Next base: position 95,913,241 of record NW_023458555.1, on the reverse strand, counting down.
TGTTCTTCTATGCTATCACAATAATCCTTCCGGGAGTCCCTTTGGGCTTTCCTGGTGGCATTCTTAAATTTCTTCAAGGCTGCTTTGTAAGCAGACCAAGAACCATTACGCTTTGCAGCGTTGAAGAGCTTCCTGCTTTCCTTCCTTAAAGAGGTAATTTCTTTAGTCCACCAGTGTGGCTTCCTCTTTCCTCTCGGAAGTACAATTGGACAGGATGCAGAGAAGGCCGTATTACAGGCATTGGTGATACAATCTACGGCTTCTTCCATTTGTTCCGATGCGATTAACTCACCGAGAGAAGCAAGGTTTGCGAATAGAAGCTCCGCTTCATCAGATGGTAACAGTAAGCCGAGCCTACTGAGAGAAGCGTCCGATTTAGGAGTTAATCACTCTAAAATCGGGAAAAACTAAATTACCGCAGTAGGCTTTTTTTTATTATCACATTCATGCGAATCAAAAAATTTCCCAATTTTCCAAGTGCAAGTAATTAGAAAATTGCACTAATAATCGCTTTAACTGGAAGAATGGTCATAAACTCTTTCTTCAAACCTTAGCTGAGTTGCATGAAATCGGAGATCATTTTAAGAATTATTTGTTACGTACTACATATGCCAGTATGTAGTTAGAAGAAGAGCAAAATTAAAATTAAAGAGTAAAATTAAATATATAAATCAAATAAAATTAAAAAAATAAATAAAATTAAATAAAAAATAATAATCTTTTGGCAATCGCTCCAACTGAGGATCGAACCTGTGTTGTCATCGAAAATTCTCCTGATCCGATTTAATTCCCAAAAATTTCGTGCATTTGTTCGGCTGATTATGCGCATTTGAAAGAGGAAAAAGCATGAGTTAATGCAAATAAAGGCTGTTTATGCATATAAGCGGGCCCGTTTATAACCCGTATTAATCAACCATGATGGGAGTAAAGCGGATTGCTGAGCCTACTTCAATTTTCTTTCAAAAATAAAGTTCGCCTATTACAGTATCTAAACCGTTTTAAAACTAACTAACAGATGAATACGTTAGGTTATTAAAAAAATGCTAAATTTTCGTCTTACCTATGTATTTGAATGTGTACATCTATGTAAATATGTGTATGTAAACGAGTAATGTACTACGATTTGCTCTGATTTACTTCGATTTAGGCGCGCCGGTGTTCTAACTCTGCTGGGCGGTGCAAAGTACCCCAACCGACACAAAAACTAAGGTTCGGTTTGGCGAAGAATTTGTGAAAGTAAAGGAAAGAAAATGTAAGACCCTGAATGAGAACTATAATTTGAGTTAATAAATGATGGCCATATATATATATGTACATGAGTTAAAATGCATCAGGATTTTTATAAAAAGAACATAAATTACATGCTTTATTTCAGAATAATTTGATTCTAGCTATATATATATATATATATATATATATATAAGAAAATTTAATGCTGGTTTATACCCAAAAATAATGGATAATATTTATTAGGTAATCTATTTTTTAGAATTATATACCTATTTGTGTAAAAGCACATTTTTATGAAAATAATAGAAACTAAACATTGAACGATTTTATACCAATAAAATGGTACCCAAGTATAAAACAAATGAATTATACCAGTCAAAATTGTTTACATTTTTACAAGCATCAAATTTTGTAAATGTAAAATTTCCCCTAAACTAATAGTTATTAGCAGGGAACGGATTTTTAGGACCTAAAAACCTATAAAAAAGGCAAAATAAAATAGCGAAAAAGGCAGGAAAAGGCACTAGGTATTGCAAAAAAGGCAAAACAAAATAGCGAAAAAGGCACTAGGTATTGCCAAAAAAAGCAAAAGCTTTAGTGCCTTGCGAAGAACAATCAAAAAATACATTTATTTTAGAAATGTTTATATTACAAGTAAAAAGAGAAAAACTATGAACTAGTTTCATTATATGAAAAATGTGTACTTTGAATCTTTGACTATTTTATCATTTCGAGTTTTTAACTCATAAAACTTTAATCTGTATAGTTGTAGTAACATTGAACCACAAGATGCATTTTGAAGTTTTCTGGCAGCATTTTGATTCGATTTTCGCGAAGAAAAGCCTTGAATGTACTAAATGTGCGCTCGACTTAAGTTGCTACAAGTGGAGCCCAATTTAAATATGGAACGTTTGAAACGTTCATGTTATCAGGAATAAGGGCGTTTTCCTAGCCCTTTACAAGTTTATCCACACCCCTTATTGTCTCCAAGCCTACGTTAGCTGAGAAAACGGCTTTGAATTTTTCCAATACCAATTTGGCAAGAGGTCCCTGCGCTTATATAAGCCGCATGGGCATATTTATATTTTTAAACTTAAAAAAAAAAACAAGTAAGAAAGTCTAAGTTCGGGCGGAGCCGAACATTAAATATCCGGCGCAAGAATTAAATATATGATTTTCACCTTTCCGAAACCTACCGCTAGATGGTAAGCGGGGGTGTATCAATTTTGAGTAAATTAGCGTCCTTAAATTTCGAAATATTGCAGTTTCAAGCATTTTTGAAATTTACCGTTATATGAAAAGCGGCCGTAATTTTGGTTCGATTTCAATAATTATTAAAGTTTTGCTTTTATGTGGCAAGCACAATAACCGCACCGAGTTTGGTACAAATTGCTAGAACGGTTAGCGAGATACATATATGTGATCACAAGTGGGCGGTGCCACGCCCATTTTTCAAAATTTTATCATAAACATATTTCTTGGTAAATAATTGTTGCAACCACCAATTTTGAATAAATTAGCTTTATTATTTACTGATTTATCGAAGATTTTGTATATCTCGAAATTACCGTTATATGGGATGTGGGCGTGTTTATTGTCCGATTTTAAAAATTTTCAGCCATTTGGTATGCTGTACCAGGGCCAACAACTGTGCCAAGTCTGGAAGAAATCGGTTGAGAGGTTGCCAAGATATACACATGTAACCATAAGTGGGCATGGCTGCGCACATTTTTCAAAAATTTATAATATTCTTATTGTAAATGTCAATTTTGAGTGAATAATTTTCAGTAGTTACTAAAATATCGCAGTTTTCGTATTTCTGAAAATTACCGTTATATGGGAGGTAGGCGTGGTTATTGTCCGATTTCGCCCATTTTCAATACCATTCGTCCTACGCCCAAAAGAAGTTCACGTACCAAGTTTCGTTAGATATCTCAATTTTTACTCGAGTTATCGTGTGCACAGACGGACGGACGGACAGACAGTCACCGCTTAATCGATTTCTCTTTTCATTCTGATCATTTATGTATACATTTGTCTATATCTATCTCGATTCGTTTTGCCTGTTACATACAACCGTTATGTGAACAAAGTTATAATACCCTTGTGCACAAGTGCGCTCAGGTATAAAAAAATGTAAATGCTATAATCACTTTTTTAAAGGTAGAAAAGGCAAAAAAAGGCAAATATCTTAAAAAAGGGAACATCAAATGTGTATATATGGAATCAGGGAAAGCTAAATCGGGGACATTCCAATTCCATAAAATCCGTTCCCTTGTTATTGGTTACTAAAAAGTTCTAACATCCACTGCTTCACTATACGTATAAGCAAAAGACCATGCACGAAAAATATTCACTATTACTACATTTATAAAATGTGGCAACCATAAGCGTGACGCACTAATACCACGAAAAAATTGCACTGCCTTCGTGCGCCCAGCGTCACTGTTACCAGTTGACATATTTTGTAGGTATTATTTTCGACGTTTAGCTATAGAAATTTGCGTTTAGCTATTAGCTATTTTCTTACCTTTTTTTAATGGAGTTTCGAGTGATTTAGATAAAACTCTTTTTATAAATTTCCCATTTTACATAGAGTTGAATATCAAAGAGTACAAAAAAATGATATCCAAAAACTTATTGTGGAAAAGCAACCATAATGTGAAAAAATGGTAGAAGTGATAGCTATTTCGGAAATCACCACATTTCCTCGTCAGACTTCTTTCAGTAGGCTTCGAACCGACGATCCCACTGACTCAGCCAGTTGCCTATGCACTGTGCTAAGTTCGCCTTGTAAATTATCGTTGCTTTTTTCCACTTTTTAATTTTTGTTATGCCACACAATCAAGCACAGCTATTCCTCTGCAATTCACTTGATCATGATGTTGTTGGTTTTGT
>NW_023458555.1:95905238-95909103 GCF_013731165.1 Rhagoletis pomonella | reverse complement strand
AAGACAAACTTAGCACAGTGCGTAGGCAACTGGCTGAGTCAGTGGTGGTCGTCGGTTCGAATCCCACTGAAAGAAGTCTGATGAGGAAATGTGGTGATTTCCGAAATAGCTATCACTTCTACCATTTTTTTAAATTATTGTTGCTTTTCCACAAAAAGTTTTCAATTTAAACGGCCTCAAGCTCATAAAAATTGTTGAATATAATTGTTATAAGGCCATGAAAATAACAAAAAACAAATAACTTAAGGACGAGCACACCTAAAAGTTAAACATACTAAAAATAGAATTATAAGCAAAAACCAACAAAACCAACAACCACATGATCAAGTGAATTGCAGCGGAATAGCTGCGCTTGACTGTGTTGGCATAACAAAAATGAAAAAGTGGAAAAAGCAACGATAATTTACAAAAAAATTGGTATAAATGGTAGCAATCAATATATGTACTTACGAAACTATAGTAAAACTTCGTTTGTAGATTTTCTCTCTTATACCATGTTCGGACCGAAAACGAAAACACCTTGAAGACGATTTTGGGATTGTGGGCGGAAGGCTGTTCGCGCCGACTGTTAGTGTTTTCGTTGACATTTCTTGCATCCTTTGTTTACAGTTTTGCTACAAAAAAGCCAAACCTAAATCTTGTTCTTCCATTTTCTTTTCAATAACAATCATTTTCTTTTACTCTTATTTTAATTAGGCCAGCCAATTAACAATAAATCCGAATTGGCATATCAAAGATTATAAAATATGGCTTCCGCTTCGATTGATAATCGAAAAAAAAAATAGTGCAGACACCGATTGGAATGAGTGGAACATGAGTTTTCAAGTAGTTTTCAGCGAAAACTGGTTTTGGTTTGACAGTTTTACCCATGTCCATACGAAATACAAGCTGTTGGTCGAAAACCAGTTTTAGCAACAAAAACATGTTTTCGATGTCGGTCCGAACATGGTATTATGTCAGGTATTTTTTAAAAGGACCTTGTAATTTTAAAGATATAATTGCTTCAAAAAACTATTTAAAAAATTAGGTGCAATGTACAATAGAAAATGAATGTGGAAATTTTGTTGATTAAAACAAATAAATTTTTTTGCTTTACGAGGACGAGTGGGTACTGAAAATTTTAATTAATTGAATTTCCTTTTTTATTTCTCACTCCTACTTTATGCATTCGTTTCTTCTAAATTGAAACATGTTTAATTTGGAAGACTTTATGAATTAATTTATGCTGAAGTGAATAAAAAATTCACTATGCATGAATAGTTAATATGGTTTTGTGATTATCTGGTCACACTGCTATGGACGATGCAGACGCTGCCAATCTATTAGCAGAATTATTACTTTGCTACAGTGTTGCCGTATTCACTACGAACGAAGCTTTTCACTTCACTTTTATGGCCAACATTCTGCACTTCCTCTTTGAGAAAAAAATAACTTCGATTTCAAGCGACCAGAATTCACCAAGAAATGTTTTGATTTTACCAGGGACCGCAACGGTTATAAGTTTTATTATAAAAATCACTTTTTAATCGTTGTTAACTGAGTTTTATTTTTTGCTCGGAAAATAATCGTTACGTTTTAAGTTTTATTTTTTGCTCGGAAAATAATGGTTACGTTTTAAGTTTTATTTTTTGCTCGGAAAATAATAGTTATTTCTTGAGTTTTATTTTTTGCTCAGAAAATAAAACTTAATTTTTGCGTATGCGTATGCGCTTTTTTGCAAATTTTCTTTAGAAATGTGGTTCTTTTTGTTTCTGCCCTGGATAACAGATAGTATTTTCATTACCCACTCCACAGTGGCGTTAAAGGTTCAATGCAGCCGCCCCCTGTCTATTCACGCATGCGCATGCGCATACGCACAAATTAAGTTTTATTTTCTGAGCAAAAAATAAAACTCAAGAAATAACGATTATTTTCCGAGCAAAAAATTAAACTTAAAACGTAACGATTATTTTCCGAGCAAAAAATAAAACTTAAAATGTAACCATTATTTTCCGAGCAAAAAATAAAACTTCAAACGTAACCATTATTTTCCGAGCAAAAAATAAAACTCAAGACATAACGATTATTTTCTGAGTAAAAAATAAAACTCAAAATATAATGATTAAACTTGATTTTTATAAGTAAAAATTAAAAAATAGAAATCAGTGCCGCTGAAGGTACTCCGTGTAATAAGAAATATATTGGTTTACTCCTTATGCACGTAGCATTTCTCTTTCCGCGTGATTATTTGAGTTGAAATTTCAAAGGATAATTATTATTTTACTATTACATATTTTTAGTAGATACATATGTATATCTGTACATACATATACATATGAACGTCTCAAGACGTATCAGACAAAAGGAATTTACACAAGGTGGTGTTACTGGCGAATTTAGAGTACAACAACAACATCCACATGTATTGCGGATGTTATGTCAAATCTCAACTCGCCCCAAAGTTTACATGTATTTTGTTTTTGCTTTTGATGGATGTGTTGTCAAATCAGTAAAAGCAAAACCATAATACATGCAAGGCGGAGAAATCAGCTGATTTTACAACACCACCTCGTATAAATTCGCCTTGGCATCAGACTTTGTGTTGAACAATCGATTTTTTAGAAATTCTTTGCTTTTCTAGCAGTTTATCGTTTCACTTGTATTGTTTGACAACCTCAATTTACAAAAGTACGCGACGGTTTGATAGCAGTACAAATGTAAGTTTTGTATTTCTTTCATATTTTTAAATAATTGTAATTATTTAAACCCATATTCCCTTGTATCATGTCGAAGAGGGGTGGTATTAAAACGTGTGTATTTTACTTAGTTACAATTAAATTTAATAGCATTTTTTGCAGATACCTTTAGGACTGTGAAGAAAATGTCCCGCCAAAGAAACGACATACAACTCCGCTGGAAAAAATTACATGACTTCTTTGGATACAAATACTATTTCTCGAGAAATCGAAAGCGATTCGGCAGAAAGCAGCACAACTGGCATTTCTTTCACTTCATCGAAACGTAACGCAATTCGAAAGCCATTTAATCAATCTTTTCTGCCAGAGTGGACCACTAGCAGTAAAAATTTAAAAGTTTTGTTATATAGGACTAGTTCTAATCTGTACCCGTAACATGCAACATGTGAATGTTTTTTTCTTAAAAGGGGATAACAATAAATAAAATATAGTTTATACCAGAAAGTTGCAAACTTGTACAGGCTTTTTAATAATCGCCAACTTTAAAAATATGGACATCAAAATTTCAAACATTTTGATCCGAATTTCTAAAAAAAAACTCGGGTATACACTTCTATAGCCCAATCAATTTTAGTATCGTTTTGTTGTTGTTGTTGTAGCAGCATACAAGTTCCCCAAAGAGATTTTGGGGTGTGTTGCTGGAGTGACAATCCTTGGCGAAATTTAAGTCTGGGGCGTTCCGGTTACGTAGGCCCGACTGTCGTTGGAACGAGTATCGTTTTGCGCTAAGGATTCGAGTTTATTTTTAAGAATTTGGTTTTTGGAGGTCTTGCTAGTTTTTTCCCGTATGTGCAAAAAAACGAAAATGTGTAAGACTTTCAGCAATTAAGGCACATTTCACTCCGATCCTCTTCGAAACACTTCGATCTTTCAAGCGCTTCACTTCCCTTAAAAATTCGCTCGCGGCTACACTGCTTTGCTATGCTGTTACTAATCTACGGTGCTGTTAGTAATCGTATGATGCGACAATGCGGCGATGCCGACAGTGTTGCCATCTTGTGATTTTCAAAAAGCACCAAAAACTTGGAAAAAAAGCGTTTTACCACACTAAAAGCACCAAATTTTTTTGAATCAAGGGATGCTTTTTTCATAACATAATACCGAAGTACTGCACATTAAAACTGGTATAT
>NW_023458555.1:95897860-95905138 GCF_013731165.1 Rhagoletis pomonella | reverse complement strand
TTTGGAAGAAATCGGTGCAGCGGTTGCCAAGATATACACATGTAACACTAAGTGGGCGTGGCTACGCCCATTTTTCAAAAGTTTATAATATTCTTATTTTTCGTCTAAAATTTATTGCAAATATCAATTTTGAGTGAATAATCTTCAGTAGTTACTAAAATATCGCAGTTTTCGTATTTCTGAAAATTACCGTTATATGGGAGGTAGGCGTGGTTATTGTCCGATTTTGCCCATTTTCAATACCATCCGTCCTACGCCCGAAAGAAGTACACGTACCAAGTTTCGTTAAGATATCTTAATTTTTACCCGAGTTATCGTGTGCACAGACGGTCGGACAGACGGACGGACGGACGGACGGACGGACAGACAGTCACCGCTTAATCGATTTCTCTTTTCATCCTGATCATTTATGTATACATTTGTCTATATCTATCTATATATACGAGACTGAATGTTGAAAACTAGGACAAAATAAAGTCAAGTGAATTCTAAATTCGTTTAAAGTAAAATTAAACTATACCGAACTGGAGAAAGAAAAGTAACAAGTTAAAATAAAATAAAAATTAATTAAATTAAGCATTTAGATAAAATAAAGTTATGCAAAGTTATAATAAAATGAAATTTAAATTGAATAAAATTCAGATTAAATTAAATTCAGAATCCGTTAAAAAATAATAATAATTAATTCAAAATGAAATCCAACGACATAATAAGTAGATACAAGCTAAACTAAAGATAAAAAAACCATGAGTTATGTTTGTTTGTATATGCGTGTTTATATATTCTTTATATAACTTATGTACATGCACACATACAGATTATAACCATAGTACCATACTAAAATGAAATGACGAAGATGCCTAATTACAAATAATATACGTACATATAAATAAACGATAACACTTGAAACAAAAAAATAAATGAGGCAATAAATATTGCAGATCCCAATCAGACAGGAGTGGCATCGGGACCCCAAAACTGCAAACTTTCGACTTGCAGCCTTTGTCAACCGAGCTTCGCAGCACATAGATATGTACATATGTGAACAAGTAAGCTGTAACTATATATACATAAGCTGAAATTAGAAGAGGTGTCAAACTATCGATAGTCACACCATCGATCGTTTTGATAGTTTTCAGGAAAACTATCAATATTCACGATAGTCTCGAAAAAAACAAAACTATCGATAGCGCTAAATCAGTTAGGTTGCTTTGTTTTTACAGGATCATAGTGAAATAAATATTTTCTTATAAAAGTTATAATCATTCCAAATTAAGTGACCGCTTAGCCAAAATACTTCTCTTTTTAGAAAGTTCCAAAACAAACACAAGTTGTACAAACAAAACAGGATTTACGATTAACATATGTATGTATTTTGGCCTAAATGTGTGCATATTTGAATATGACGTCGGCATCACACTAAAAAACAAAATTTTTAATTCAAATTAAAAAATGCAGGCATTACAAACAATAGATCGATAGTCCTACTAAACTATCGATATTTTTGATAGTATAAGAAAAAACTATCAATGAGTATTGATAGTCTAAAAAAATTGAAACTATCGATACTATCGATAGTGCCATCGATAGTTTGACAACTCTAGTAGACTCAGCGCGGGAAGCGGTAAGACAAAGACTTCCACGCGCTCTCGTCGCCAACATTCTCTCGATTTCCAGCGCACTGGATCAACTGATTTTTTTTGCCCTTGTCCTTGGTTTTTTTTTATTTTGCATTTTTTTGAGTTTCGCTTTTATATTTATTCCGCCCGCTTATGTTTTTCTCTATAACTTAGAAGTTTTCACAATTTAATTTTTGCTATATTCATTGGTTTTAAAAATATTCGCACTCGTTTTCTTTTTACTGATTTTTTTTCTTCTGCGAAATTTTGTTAGTAGTTAGTATACGCATACTAGTGTGTATGAGCTCCACGTAAATTTTTAGGTTAGTTTATTTTCTTTGGCAAAATTTTGGTTTATCGCGTTCTTACCAAGTTGATTTTTATGAATTAGTTTTTTGTTTATGTATTTCCAATTCTCCTTAGTTGTAGTTGATTAATTTTATTATAGAGCCCACAGATAGTTGACATTTTTGTCAGATTTTATTTATTAATTAAGAAGATTCCTGTCATTTCCGCACGCGGGGATTATTTTGTCCAAATGAAAGCGAAATTGTGAATTATTGTACTCAATGGCTACTCAATCGATCGGTTTATATATGGGAAGGCAAGGCATGTTGTTTTTAAGAATTTTGTTTTCAGCTCACCTACCACTTTAGATAAAGGCGCCTTCATCACGGGAAAGAATGGTAAGTGGAAATACTGCCTTCTTATTTGCTTTCTAGTTCGTCTAAATAATTGTATACATTAGTTGAAAATTGTATGTGCTAGTACCCCATAAAAGCATTTACGAGAAAAAAATAAATGCAATCGATTGGTCAAAAAAGTCTTATATCTTTTAATTTTGTTAATTAATTTTGTTTAATTTTTTGTTTGTTTTGTTGTCCTTTATGTACAATATGAAGGTCCCACTAAAGATATAAAAAAATACATACAGTGGTCAAAAAATTATTATATTTCTGAAAAAATAGCATCAAATGTTAACTACTATTGCATCTTCTGATGAACTTAGAAAACTGCAAGAAAACGTGGTAGTTTCGGTGCCTAGTGGAAGGCGTCGTAAGAAAGAAGCAGACCAATCTTCATGGAAGAGCTAAAAAAGATAGCTATGTAAAAGTTACTGTTTCAAAACACGCTAAAATTAAATTTTTATATATAAAATTTGCACTAACTACCACACTGCGATATTGTTTATTAATGATATTCGGCTCTAGTTTATCCAAATTTTCAGATATCAAAGTGAAATATACAATTTGGATGTTACTTATTGTTGTAGACGTTTTTTAATGGCTTTCGTACAAATTTCGAAATTTTAAAAATTCTAAAAAATCAATCAACATTTTTAGCCATTTAAAACGTGTACTTTATTCTACTAGAATTCAATGGCCTACAAAACTGCATACTCAGAATTAAATTAAAAAAGTCGAAATTTTAACGAAAATTGGTAATTTTTTTTGAATTGCATAAATTTTTAAGGCAGGTTAACTCGATTGGTACAAATGTACAGATTTGTAAATTTTTATATTAGGCTATCGGTAAAAAAATGGGACAATTTTTTTTTCTAGTCAAAAGATTGGTACAATACAGCGATGTTTGTTCTATTGAAAAATCTCAATAAATTAATTTTCGTGATTGGGATAGTTCAAACAATTGGGATACGTGTGATATCGTGTGATACTGCCTTTAAACTTGTATTTATACGGATGTTGGTAAAGAACGAACTATAAAAAACTAACCGAAATTAAATAACAACAAAAATAATATTTTAAAACTTGTCAAAATTTGGTGCGGCTATAATTTTTTCGACTACTGTACATAAATTGGCTATGATACTCGGCCGTGCTATCTATCATATGAGCATAGTGCCACTCATATTTGACTTACAAATTAAATACGGACAGGAATTTCAAGATTTCAACCCTGTTTTAAATTTTTTTTTTCAATGAGTATTTTTCTTTGAATCAAAATTTGTTGAAATAGAAGTGAAACTAAAAAGATTTTGCCGAAAAAAAATCCTGGCTACGGACCTGATAGCACCCCATCCAAGCATTTACTAGAATAACATATATGCAGTCGATTGGTCAGGGTTGGTCACTTATTTTCATCGTTTGGTCATTAGCCGTTTTTTTATTGAATTTTCAAAATAGGGGTTAAAATTGTATGTGCTATCAACCCATCCAAGCAGTTACGAGAAAAAAATTGCAACCGATTGGTCACTTATTTTCATCGTTATATTTATCAATTTTGTTATTGATATTTTTATTGATTTTGCTATCGATCCGAATTTTTATCGATTTTCTCATCGATAATTTTATCGATTTTGTTATCGATATTATTGATCGATTATATTTATCGATTTTATAATCGATACTTTTATCGACTCTGTTATTTTGGGGTCAATATTGAGCCTTTATAGTGCTCTAGCAACTTAGGATTTGCAGATATAATTTTAATTATCGGGACCTAGGTTCTATGGAGCAGTAGAAATATTATCGTGAACGAATATATAATCTTAACAAAAATTTAACATTTTAAGGCAAATTATTACCAAAATTCTCGAAAACTACTCGAATGATTTTGTTTTCGTTTTCCTTAATAAAAAATCCAAGTTTTTTCCTTTCGTTTGGTATATGGGATGTATTGGTTGATATCTTTTAAGCATGTATATTTTATTCAAATATATGGGCATAAATGAATCGCTTCGCTGTCATTTTGTAAATACGAGCTTCCGCTGGTTTTCGACTTTTGCGTAACAGATGGCGCAATATTTATAACGTAATCGCACACATACGTACTGTAACGAAGTGTTTTCCTGTGAAGACCCCGACACTTCTGTTTTCTATGCTGGGGTATACGCGCCGTGTCCAGGGTCCGTTACAATAAATTTATATTGTGGGGCCTTTGCAAATTGTACTTTATCTAATCTATCCTTATCGTCTAACACGTGTTAATTCTTAATTCCTACGAACACAATACGATTAACGGAGTACAAATTCCTAACGGTGCTATTCTATCGACGCGTTGCAGCTGGGTGATGTCGACGCTATTCTGTCGGCGTTCTGCTAGTGAACGGCGTCGGCGCTACTATACCAGTGCTCTGTTGCTGTGCGACGCACAGTGGTCCAATCTGCTCTAGTAGGGTAATATAATTATTATATTAAGAACTACGATAGACATCGGGATGAAATTTTGCACAAATTATGTTTGAAAGACTAACAACTTCTGCCCATAAAATGGGCAAGATCGAATAGCGACCACGCCTACCATCCATATAATTAAAAAATCGTTAAATTTCTCGTAAATTTCTGGTATACTTTTTAAGCACTTGCGCACGGCTATAGATACCTGCATACCTAAAATTTTTTTAACTATTTGAATTAAAAAGTTAAAAAATTTGATGAAAATTTGTTGAATTTTTCTAAATTCTCTATACAGTTTGAAAGTTTGACTTTGCTTAAAGCATGAACCGAATTTTCATAAATAATAAATAAAAAAATTCTAGCTTGAAAAACATTGCAACTATTTAACAAAAATCATCATGCACTCACCTTTGATCGCAAGTGTATATACTCTTTGGGATGAATTAAAAATAGAAAGTCCGTTATGTATATACTGTATTGATGCCGGATACGAATCAGCCACTTAACCCAAATTGACCCCGTGTTGTCATATGGCAACGCAAAATACATCATGTTTAAGAGGGTGTAAAACAAAAACCGCTCACTTCAAAATTTTATATGTACGTTAACTAATTCTTGAAAGGTGTATCTTTCTAAACGCTTACGCTTCCGTCAGATCCTTTCTGTCTATCGAGTGTAATGCAAGTGTGTTCTTTAAACAAAATTAGAAGTGGCAAAAAACCATCAAAATGTCATATATGAAGAAGAAAGCATGAATTTATAGAAAGCTTTTTATTTACAAAATATGATAGTGACAAAATATTAGTTAAAACATTAGTGATTCTATTGGTAACAAGAATAAACAAGTAAGAAAGTCTAAGTTCGGGCGGGACCGAACATTAAATACCCGGCGCAAGTATTACATATATGCCTTTTCACCTTTCCGAAAGCTACCGCTACATGGTAAGCCGGGGTGTATCAATTTTGAATAAATTAGCGTCCTTAAATTTCGAAATATTGACGTTTCGAGCATTTCTAAAATTTACCGTTATATGAAAAGCCGTAATTTTAATAATTTTGAACGTTTTGCTTTTATGTGGCAAGCACAATATCCATACCGAGTTTGGTACAAATTGGTAGAACGGTTACCGAGATACATATATGTGATCATAAGTGGGCGGTGCCACGCCCATTTTCCAAATTTTTATGATAAGCGTATTTACTGATAAAGAATGGTTGCAAGCATCAATTTTGAATAAATTAGCGTCAATATTTACGGGTTTATCGAAGATTTCGTTTTTCTCCAAATTACCGTTATATGGGATGTGGGCGTGGTTATTGTCCGATTTTTTAAATTTTCGGCCATTTGGTATCCTGTACCAAGGCCAATAACTATGCCATGTTTGGAAGAAATCGGTGCAGCGGTTGCCAAGATATACACATGTAACACTAAGTGGGCGTGGCTACGCCCATTTTTCAAAAGTTTATAATATTCTTATTTTTCGTCTAAAATTTATTGCAAATATCAATTTTGAGTGAATAATCTTCAGTAGTTACTAAAATATCGCAGTTTTCGTATTTCTGAAAATTACCGTTATATGGGAGGTAGGCGTGGTTATTGTCCGATTTTGCCCATTTTCAATACCATCCGTCCTACGCCCGAAAGAAGTACACGTACCAAGTTTCGTTAAGATATCTTAATTTTTACCCGAGTTATCGTGTGCACAGACGGTCGGACAGACGGACGGACGGACGGACGGACGGACAGACAGTCACCGCTTAATCGATTTCTCTTTTCATCCTGATCATTTATGTATACATTTGTCTATATCTATCTATATATACGAGACTGAATGTTGAAAACTAGGACAAAATAAAGTCAAGTGAATTCTAAATTCGTTTAAAGTAAAATTAAACTATACCGAACTGGAGAAAGAAAAGTAACAAGTTAAAATAAAATAAAAATTAATTAAATTAAGCATTTAGATAAAATAAAGTTATGCAAAGTTATAATAAAATGAAATTTAAATTGAATAAAATTCAGATTAAATTAAATTCAGAATCCGTTAAAAAATAATAATAATTAATTCAAAATGAAATCCAACGACATAATAAGTAGATACAAGCTAAACTAAAGATAAAAAAACCATGAGTTATGTTTGTTTGTATATGCGTGTTTATATATTCTTTATATAACTTATGTACATGCACACATACAGATTATAACCATAGTACCATACTAAAATGAAATGACGAAGATGCCTAATTACAAATAATATACGTACATATAAATAAACGATAACACTTGAAACAAAAAAATAAATGAGGCAATAAATATTGCAGATCCCAATCAGACAGGAGTGGCATCGGGACCCCAAAACTGCAAACTTTCGACTTGCAGCCTTTGTCAACCGAGCTTCGCAGCACATAGATATGTACATATGTGAACAAGTAAGCTGTAACTATATATACATAAGCTGAAATTAGAAGAGGTGTCAAACTATCGATAGTCACACCATCGATCGTTTTGATAGTTTTCAGGA
>NW_023458555.1:95886994-95897760 GCF_013731165.1 Rhagoletis pomonella | reverse complement strand
TACAAAGCATTCGATTTAATTGACAATAGTCAAACTACATAACGTAGACCTAAAATTTCTACAGCGAAAGTAGAACTTTGAAATCGATTTTAAGCGGTCGTTATTCATATACCCACATACATACATACATATATTACTCTTCATATCAATTCAAGTGTATTACATGCGCCCCACGCTTTTCATTTTCAATTTCATAGATTGTTTGTAATGACTTTTGCTAAAATTTCAAAATCAAAAGTTATCAAAACAAATTCTATGGGACTGAGAAATATTATTTTCTACTTTTTAGTCCATTTATAAAAGCGTTGTATATTAAAAAGTTTTTTTATATTATTTATTTTCTACTTTTTAGTCCTGTCTGAATAAAATTTTGCAATAGATATTAAAATAATTCAACGATATTAATAGAAAGGTGCACACACATGCATTTACATATGTATGTACATACAAACGAGCACCAATTAATAATTCCATTTATAAAAGCGTTGTATATTAAAAAGTTTTTTTTTATATTATTTATTTTCTACTTTTTAGTCCTGTCTGAATAAAATTTTTCAATAGATATTAAAATAATTCAACGATGTTAATAGAAAGGTGCACACACATGCATTTACATATGTATGTACATACAAACGAGCACCAATTAATTTTATTTAAAGAAATGGCGTGTCGTCTATTTCCGCTGTAGCAAACGTAGTACATAGGGCGACATCTAGATGTCATCTACCTCGCCCTATTCACTACAGCTGTCGCCCTATGCACTATGCTTTTTTATAGGAACTTTTCAAAGCTTTGCTTTGGTGTCGGACACACAACATTGAAAGTTTCTGGATCCACAACATTGAAAGTTTCTGGACGCACAACATTGCAAGTTGATAAAAGCGTTGTAAAATAAAAAGGCACTAGGAACTAACTAATTATTTTTTTGCGTATTAATTTTCAAAAAGCACTAAATCTAGTGCTTAAAGCACCAAGTTGGCAACTATGGATGCCGAGTAACTTCGCTACTTTGGCATCATGGTAATCATTAGAAGTGTTATTTAATAACGTACTCGTACGATACTAACATAATCGTGCAGGTAACTGTTACCGTTGACTGTTTGTCCTAGAAACGCAAAGTTGAGTAGTTTATTTTTTATTTATTTTTATTTATTTAAATTCGTTTTTCTTAAAACTGAGTATGCTTATACATAAGTACAGTGGATAGTTTGGTGGCATTTTATTAATAAGTAAAATATTAGTTTCAAATGCCATTTCATACATACATTTGTAGTTGCAATTAAGTGTGGGGTGTGATTTGGAAAATGCAATGTATGTACATATGCACGACAAAAAATAATGATATACATGAATAAATTACAAAATAATTGAAAAGTATAATAAAAGTATAACAAATAACTGTTTTTATGAAAATCAATGTCTTGCTGAGGTATTGAAATTAACCATAAAGGATTATTGGAGAGTAAAACCCGGACGTGAAAGTGACCGAGCTGACCGTAAGGGCTCACACATTGACCAGTAGGGGCCAAAGGTTTAAGCAAAGACCGACATGACCAGGAAGGGTCGCTAAACAAAAACGAAATGTCTCATGGTTAAACGGAAATTTATTAAATAACTGGTTTAAGCAAAATTTCGACCTCATGGTGATTAAAATTTAGTAAAAATGCTTTCACTTGTTCAAGAATTCACGTAGGTTTCTTATGGCGCGTATATTAGGAGGAAGGCTGTTAAATAGCTTACAAGATACAAAAGTGTAGAAATTGCGATAATGTGTTGTCTTTATGGCAGGAATAGAAGCAACAGTTTGGAGATTCCGTCTCAAGTAATAATTATTAGAATCATGGCTTTGTATGTAGCCAGATCTTACGAAAAATATTTTTAATACCTTGTAAAAGTATAAATGTCGCATCGAAAGAATTTTAAGCGTTCTAAAAAATTCAATGGAATGCTCACGAGATTTTGCCTTGAATATTTTTCTAATAACATTCTTCTGCAAGATCAAAAGAGGTGTTAATTTGTATGCAGAGGCACCTCCCCAGCAGCTTATACCATATTGCAGTTTTGAATGAAATAGAGCATAGTAGATCATTTGTAGCATGGAGTTGGAACTAAATTTCTAAGACGATAGAAGTAGCGAACAATTGAAAGAAAATACTGTTTCAGAGACAAAATGTGCTCTGACCAGCTGAGATGGCTGTCAACCACAATACCAAGATATTTAAAGTTATCCACTACCTCAATTTTAAAACAATTTGCACTGCATCTTTGGTTCGAGTTGAAAGTAACTTTAGAGATGTCCAAAGGACAATTGTGTCTATGAAGACAGTGTTTACTACAATCCGTAGAATGAAACATAATGTCTGCATTTGGTGGTTCTTTTACCGTTAAGCTAAAAAAACATAAGCTTTGTTTTGCTACTAACGATCAGTTTATGATCTGCAAAGGAGAAAATGGAGTTTATGTAGATTAAAACAGTATAGTACCAAGAACTGAGCCTTGTGGGACACCTAGGTGAATTGTCTTATTGCCACTAAGGTTACCAGATATTTTGAGTTCTATTCAATAAATAAGACTGGAACCAACTGTGAGAGAACCCTCGAAAACCCAAGGAGTATAACTTATCTGCAAGAATCTGTCTATCGATCATATCAAACGCCTTGGTAATATCTACAAATAAAGAACCACAACTTTTCTTACAATCCATTTCTTTATAAATAAAGGAACTAAAGTTTAAAAGAGCATCCTCAGTTGAGAGCCCAGTCCGAAATCCAAACTGCATGGAGCTAAAGAAATTTAATTTCTCAAGATAGGATAAAACTCTAACTTTAATTGCCTTTTCAAAAATTTTGGAGATGGATGACAGCAGGGATATAGGCCTATAGTTATTTACGTCTTTATTATTACCCTTTTTAAAGAGTGGAATCACTACTGCACATTTTAATTCATCCGGGAAAATTCCTGTTGTAACGCTAACATTAAAAAGGTGTTTCAAAATATTTACCACATTAATTCCAATATGTTTCAGTACAGTATTTGAAATACCGTCATCGCCAGAAGAGTTTGAATTTTTAAAGGAATTTATTGTTTTTAGTAGTTCAAACCCAGATATATGCTCAAAAAGAAAGTTACTTCTATTAGAATAACTCTCCGGTGCTGATGAACATTTGCATGAGAGAGGGACACTTTCACTTAATGTAGTGAAATGAGCGTTAAATTCATTCGCGACAGCTAAGGGTTCCACAATTTCAGTATTTCCCTTTCGCAGGGTAACTACGGCAGAACTTTCTTCTGAGCCTCGGTTGATCAGACTGTTTATAACTTGCCATTCTTTTTTAGTATTGCCTTGTGAAGCGTATATCTTATTACGAAAATAAGAATCTCGCCGTAATCGAATCGCTTTGTTTGTTTCTTTGCAAAGTTTTACATACCGAGAACAAAGCTTGATATTTTTGGGATGCTTAATGCACTTCTTATTTAATTTATTTTTAAGGAATATTTTCTTCACGAGAGGACGATTAATCCAAGGTTTGAGATTTATATCACTTTTCTTATAGTAAAGGAATGGCTGCTGAAACACAAATGGGATTTTAATTTATTAATAAAAATCGTGTATGCTTTCGAAACGTCGCCTTCGTTATAAACTTCTTCCCACGTTTCATAACGTAATCTTTCATTTAAAAAAGTATAATTTATTTTAGTTAAATGTGAAGGGAATTTTTTTTCTGAATTTTTTATTATGTAATTTATTTATCTGTATACCTGTCATTGTGTCATCGGTAATACGCAAATCAAAGTTTAAACCATAACAAAAGTTCTGTGGGAAATGCTTAAAGCGGCAGAAGACATGATCAATGCAAGTTTCAGAAGTTGGCCTGGTGGGTTGTTTTAAACACAGAGACAGTCCTTGATTAGCCATAGCAACAAGGTAATTATCCGAAAAGACAGAATAATGCATAGTATCGACATTAAAATCACCAAGAACAACCAAATTTTCAGCGTCCTCATTCCTCAACAGAATTGAAAATTCTTCCAAAACGTGCAAAAAGATTCTGGATGAAATCTATAAACGCATAAAAAACTCGTTTGCAATCCATTAATACTGCAAGATATTTTTAAAACATCTGCACTTATTAAATTGTAATTTAAAAGAGTGCAGTCGTAAGCATCACGCACGAAAACTCCAACGCCTCCTGCTGCATAGGATTCGTTTGTGTTTGCATAAAAATTGTAACACGGTATTTTATATTGATCTTTTTCATAACCGTAGATCCATATTTCAGATAAAAAAATAAAATCTGGAAGGTTTGGAAAAACTTCAAGGTTACAAACTAGCAAGTCGAAATTTTGCCTTAAACTGCGTATATTTTGATGGACAACAAAAAAGGCATCTTTGGAAATTAAGGTCGGGTTATTAATAAGGCTGATATTGCTAAGGCTATCGTTATTAATAAGGTGATTTAGGATAATTTCAAATTTGACAGATCTTCGAAACTTCTTACAACGACAGAGAACGTATATTTATAGAGAAGGACCAAGAACGGATCAGCGTGGAAACTGTCAAATACCAACAAAACTGGCGAAGCGCATTTTAAGAGCGGCAGGCCAGAGACAATCGAATTTTAACAGAGCCCAGCCAGAGGCAAAATAAATTTAACGGAAATTGTCTCATCAAAGCAAATGCATGTTTTTTTTGTTAGACGCGAAATGCTGACGGCTTTTTACGTTTTTACAAAGCTTTTATTGTTCTTTAAATTGGTTAATTATTTAAAATAAATGCATGCATAGGTCGGAATATGTAATATGTACATATTGTGTACATGCATATGTATGCGAGATACAATTTTGTGAATCTAAAAAGTGAAAGTTATGCAAATATGTAGTATGCAATTGGCAAATTCGTGGGTGATTTGCCGTCGGCATTTGGGTTGAAAAAATCGACTTTTACTTTTTTACCGATTCATATGGTAAATGCTACGCTATTTTCAATGCAACAAACCGCAGTTTTCTAGCTGCCTTAGTTTTTCCCCAAATTCACTTTAAAGATGGACACATTGACCAAAAAACGCAAATGCGCACTGTTTGGTGATTTGGTGTCGGCATTAAAAGCGACGAAAATCGGTTTTTATATTTTTAACGATTCTAGTGGTAGTTTATAGGTACGCTATTTTCAATGCAACAAACCGCAGTTTTCTAGCTGCCTTAGTTTTCTCACAAATCCACTTCAAAGATGGATACATTGACAAAGAACGCACAAATGCATTGATTGCACTGCACGTGTTAACTTCAAAGTTGTTTTTGTCGAAAAGTTATTTATATTGAGAAAAACTGTGCATTATCATTTTTCACTGCCATCTTCGTATTATATGTAAATAATGGGGCATATGCATAGTTAAAATAAAGCCGACACTAAAGTTAGTTGCAGCCTTTTCACATCACTTTCAGTGGACTAGGCATCTGTGAAAAAAAAGATGCAACTAACTTTCTTCTTATTTGGGACTGACAAACTTAAACTTAGAGTAGACTTTATTTCATAAACGAATATGCCCCAATAGTTTTGGAGCCAAATGAAAATGCATTTCCCCATGCATACGTATGTACATACGTACTCCATTAACTGATAACGTTTTTACATGCATACATATATATTTATGTATGTGCATATTACTGCCAAAATACTACGCCCATACACACAAATGTACATATTTACAACTCATTGCACATAATTACACGCATACTCACATACAACAATAACTATTTCTTGCATAATCGCATGCACGTATTTCTCAAGGCCAAGTAAATTCATTCATAAAAATAACCGCAGCACATCTCCCCGCAAATTCATCTCCAACAAGCTCAACTTTTTCAATCCGACACAAAAATTCTAAAATCTTAAAATGAAGAAATCTCGGCCAGCCAAGTGAAAAGTGGCAACTATTTCTCTATATCCAGTAAAATAAGTTATCTCGAATTTTGGAAATTGTTGGTAATTTTTGGCAAAACACCCTATTTCTATGTTACATATCAATATTTCAATCATTAACTAGTTTTTGAGATGTAATTTTAATAAACATTAAATAAAAGTGTACGTTTTCTGCAGGAAAATACATTGATTTTTTTTTTAATAAAATCAAAACTTCTAAAATCGCAAAAATATGTGGTTTTTCGGAAGTTCACAGATGTAACGTGGCAACTTAGCTCGTTTTCATATTTTTCGGTCCGAAATTGTAAAATTTTTGTCCATGCCGCGCCACAATTTTTGTACAGGTGGGTCAATGTGCCTTGAACAAAATTTATATATATACAAAAAAATTATTTTATTTATTTTTTAATATGAAAATTTTCTATACTTCAAAGCGTTTATAAAAATATATTTACATATATGCACGGACGATTTTTAATATTTTTCAACCGTAAGCAAATCTTCAGTACCATAAAAGTTTCAAACACATCAAAGTCCAAGCAATGCAATGTCTAAGCTAGTGGTACTCCACTGTACATGTGTATATGAATGTATGCATGTATGCGTGTAAAAAATGTCAATTCCAGTTTGATTTTAACCCATTTAGCGGACATAGTTTTTTTGGTTTCAGCTGGTTGCAACTGTTAATGAAGCACAATTTTTATGTTTAATCTTTATGAAAGTTACATGTATCGTCGAGAACATGGTTATATGCAGAATTTTAAATTAATTAATATTATTCACCATACAAAATGTACGAGTATTGCTTTATTAAATGCAAACTTATGCGAAAATGTAAATATTTCGCAAACATGGGGTTAATGGATTCGCGCACGTGCCAATCTGGTGCCGATTCGCAGAAATTGAATAATTTGTGTAGATGGAAGCGGCGAGGGGAAGACGAAAGCAGAACAATCGTGTATATGTATGTTTATATATACATTTATAAATGCATACATACTTACATTCTCATTTGTTTGTCTTTTTGGATGCATGAAAAATTTGGTAGCAGAAATAGGTAATGAAATGAAGTTTACAAATATGTGCTTTATAAATTTAGGTTTAGTTATTAATAAATTAGATATGTAAATGACAATGTGGGGGACAAATATGCACATGAGTAGCGAAGCTGCCACCCATCCAATGGCAACTTCTTGCACCACTTAATTAGAAAAGATTTGAAAACTGCATTATTTCCATAAATATTGAAAACATTGAAAAATTTCTTAAATATTTTCGGCTTAGATTAGCGAGATTTTTACTAATTGTTGGTAAAATCCGACGTTTTCAGATTATTAGTATTTTTAAAAAAAGTTTCCAAGTCGAAAACAATTAAAAACTGAATTATTTCCATAAATATCGAAAATATGGAAAAAATGCATACAGACTTTCGACTTAGTTTTGTGAGATCTCTACAAAAAGAAAGGAAAATAATTCTTTTCACAAGTTTTTTTTTTTAGTCCAATACCAATACAGTTTTTTACTTGAAAATAACACAAAAATTGGAAAATGTTATATAATATTTTCGATTTATTTTAACGTTGTGTGTACAAATCACCGAGAAGAAATTATTTTTTACCCTAAAAACTCTATTTACATAAAAATCGAATACCAATAAAGTTTTATAATTGAAAATCTAACAAAATATTACAAAAATCGAAAAATGCTATATAACATTTTCGATTTATTTTTACGATATTTGTGGAAATCACCGGGGAAAAGGATTTTGTTTATAAAAAATATTTTCACAAAAAAACACAAACACATGGGACTTTTCTATTTGCAATTATTAATAAAATATCACAAAAATCGGGAATGTTATATACTATTTTCGATTTAATTTCATGTTACTTGTACAAATCATTGAACAAAAATTTAATTTCTTTTACTTGGGTTTTCTATTTGAAAATTTTCCCAAAATATCACAAAAATCTTCAATATTCATGTTTAATTAACATTCCAAATGCTCTCGTGAGATTTAGCTCTGTTAATATTCTTCTTTTCTGCTTCGTATTTTGCTTTCGCTGTTAAGTATTCCAAATATTTGTCGCTCTTAAAATGCGCTTCGCCAGTTTAGTTGGCTCGAAAAATGTGGCATTCACAGTTCTTGGACCTTCTCTATAAATATACGTTCTCTGACAACGACAGCCCAATCATCATCAGCCTTTTTCATCATTATGTTGCAGTTGCTAAACCACAGATACTTATACTCTTTTTCCTTTTTTGCCCCCTTCGCCGCCATAAACAACGCTCTATTGTACTTAGTAAGAGAGTCATTTATATAAATATTCCGTTTACCGTCATTAAAAAGCTCTGATGTTAACTTTGCATTTCTTTTGGCAATCATTATCTTCTTTTTTAAGTCCAGGGAAGAGAAATGAACGCAGAGAATATCGCGAGTAGATGTACCTGCGTTCTTAGGTTTTACTCTCTTTACAATACATTTTTCTATGTTATCAGCATTGACAGAAACACCCAACACGTGATTTACGATCTTCTGCATACAAGAGTCAGCATTGTCATTGCTAAGTTTTGGTATGCCAGTAATTTCAATTGCGTTTTGTAGATGCTTCTGCTCTCTCCAATTCAGCTTAGACTCTAGTTTTCTCTTCTCCACTTTCTCCTTTATTTCTTTTCTTTCTCCTTTTATTCTCCGCCTTCAGCTCATTTACCGCCAACAAAAAGTCCGAATTTATTTTTTTTAAGTTGATAATCTCTTCATACAAGAGTTGAAGAGTTATGGTTTTGCTAATTTCATTCGTGCTTTTAGTCATCTGCTGGTCGCGAGGTTGTTGGCACACGTTGCTTTCGTTTGCTAACGTTTTTTAATTTTCTTGCTGCTTCTGTATATTTATGTTGTTGCTGTTGCTGGCTGCTATTTTTCTATTTTGCTGCTTTATCTGTGTACTCCCTCATTCCGATGATGCGTTTGCTGTTTGCCGTATGGTTTGCTTTTGCTTATCCGTCTCTGAGCTGGGTAATTCGCTGGTAAATATTTTTGTGGCTCGACAGCAGAGGAAACCAAGGTTTGCACGTTCTGATGAACTTCCATAGCTGTGGAAGGGCTTGGAAGTGGTTCTTGATGCAGAGTTCTCCTGCGCTTGGAGACACACGAATCACACCGATAACTCGCACTATTTGCCTTCACACGAACCGTGGTAGTAGTTTTTGCAGTCTGAGCAAGCAATCTTTCTACTGTCGGCGCGATCAACTTTTTCATTGCAAATTAGACAATGCATTTTACCGATAAAATAAGTCTACAGATTTACCGAGAAGACTTTAAGAAATTAATCAAAGCGCGCACCCCACGACATAATGAAAAACACGTTTTGTCTACTCAACGGTTCATAATCTTTCCCTCAGCTGGCAACTTTCCGCCATTTTTTCCATCGTATAAATTTTTCGCTAACTGTACTCAACGTGTTTTGCTCCGCTTGAGCAGATGACCGAAAACATTTACGCCGTTTATATTAAATGCACTATGCTCATATATGAAGAGTGAGCCCTAAAAAATATTATGCCTTTGTTATATAAAATAAAACTGAAAAGTTCAATATAAAATAATGTAGAAAATAGTTTTTAAAAACACGCTTTTTTTAACATGTAAGATCAAGGGAATAAAATAAAATAGTTTTACAAAAGATTGTTTAACAAGAAAATTTTTTTAAAACTGCACTAAAAATAATAAAATAAAAACCCCTATTATGCAACACTTTCGTATTCGGATTTCGCTACGAATCGTAGGAATGGTATTCTGCAATCCGAATCGTATCTTCCAACTTTCGAAGTTCGTAACAATGGCATGCCTAGAACGAACGAGTAAGCTTTTTTGCGTAATTTTGTACGTAAACAATTCTGTGTTGGAGGCGAGATAAAAGAAGTACAGTACATTTTGCTTAGCTGCACATCCTTCTTTGCACGAATATCTTGTGCACTTAAGCGAAAAAGGCACTTAAGCGAGTTATCTTTACCAATCTTCTTTCTTACACCAATGAAGAAGGTAGCCGAAACCCTATGAAACCAAATAATGGAGGAGCACTTGCCACTTAGAAATTACAGCAAGCGAAATTTTTACCAAATGGTATCTAATTATCTATATAACTACATAAATTGATAGCCATTTTCGTTGTTCTGCGAGATGAGCAAAATAAATAAAAGCTTGTAAAATTAGGTAATTGTAGGGCCAGTGCAGGTAACCGTAATAATTTCTTTGATAATTGATACTAGTTGCACAATTTTTAAGGCAGGTATCGCCAATGTGCAGGTATGTTGAATGCATCTATCGGAGTAGTTTCCTTATAAATGTTAAAAATAGTGCCTCTGATGCGCATTTTGGGGTAGGTAAGCATAAAGGCAACAAAGCTAACTGTAAATCGATGTGTGTTTGCAGGAAGTATTAGTGGTGTTTATTTAAACAGATACATTTGCCTTCCGCATATACGTATATTTTTATCCATGGCTCTATATAAACGAGCAAAAAAGAATTTGTTGCCCCTTACCGAGAAACTTGGGCCCGGTTTAATTATTTGTACAATGATTTTCGGTTGTTGTGTCCAAACGCATAACCCGAATGCAAAAACTTTAACATACACGTGTAATCAAAGGATTAAACCTTTATTTAACCCAAATTGACCCCGTGTTGCCATATGGCAACGCAAAATACATCATGTTTAAGAGGGGTAAAACAAAAATCGCTTACTTCAAAATGCTTTTATGTACGTTAGCTAATTCCTACAAGGTGTATCTTTCGAAACGCTCACGCTTCCGTCAGATCCTTGCTGTCTATTGAGTGTAATGCAAGTGTGTT
>NW_023458555.1:95883329-95886894 GCF_013731165.1 Rhagoletis pomonella | reverse complement strand
TTTTTTGTCACTTCTAATTTTGTTTAAACACACTTGCATTACACTCGATAGACAGCAAGGATCTGACGGAAGCGTGAGCGTTTCGAAAGATACACCTTTTATTAATTAGTTAACGTACATAAAAGCATTTTGAAGTAAGCGATTTTTGTTTTACACCCTCTTAAACATGATGGCCCGTAGTCATAGTCAAAATAAAGTCGACTTTAAAGTTAGTTGCAGCTTTTTGACATAATTTTCAATGGGATATCTGTCAAAAAAGCTGCAACTAACTTTAAAGTCGACTTTATTTTGACTATGACTACGGGCCAATGTATTTTGCGTTGCCATAGGCAACACGGGGTCAATTTGGGTTAAATAAAGGTTTAGTCCTTTGATTACACGTGTATGTTAAAGTTTTTGCATTCGGGTTATGCGTTGGGACAAAACAACCGAAAATCATTGTACAAATAATTAAACCGGACCATTAGCGCACACAAGGGGTGGGTTTTGGGGCTCAAACCCCCCCTAAAACTAATAACCTCAAATACAAACTGTATCTTAAAGCTAAGAATCCAGCTCTCAAGGAAATTATAAGAAATATTTATTATAATTTCTGTTGCCTGAAAAAGCGCTTTGCATTTTTTTCTTGAGAGCTGCAAACTGATTTAAGAAATTTTGGAAGAAGAAAATTTCTTTTCCATTTCTCGTCCGTCGTTTTATATGAATTTTTCGTTTTTCTTGAGAGTTCAGTTAATTTTTTCGGTATTCGAAAGATTAACAAGTAAGAAAGTCTAAGTTCGGGCGGAGCCGAACATTAAATACCCGGCGCAAGTATTAAATATATATTTTTTCACCTTTCCGAAAGCAACCGCTACATGGTAAGCCGGGGTGTATCAATTTGGAGTAAATTACCGTCTTTAAATTTCGAAATATGGAAGTTTCAGGCATTTCTGAAATTTACCGTTATATGAAAAGCGGCCGTAATTTTAGTCCGATTTCAATAATTTTCAACGTTTTGCTTATATGTGGCAAGCCACACACCGAGTTTGGTACAAATTGGTAGAACGGTTACCGATTTACATATATGTGATCATAAGTGGGCGGTGCCACGCCCACTCTCCAAAATTTTACCATAAACGTATTTATTGGTAAAGAATTGTTGCAAGCATCAATTGTGAATAAATAAGCTTCAATATTTAGATACTGATTTATCGAAGATTTTGTATTTCTCTAAATTACCGTTATATGGGTTGTGGGCGTGGTTATCGTCCGATTTTAAAAATTTTCGGCGATTTTATATGTTGTACCAAGGCCAACCACTGTGCCAAATTTGGAAGAAATTGGGGCAGCGGTTACAAAGATATACACATGTAACCAAAAGTGGGAGTGGCTACGCCCATTTTCCAAAAATTTATAATATTCTTATTTTTCGTCCAAAAATAATTGTAAATATCAATTTTGAGTGAATTATGTTCAGTAGTTACTAAAATATCGCAGTTTAGTATTTCTGGAAATTACCGTTATATGGGAAGTGGGCGTGGTTACAGTCCAATTTCGCCCATTTTCATTACCAACATACCTTGGATTAAGGGAAACGTACGTACCAAATTTCGTTGAGATATCTCAATTTTTGCTCGAGTTATCGTGTACACGGACGGACGGATGGACAGACGGACAGACGGACGGACAGACAGACATGGCTTAATCGATTTCTTTTTTCATCCTGATCATTTATGTATACATTTGTCTATATCTATCTCGATTCGTTTTGGCTGTTACAAACAATCGTTATGTGAACAAAATTAATGTACCCTTGTGCACAAGTGCGCTCGGGTGTAAAAAAATTTAGCAATCGTGAAAACTCACCATCTCTATCGAAAACCAGAAACCAGAAATCGAAAAAATGAACATAAATATGCAAACATTTATGGAATCAATAAATTTATTTTTACTGACCCTTTTAAAATTTTTTATTGGGTACTTTTAAAAGTTGAGCGCATCTTGAGTTTATAGAACTTTTTATTAAACCAGTAGTTTTTAAGGAAAGAACATAACCGACTTCAAATTTAAGGGTACCGTTAATTTCTTCATGATCTAATCATCGGATCTCTAAACCAAATTACGGGACGACCCTTGAGGTACCATCTTTCCGATAAAAAAAGGATTATTGAAATCGGTTCACGTGGTCAAAAGTTATGTTTTCCGGCGTATTGATAACCTCCTCTTTTTTTGAAGTCGGTTAAAAGTGTTTGAGTTCTGTTAGTCTTATGTAAATAAAGTGCAGTTTATGGATTTTAAAACGTTTATTTATTTATTACATACTGTACATAAAACTTGCATGAATGTATTTTAAAGAGCGTATTATCTGAAGCAAATTTTCATTATTTTCCGGTGATATATATTCAGAAATATAAAACCCCCCTAAAATATATTCCTGGGTGCGCCACTGAACCGGACCCAAGTTTCTCGGTAAGGGGCAACAAATTCTTTTTTGCTCGTTTATATAGAGCCATGGATAAAAATATACGTATATGCGAAAGGCAAATGTATCTGTTTAAATAAACACCACTAATACTTCCTGCAAACACACATCGATTTACAGTTTATTTTGCTTTGCTGCCTTTATACTTACCTACCCCAAAATGCGCATCAGAGGCACTATTTTTAACATTTATAAGGAAACTCCGATATATGCATTCAACATACCTGCACATTGGCGATACCTGCCTTAAAAATTGTGCAACTAGTATCAATTATCAAAGAAATTATTACGGTTACCTTCACTGGCCCTACAATTACCTAATTTTAAATTTGTTAAACAATCTTTTGTAAAACTATTTTATTTCATCCCCTTGATTTTACATGTTAAAAAAAGCTTGTTTTTAAAACTATTTTCGAAATTATTTTATATTGAACTTTTCAGTTTTATTTTATATAACAAAGGCATCATATATTTTAGGGCTCACTCTTCATTTATGAGCATAGTGCATTTAATATAAACGGCGTAAATCTTTTCGATCATCTGCTCAAGCTGAGCAAAACACGTTGAGTACAGGTAGCGAAAAATTAATACGATGGAAAAAATGGCGGAAAGTTGCCAACTGAGGGGAACTACTCAACTTTGCGTTTCTAGGACAAACAGTCAACGGTAACAGTTACCTGCACGATTATGTTAGTATCGTACGAGTACGTTATTAAATAACACTTCTAATGATTACCATGATGCCAAAGTAGCGAAGTTACTCGGCATCCATAGTTGCCAACTTGGTGCTTTAAGCACTAGATTTAGTGCTTTTTGAAAATTAATACGCAAAAAAAAAATTAGTTAGTGCCTAGTGCCTTTTTTAGTGCTTTTTTCTGAACTAAAGTTACTTTGAGATAGTTAAAACCTGAAATAATTTGAAATATTTAAGGCCGTGGCAGCACTGAATTTACAAGAATCTACAAATTTAAGTGAACTAAAATACAACCATGATGAAGTAAGTTAAGTATTTGTTTTTTCTTTTCTAATTATTTGTAAAAATTTTGTTTTTTTGTACCACCTGAGTAAAACACATCGTTTCTTGGTACTGAATCCAAATCTGGC
>NW_023458555.1:95881594-95883229 GCF_013731165.1 Rhagoletis pomonella | reverse complement strand
AAAAAACCATCAAAATGTCATATATGAAGAAGTAAGCATGAATTTATAGAAAGCGATTTTTTATTTACAAAATATGACAGTGACAAAATATTAGTTAAAACATTAGTGACTTTATTGGTAAGAAGTAAAAATAAAAAACAATCGTTCATGCTATATAATTTAAGTGTTTTTTAAGTCCGTTGCCATATGTCAACACGGGGCGTAATGTGAACTGTTCCTCTTTTTACCGAATTTTGATATGTTCGCTAGCCCAAATTGACCCCGTGTTGCCATATGGCAACGCAAAATACCATCATGTATGAGACGCTGTAAAATAAAAATCGGTTGTATGTAATTTTGCAGTTTTGCTGGTGGTTAACTCATTCAATCTAGCCCTGAACTACCTAATCATATTATCGTATATATCCTTGTACAAGTGTTGAAGTGGTATACAAATGTAGTTTGTCTGTGCCAGGGAAAACTGGTGGTGTTTTTTGCATTCTCATCTGCTACTTCATTATCCTACATTCCCTTGTGACCGGGCAACCCATAGATATGTAGCCTTTTATCAGCGTCTAGCTTGTCAATGGCTTCCCGGCTGCGAGGGACGTTTATGGATAAAATACTATATCAGGAAACTGCCTTGATTGCCGTCTGGAATAGGTTTAAGTTTGAATTGATTGTCGTTTCGGTGAGGGATAGCTCTGTAGTTATTTTTATTGCGAAAACCTCTGCTTGAAACATGCTGCAATGGTCAGATAGCTTTATTGTCCGCCTGACGTTCAGTTCCCGGCAGTAAATCCCGGCACCCACTCCCGTAACCATTTTAGAGCCGTGCGTGAAAATGTTTAGGGATCTATGCCTAGGTTTCATTTCCATTCCTCTTCCTCAATCGTTGTACAAAAAGTTTGTTTCCACTTAAAGCTAGGTGCCATGAAGCCTGTGCTGCTTGTGCTTCCCGTCCCAGTTAAGTGGTGCCCAAAGGTTCTGAAATTTAATTTCCCTATGACCGTCAATCTACGTGCGGATTTCGCAGCCGTCGAAGTGTACCTCAGCGCTCCCGCGATGCACAGTGCGCTAGGCGCTGCACCTTCTCCATTGGCCCGAGGCATAAGGACTTTTGTGCGGCATTCCAGCACACCAAACCGCCATAGAGCAGTATTGGGCTGACTATTGCTGTGTAGCACCAATGCATCAGAGCAGGTGACAAACCCCAAGTGACTCCCAGCATTCTTTTACATGCATAAAGGGCGTTACGGGCCTTCTTAGCTCTTTCTTCAACATTGCGCATCCACAGCAGCTTACTCTCCAAGACTACTCCCAAATACTTTCTGTGGTCTTTAATTGACAGCTCGATGCTAAATACCAAGCCTTGGGGGCTTCACACTGGGACCTTATATCATTTTGTGACTACACTACTGACCCATACAAATTGACAAGAAAACTTCTTTGTGCTGGTGAAGCATGTAAAACTATCGGACGAGTAGCCTGTGCAAAATGTGATGTGGGTTTATGTTTGAAATCTTGTGATTTTGAAAAAGCACCAAAAACTTGGAAAAAAGCGTTTTACCACACTAAAAGCACCAAATTTTTTGAATCAAGGGATGCCTTTTTCATAACATAATACCGAAGTACTGCACATTAAAACTGGTATAT
>NW_023458555.1:95869571-95881494 GCF_013731165.1 Rhagoletis pomonella | reverse complement strand
CCGTCCGTGAAAATGTTTAGGGATCTATGCCTAGGTTTCATTTCCATCCCTCTTCCTCAATCGTTGTGCAAAAAGTTTGTTTCCACTTAAAGCTAGGTGCCATGAAGCCTTTGCTGCTTGTGCTTCCCGCCCCAGTTAAGTGGTGCCCAAAGGTTCTGAAATTTAATTTCCCTATGACCGTCAATCTACGTGCGGATTTCGCAGCAGGGTTTTTAAAGAGCAGCCATCGAAGTGGACCTCAGCGCTCCCGCGATGCACATTGCGCTAGGCGCTGCACCTTCTCCATTGGCCCGAGGCATAAGGCCTTTTGTGCGGCATTCCAGCACACCAAAGCGCCATAGAGCAGTATTGGGCTGACTATTGCTGTGTAGCACCAATGCATCAGAGCAGGTGACAAACCCCAAGTGACTCCCAGCATTCTTTTACATGCATAAAGGGCGTTACTGGCCTTCTTAGCTCTTTTTTCAACATTGCGCATCCACATCAGCTTACTCTCCAAGACTACTCCCAAATACTTTCTGTGGTCTTTAATTGACAGCTCGATGTTAAATACCAAGCCTCGCGGGTTTCACACTGGGACCTTATATCATTTTGTGACTACACTACTGACAAAAAAACTTCTTTGTGCTGGTGAAGCATGTAAAACTATCACTATCGGACGAGTAGCCTGTGCAAAATGTGATGTGGGTTTATGTTTGAATTGTTTTGCTACTTTTCAGTAACTTCTTCATCCACTTTGCAAGTAGAATATGCATATATTATTTATCAATAAATGTATTAAAACTTATACACAGTATTTCTATTATTTCATATTTTAACCAAATACTGTCATCTAACAATCCATCTGGAATATGCCCGTGTTGCCATATGGCAGCGGCCGATATCGGAACAACTATATGTATATAGGTGAAACCAAAAAAATCTAAAAAAAATTAATCTGGGACAGTTTGGGTTAAAATATGTTTCAAAATATTAATAAATTCGGTTTGCACTACGTACTTTTTTGCAAAATTTTGATGTGGGTTCTGCGAAAAATACTGTGATATGCACAAGAAATATTGTATACCTTTGACATGCGGAAGAACCTCTTCTCCGGCAACACAGAAAGGAAAATTCTACTTAGTAAGAGTTATAATCCCTAAGCGCGGCCGAAGGCAGAAGCAAGTGGAACTGGTGGTGGATCTAACAAACTGCATGTTTTCAATGGCTTCGAAGAAGCTGTTATTGTATTAACTGGATTGGGAACCAGTTCTGCAGGCATACCTTTGTGAGTCCATTGCCATTTTTAAATACGAAGTAAATCAATACAAATTGTTAGTACTTTTCATTAGAGTTTGAGTAATTCCTTTCACTTTTTGGCTTTTAATAAATTTAACGAAAGCTGACTTACTTTATTTCATTTACGTTAGTGCAGTTTTACCAGTTTCTTGATAAAAAATCTTTTGTTACACTATTTTACTTTATTTCTTTGATATTTCATGTTAACTAAAAGCTTCTTTTTAAAATATACTTTTTTCACGTTATTTTATTTACTTCATTTACAAATTCATTTATTTCAAAATCACTTAATAATGCAGAAATAAAACAAATTCCGACTTGCGAAATTATTACATTAATTCTAATGTTGAGTTTTTCGTTGAATCCAAATATGAAATCGGAATACAAAGAAGTTATTTTTAAGCAAAAACCACAACCGTCTTCGAGTTATTCATGAAAACACTCTTTTTGGAAATTCATAAACGCTACATCGAAATACTATTCTTTGTTAAAGAAAAAGAGAAACGTGTATGTAAATCTCAAAACCGAAAGCGTTTCAAAAATGTTTTTAGAATTTAATTAAAAATAGACCATTTTATGAAATTCCAGTGACACGCAAGTTGTGGTAATTTACTGAAAAAAAAATTCGTGAAAGTCAAATAAAATCGCTAATGAAAGCACATAGTATGGAAATATAAAAAGCATTTCATCATATAAAAATGCTAAAATTGAACTATCATGATTTAAAATATTTTTCCCGAGTGGTCAAAAAAATTTACAATATATTGTACATTTACACTTAAAGGTTGTAAGTGTCTTGTACAATATATTGTACAAACGTCCACAAATTTTGCAGTTGAACAGGCAATTAGGGTGGTTTTTGCCGTGGTTTTTGAAGAGCTTGTGCTTTTGCGTTGTTGTTGCTTGGTTTTTTCATTGTATCTGAAATGTTTCAAAATTTCTTTATATAATTCTCTTCTCATGGAGAAAATTTAAAATTGTTTATTGCAAATCTTAACCAAAGATACTTAAAAAGATATAAAATGTTTATTCCTATATATCTGCAGTAAAATCAATCATTTTGTACTTACATAAGATCATTTGCAACGAAATAAAAGTTTTATTCCGTCAAACTTAGTGAAATATTTATTGAGTTTTCTTGAGTGCTTTTACTCCTTTGCTGACTTTTGTATAATATATTGTACAAATTTGATGTAGCCTTAATAGCTACCCAAAACAACTTTTGAATATTTTTTTTTTAATTTAGGTATTATGAGGCTCTATGAACCTTGTAATTCAGAGGACAAATTTTTATATTCATCACGAACGGATTTGACCAGAAAGGGTTCAGTATCAAAGTATCAAGTTAGAAAAAACTTAAAAGAATGCTACTCGGTTTCATACCTTGGCGTTTTATTATTGTCAATAACTGAAAAACATGTAATTCAAGGCACATAAATACAGGTAGAAGACAAAATGACGTTGCTCTCATGAGCAGCGTTGCCATTTTAGCCGTTTTCCGGCTAGATTTAGCCGGTTTTGATAGCAACTAGCCGGGGAAAATTCGATCTAGCCGGCAGCCGATTTGTTAGCCGGTTTGTAAAAAAAAGTTAGCCGTTTTTAGCCGATTTTACTATTTGCCTAATTTTCAGGTGCAAAAAGTAAACAAGTTGTTCGAAAGCAATAATGCAGACCCAATGAAGATTTTTAATGAACTCAATGTTTTACTTTCGCATCTATGCTCCCTAGTGGTTATTAGCGCGGACACATTTGATCCTATATGCTCCCCGTTGGAACCATACCTTGCTCCATTTCTTCAGTTTTATCACAGTTTTGAAGAGTATTTAAAAACAAAAGTAAGTAACAAACGCTTTTGACCACGAAGCCGAGAAAATAATTCGAGAAAATTGTCGCTATTTTATTATCACTTTAATAAAGGAATTACGCCAACGCCTCCCTACAAATATTGCCACACTAAAAAAATTGACTTTTCTCGGTTGGAAATGCATTAAGAGTAATTAAACCAAAAGTATTTGTTCAACTACAGCAACAAAAACACAAATATAATGCCGACGAAATAACATCCATAGAGATGCAATGGCAACGGTTAACGTTACATACCTGGAGTAATTTAGACACAACTGTAACATTTTGGGCCGAAGTTTATCAATTTCGACATGCCCTGGGAGAAAACCCTTTTGCTGACCTTTGCAACCTAGTTTTTAGTTTTCTTGTTTTGCCTATAAGTAATGCAGAAGTAGAGCGGATATTTAGTTCAATGAATATAATAAAAACTAAGCAAAGAAATCCAATGTGCGTTAAAACGTTAAACGCTATTTTATATATAAGATACGGTTTAAAATGTGAAGAAAAATGCTGCCATAATTTTACTGTAGATGACGATCTCTTAAAATTTATAAATTCAGGTGATATATACAATAGTGATTCATTTGATGATGCGGAATATACACTCGATATAAATTAATGGTCTTAACTAGTCTTTCGTTTCTTGCGATTTATTTAAATAAAGCATGTGAATTTTCACTAAAACATTTTAGCCGTTTTCTGCCAGAGTCTATGTGAAATTTCACTAAAACATTTTAGCCGTTTTTAGCCGCTTTTTTTTGCCAATCTAGCCGGTCGGCCCAAAAAGTTCTGGCAACACTGCTCATGAGAGCCAAACCTTTAAACTTCAACTTGATTTTCTATTATTTCCTATATTTCGTTACGCTTTGAATGTCATATCGTTGTTTTTTTTTTGAATGTTCGTTAATAACAAATTTTAATTAGCATTAGAATTTTTGTAGTGTTGTGCGGTTTATACTTAGTGTATGTGTTAATGCAACAACTGAAGCGTTGTTTTTTATGTGGTGTTAAATATAAAGCAGATACCACTAATTTTTTTAACGTGCCTCAATGTCCTTCGCGTAAGGAGCGTTGCGAAAGCAGCTGTGGGGAAGAGCTGCAGCGAAATGCCCTGCTGTGCGTTAAACATTTTAAAGGAGCAGATTTCACAAATACACCGGAAGCCAAGTGCTGTTCCTATGACCCTTATGCCGAAAAGTATCTCCAACAACACTGCAAATCATAAATCAAAAACAGAAAACAACATACAAGTTAACAAATTTTAACTAACGAAAGTAAATAAAAACAAGTAAGAAAGTCTAAGTTCGGGCGGAGCCGAACATTAAATACCCGGCGCAATTATTAAATATATGTTTCCCACCTTTCCGAAAGCTACCGCTACACGATAAGCCGGGATGTATAAATTTTAAGTAAATTAGCGTCCTTAAATTTCGAAATATTGCAGTTTCAAGCATTTCTGAAATATACCGTTATATGAAAAGCGGTCGTAATTTTAGTCCGATTTCAATAATTTTCAACGCTTTGCTTTTATGTGGCAAGCACAATAACCATACCGAGTTTGGTTCAAATTTCTAGAACGGTTAGCGAGATACATATATGTGATCATAAGTGGGCGGTGCCACGCCCATTTTCCAAAATTGTATCATAAGCGTATTTCTTGGTAAAAAATTGTTGCAACCATCAAATTTGAATAAATTAGTTTTAATATTTACTGATTTATCGAGGATTTCGTATTTTTCTAAATTACCGTTATATGGGATGTGGGCGTGGTTATTGTCCGATTTTAAAAATTTTCGGCAGTAGCAGGTTGTAGCAGGACCAACAACTGTGCCAAGTTTGGAAGAAATTGGTGCAGCGGTTACCAAGATATGCACATGGTACCATAAGTAGGCGTGGCTACGCCCATTTGCCAAAATTTTTTAATATTTTTATTTTTCGTCTAAAACTCATTGTAAATATCAATTTTGAGTGAATTATCTTCAGTAGTTACTAAAATATCGCACTTTTCGTATTTCTTAAAATTACCGTTATATGGGAGGTAGGCGTGGTTATTGTCCGATTTCGCCCATTTTCAATACCGTCCGTCCTATGCCCAAAAGAAGTCCACGTACCAAGTTTCGTTAAGATATCTCAATTTTGACTCGAGTTATCGTGTGCACAAACGGACGGACGGACGGAGGGACGGACAAACAGTCACCGCTTAATCGATTTCTCTTTCCATTCTGATCATTTATGTATACATTTGTCTATATCTATCTCGATTCGTTTTGCCTGTTACAAACAACCGTTATGTGAACAAAGTTATAATACCCTTGTGCACAAGTGCGCTCGGGTATAATAAACTTCAAATTTACTTAAAAACGTCAACCAGTGAAACAACATACAAGTTAACAAATTTTGAATATAGAAAATAGATAAAAATAAACTTCAAATTTACTTAAAAACGTCAACCAGTGAAATGTAGTTTTTTATTTTTCCTTACACACGCTCATTTTTATTTTTACTCTCACGAAAATCTTGACTTTTGTAGGTTTGACGTCGAACTGGCTTCTACCTGTTTTTATTGTACCATGCATGTAATTCGCATTCTTACACATATAATCGTCGCTGGAATAATGAAATAGTGTAACATGAAAAGTATAGTTTTGAGAAAAACGAATTGGAGGTTTTTATAAACCATTACAAACCATACAAATACAATTTCGTTTTTCGGGATTAAATTAGAGAGCCAAAGAGATATTTAAGAAAACCAAAGATCTTTTAAATAGATTAAAAGATTCTCTATCCAATGGTGCAATTATCGAATAATAGTGTATGTGGCATTTATTCGCTCTTTATTCGAGCGACGATATGTATGTACATGAAGAAAAATATTTCCTTATTGTGACAACCTATCAAAAAAGAGATTATTGTTTTTTATCTTGTGTAGAGACGAACAAACATATTGGCTCGTATGTATAAAACCAAGGTGTATTAAACAAGGTGGTGTTGGGGCGACAGCTGAGTTTTTCGCCGTGGAGGCCATTACGTCAAAATGATGTGTTTGTTGTAACTCATACCAATGACAGTATGGACATCAGCGTATAATTTGTTAGTGTAATTTTTTACTTATATACGGCCAACACCACCTTGTTAAATACGCCTTGTATAAAACCTAACAAATGATTTTTCTTAAAATTTCAAATTTTTCGATTTGTTCAAATAAATTTAACTGAAAGGCATGAAATTTTGAGAAAAAGCAATTGTTTAGGTTTTATGCATACGGTCCATTATGTATAGATTTTATAGAAACCTGAATTCACATATATGTACATTTGACTGCATCACTCCCCATACAAAAAAAGAAAAAATCGGTACTATTTTTCCATTGGTATTATAAAATCTATTATATTTTAAGACGTCCACCAAAATATTTCAGAAAAATATTAAGATTTAAGTGAGTTGGACCGATTTGAAAATACCTCCAAAAATGGAGTTTTGTATGATTAAAAATAGTTTCTTTAAGATTTTTTTTTTAAAAGCCCCTCAAATGACAAAACGGTTTAAGCTTAAAATATTTGCATAAAAATATTAAAAAAAAATTTTGAACGGAATCGTAACGATGAGATTTTTGATGCTGTTTTTTTAACTTTTTTCAAAGATTGGTATAGGAAAAACTTGAATAACTTTTAGGTTCAGTTCCGATTTAGACTTAAGAGGTGTCATTGGAAAGGTATTTTCTCACCCTTTTTATTTCTTTGCCAATAAACTCATTCAAAGGAAGGAAGAGAAAGGTAGAATGAACGAACGTCATTCAAAGTTGAACTAAGTTGTGTTGGTATTCGAAAAAACAAGATAGGACACTAATGACGTTTTTTTTTGCCAGAAATAAAAAACAGTGTGAAAATTACTTTCCACTGAGATCCAATAAGTCTACATCGTAGCGTTTTTGGCCCAGTTATACAAGTTTTTTGTAAACCAATCTCTGAAAAAAGTAAAAAAAACAGCATCAAAAATCTCATTCTTATGATTCCGTTGAAAAGATTTTTAAATATTTTTATGCAGATTTTTCAAGCTTAATCTAATTTGTCATCTGAGGGGACTTTTTTCAAAAAGTTCTTTAAGCTATTTTTATTCATAAAAAACTTAATTTTTGCAGGTATTTTCAAATCTGTCCAGCTCGCTTAAATCTTAATATTTTTCCGAAATATTTTGGTGGACGTCTTAAAATATAATAGATTTTATAATTCGGGCGGAAAAACCGCAACTTTTTTTGGTGATGCAGTCTAATGTACATACATAAAACTATTAGCTGTCGATCATTAACATTAATTATTAAATTATGTGTTACATTTCACGTTAAACTCGCTAGGAATCATGTCAAAAAGCTGAGACACTGAGTCAGTGTCGACTTTATTTTTGCTCTTGGTACAATAATTACAGGTTTTGTCTTCCCAGAGAGTTTTTCTTCCGATCGAAATTCGTGCTCCCTTATTTTAATTATGACGAAGTCCAATGTTCATTCTCTTACTTTTATTTGGCTCCGCTTTTTGTTTTCCCTCAATTTAATTTTTATAATTTTTTAAATCAAAAGAAAACATGTTTGAAATGAAGTGAGCCATACAAATTTTGAATTTATTTACAAGCAAATCTTTTTTTTCCGGCTTTTGCAAATAAATAAGTTCTCTGTAAGATGTTTTTTTTTTAATAAGTGTACATCTCGCACGTTTAATAATATGCAGAAGTATTTCAAAATTTTAGTTTTGTGGCTGAACATGTTCTACTTATTTACCAAGCTTATTAATTGTATGATGAGATCTCCAAAAACGTAAATTTTGGGTTACATCTCTATATTATTAAACATGCGATATATGGTATATGGGGTATGGAAATATCCTTTTTCCCAAGCAGTAAACGTTTTAGTGTGGGCAACAATGATATTTTTTATATATATAAGACAGATCGGAATATGCGCTCTCTGGGAAGACAATACTTGCAGTTATGATTTTTACTATGTATACGCCCCATCATATTCTCAACTGTTTGTAATGAAATTCTATTTCTATTCTCATATTGGATCAATTTTAAATCTGAACTGGCTAACCAGAATGTAATACCACAGCCACAAGCTATTTCGCAATAATTCACCACAACCACAGCTACATATTGTGGGCAGTTTAGAGCATTAAGGGCCGTTCCCTAATGTAAGCAGTAAAGTTGCTTTTACTAACAGGGCAGATAAATTGTTCCTTCCTTTAAAGTGTTTTCGTTTTCTTATCATACCGGTAAAAATAAATTTGTTATTCCGTAGAGGGAAACTTCACTACATTTCCGAGTGTGAAGCTTCAGTACATTCGTCATAAAATTTCAAAGGTTGGCAATGCAATATAAGCAAATATAGAGCAAGAGCAACTGATAGCAATAACCAAATCTATTATATCTGACTCATGAACCAAAACCGAACCAAATATTAAAGTTGGGTACAAATTTTTAAAGGTTGCATCGGGTGAGCAACAATTTATCGATTCGAGAAATTAATGCGCTGATGAGAAAACGAAAACTCGTATATCGAGACGATAAAATGGCCGGTAAACTAAAGGTTAGATGAGAAAACGGCCCTAAGTGGTGATAATGCAATTCCTACTTTTTGCTTTAAGAAATTTCAGTTGAGATTCTCAATATAACCTTCCACCTTGTACGAGCCGATTAAAACTTATAAATCTTCCTACACTTTCCAGCCACAGGCAAATGCTTGGTACAGTTTTTATAGTTAAATTACAAACAGGCTCAATTTCAAGTCCGCTTCTTCTGGGCGAAGTTAGCCTTAATGTTCCCTCCCGGGTATCAAGACACTTTTGTCCCCAATCTCTGAAACCTTTCAAAACTAATTTTGAATTGCACGACTCACTCCGTTGCACGTTTGATATATCAGATCCGTTTTTCAGCATTAAGAAATCGATACTGTCCTCTCTCAATAAATGATCCATTAAAATAAAGACATAAAATCGGCTGATGAATTTAGTACTGTAGCTGAACAGTTTTAGATCTCGGCACTTAACAAACTCCTGCCTAACGTGACTCGGCGCAAAAATTGAAAACACTGGCTCCGTACGTCATGCAGATTGCGCCCCTCATGCGGAAGGGCGGGAATGGAGGGTAAAAACCGTTGGTATTATTATTATAATTATTAATATTATTAAATTTTAACTGAAAATATAACTCAAAACAAAATTCTCTGTGTTACATGCTGCGTTTCATGCAAACATCTTAAGGTTTTCCAGCAATTTTTTCAACATATTAGAAAGCATACAGACAAAATTCATACAAAAGCGCTATGTCCGATTCGCCGAGCAGTTATTAAAGACGACGCTTTCCCTATATTTTGTTAGACTAAGTAAAAATATTTTGTGAACATTACTTTCTTCATATGAATTATATCAAATTTTCAGGGACCGTAACGGTTATAAGTTTTATTATAAAAATCACTTTTTAATCGTTATTAACTGAGTTTTATTTTTTGCTCGGAAAATAGTCGTTACGTTTTAAGTTTTATTTTTTGCTCGGAAAATAATGGTTACGTTTTAAGTTTAATCTTTTGCTCGGAAAATAAGGCTACGTTTTAAGTTTTATATTTTGCTCGGAAAATAATGGTTACGTTTTAAGTTTTATTTTTTGCTTGGAAAATAATGGTTACGTTTTAAGTTTTATTTTTTGCTCGGAAAATAATCGTTACGTTTTAAGTTTTATTTTTTTCTCAGAAAATAAAACTTAATTTTTGCGTATGCGTATGCGCCTTTTTGCACTTTTTCTTTAGAAATGTGGTTCTTTTTGTTTCTGCCCTGGTATCTGTATTTTCATTATCCACTCCACAGTGGCGTTAAAGGTTCAATGCAGCCGCCCCCTGTTTATTCACGCATGCGCATGCGCATACGCACAAATTAAGTTTTGTTTTCTGAGCAAAAAATAAAACTCAAGAAATAACGATTATTTTCCGAGCAAAAAATAAAACTTAAAACGTAACGATTATTTTCCGAGCAAAAAAATAAAACTTAAAACGTAACCATTATTTTCCGAGCAAAAAATAAAACTTAAAACGTAACCATTATTTTCCGAGCAAAAAATAAAACTCAAAACATAACGATTATATTTTGAGTAAAAAATTAAACTCAAAATATAATGATTAAACTTGATTTTTATAAGTAAAAATTAAAAAATAAAAATCAGGGCCGCTGAAGGTACCCCGAGTAATAAGAAATATATTGGTTTACTCCTTATGCACGTAGCATTTCTCTTTCCGCGTGATTTTTTGAGTTGGAATTTGCAAAGGATAATTGTTATTTGCGGTCCCTGCGCATTTTTAGTTTAATTGTATTTTTGGAATAAACAAAGTTCTTTTTCCTTCTGCCAGTAAACTGTTTTTGTTACAAATAGTATAAATAAGCAATGTGAAATAAGGCAAAATTTCTTTTATTTCCAACCTTTGTTGGAAATAAAGCAAAACTCAGATTTTGGTATTATTTCCCATTTAAAAGTGAAATAAAGCAAATTTTGCGCTATTACCGTTTGTTTTATTATATTATAATTTGTTTTATTTAACTCAAATGGGTTTTTAATTCAATTTTGTACCAATTCAATGCTTAATGCTGTGCTTACTTCATTGTATCAACGATGAAAAACTCAGGCTTATGTGGAATTGATACGAATTCGATTACGCATACAATTTTGTATTTTTGAAGTGAAAGTTCTTTAGCGGCGATCGGTTGGTTAAGAGTGAATTGGCAAATTCAAAGGAAATTGCACACGGAAGTGGGGCAACGGAAATGGTTGGGGCTGAAACAAGTGCTTCTTGAGTGTACATGGTATTAATTTAACAAAAACTTGCTAATAAAATGTTAAAGAATTACACTTAGAAACAAAAACAAAACAGAGCTGTGTAATGATTGAATCAATTGAGTGTGCGTTCTCATTTTATTCGTTTCATAAATGTGATTGTTGGATTTAAAAATTTAACAACCACTTTTCAGATTGGTTACAAATTGTAAACACAAAATATGTAGTGTGTTATGGAATGGTTGGCACCCATTTACATTGATAATGTGAATACAAAAAAAAAAAACTCAATCATGTATGATTGTACGTTTATGTGAATGCAATCTGTCATTATCATTCCGTACTAATACTATTTGTTGTATTAGGGTTGAGATTTTTGTACTCAAAATGGGGAACCAGAAGATGTCCATCTCCCTTAAAATAAGTAAACAAATAAATATTTGGTGCAAAAATATTTTTTAAGTGTTTGGCCGAGCTTCTGCTCAAAC
The DNA here is from genome assembly GCF_013731165.1 of Rhagoletis pomonella. Taxonomy (NCBI): domain Eukaryota; kingdom Metazoa; phylum Arthropoda; class Insecta; order Diptera; family Tephritidae; genus Rhagoletis; species Rhagoletis pomonella. The sequence continues at coordinate 95,870,074 of NW_023458555.1, read as the reverse complement.
TTGAGGCATGAGTTCTGTTGTTGTGACACAAATGGAGACACTTACATATTTAAGGCTGACTCCAAACACCAAATGATTTTATAAGAAGAGTTTTCAAGGCAGAAATATATTCGAAGGTTTGCTATTGCGTGCCGAAGGACGACTGCTATTTTGGGTTATGATCTGACCAGGGATTTAACCATGGTCATATGGAGTGGAAGTACGCACATGTAATCACTTTGCTACAGCAGCCGCCGTAAGTACATGCTATACATATGTATGTACACTATGCCGGGTCGATTTGTGGGGAGGCAAAAAAATCGCCCATTGCTCTATGAAAATCATATTCTTGGGATCAAAATAAGAGACTTTGCCGAAGGAACCATACCTCTAAAACGAATTCTGATGTCCCCCAATTTGGGTCGAACTTTTGGGTAGGGGCAAATTTTGAAAAATCCCACTTTGACCCATTTAGAGTGCTCCAATCGAGTCCAAATGTATGACCGACCCCCACTAACTTTGGA
>NW_023458555.1:95863821-95864571 GCF_013731165.1 Rhagoletis pomonella | reverse complement strand
TTGGACTTTTCTTCATTTGTAACAAATGACAGATGTAAATAAAATAAAAAAATAATTGTAATTTTACAAATTTAAAGCAAACGGACGTTCTTTACAAAGAAATGTAGTTAGGAATCGAATTGCGCATATTTTTTTTACAATATCAAGTGCACCAAGAAGTGTTAAACCACTAAATAGCTTAAAGAACGCTTTCCACAATTCGAAACGAGAGTGAAGTGCAGTGTTCAATTGTGATCGAAATTGCAGGCAAAATTTGTGCGTGTGTAATTAATGTTTTATTTGAAGAATTGTTGCCCCTTGTCGTTAAAAATAAGCAAACCAAAAGTGCTGTGACTGGGTTTACGTAATTTAAAATTGTGTTGATGATTACTAATAATAATAGAAAGGCGCTTACACATCGATGGTCCTCTGCAATTACGACACAACTTAAAATTTCATATATTTCAGTAAAGCCAATTAAAGAGTTTTTGTTTCGTAATTTAGCAGGGACCGTAACCGTTATGATTTTTATAATAAAAATCAAAATTTAATCGTTATATTGTGATTTTTATTTTTTCGATAATTTTTAACCGTTATTTTATGATTTTTATTTTTTCGATCATTTTTAATCGTTATTTTGTGATATTTATTTTTCGATCAGTTTTAATCGTTATTTTATGATTTTTATTTTTTCGATCATTTTTAATCGTTATTTTGTGATTTATATTTTTTCGATCATCTTTAATCGTTGTATTATGATTTTTATTTTTT
>NW_023458555.1:95837137-95863811 GCF_013731165.1 Rhagoletis pomonella | reverse complement strand
TTTTTTAATGTGTAAACCGAATGTGTACAGATTTGACTTAAAAAACAGTTTAACAAGGCATGCATATGCACACTAGAGTGGTCCAAAAACCGTAAAGTCAGAATTGTAATGCTCTCACCCCCTAGGATTGTTCTATATTGGAAAAAGTATACCCCTATTTTTATACCTTTCATGAGCATGAAATGGTATTATAACTTTGGTCCAATGTTTGTAAGTACCACAATTAGAAGAGATAGACCCATTGAAATGTATACTTAAATGACCAGAACGTCGAGCTTCGTCGATTTAGCCATGTCCGTCTGTTTGTATGCAATCTAGTGTCTCAGTGTTCGAGATATCAGAGATATGTTATAGTGACCCGATCTTTGTTCATTTTACTGTAAATTTTCTGTTGGTATTGAGTGAAATTATTGCGAAATTTCATGTTTCTAGCTGCATAAATGGGGAAGTTATAACGAAAAATCTCATATATGAGCAATCAGTTATATGGAGGCTATATGTTATAGCCACTCGATCTTCGCCATTTTAACTGTAAGTACTCTTTTGGGAATGAGTGACAACAGTGCAAAATTGCATGTTCCTATCTACATAAATGGAGGAGTTATAACGAAAAATCTTATATCTGAACAGGCAGTTGTGTGGGAGCTATAGATTATAGTGAGCCGATCTTTGTAATTTTCACTGTAAGCATGCTATTGTAAATGGGCGGAAGTGTTCCAAAATTTCATGTTCCTAACTGCTTAAATCGCAGAGTTATAGCGAAAAATCTCATATCTGAAGAATAAGTTGTATGGGACCTTCTTCTTCTTCTTTTTTGGCGTTGTAACCGCCTAAGCGATTTTGGCCGAGTTCAGCAAAGCACGCCAGTCGTTTCTCCTCTGTGCCAACTTACGCCAATTGGAAACGCCAAGTGAAGCCAAGTCCTTCTCCACCTGATCTTTCCATCGCAGTGGGGGCCTCCCTCTTCCTCTGCTACCACCAGCGGGTTCCGAGTTGAATACTTTCAGAGCTGGAGCGTCGGTGTCCATTCGAACGACATGACCAAGCCAGCGGAGCCGCTGTATTTTAATTCGCTGCACTATGTCCATATCGTTGTCAAGCTCATACAGCTCATCGTTCCATCGTCTGCGGTACTCGCCGTCGCCAACGCGTAAAGGATCGTAAATCTTCCGCAAAATCTTTCTCTCAAACACCCCAAGAGCCGCCTCATCGGATGTTGTCATTGTCCATGCTTCTACGCCATATACCAGCACGGGCATGAGGAGTGACTTATAGAGCGTTGTTTTCGTACGTCGAGAGAGGACTTTACTCCTGAATTGCCTACTCAGTCCAAAGTAGCACTTGTTGCCAAGAGTGATTCTACGTTGGAATTCAATGCTGACATTATTATCGGTGTTAATGCGGGTTCCCAAGTAAACGATATTCTCTACTTTCTCGAAATTGTAACTGTCAACAGTGACGTGGGTGCCAAGGCGCGAATGTGCTGACTGTTTGTTTGATGACAGGAGATACTTCGTCTTGTCCTCGTTTACCACCAGACCCATGCGCCTTGCTTCCCTATCCAACTTGGAGAAGGCAGAACAGACTTCGCGGTTTTTGTTACCGATGATGTCGATGTCATCGGCATAAGCCAGCAAATGCACGCTCTTGTAGTAAATTGTTCCTGAGCGGTTCAGTTCTGCAGCTCTTATTATCTTCTCCAACATCAGATTAAAGAAGTCACATGAAAGGGAGTCGCCCTGTCTGAAACCTCGTTTTGTGGCGAACGGCTCGGATAGGTCTTTTCCATTCTGACGGAGCTGGTGGTATTGCTCAACGTCATTTTACACAGCCGTATGAGTTTTGAGGGGAGGCCAAATTCAGACATAGCGGCGTATAGGCAACTCCTTTTAGTGCTGTCAAAAGCGGCCTTAAAGTCGACAAATAGGTGCTGACATTATTATCGGCGTATTGTGAATACCTGGTCTATGGTGGATTTGCCAGGTCTAAAGCCACACTGATAAGGCCCAATCAGTTCATTGACGGTGGGCTTCAGTTTTTCACACAATACGCTCGATAAGACCTTGTAACCTATCCTTAGAAGGCTGATCCCGCGGTAGTTGGCGCGAATGGCGGGGTCACCTTGTGGATTGGGCAGAGCACACTTAAATTCCAGTCGCCGGGCATGCGTTCATCTGACCATATTCTGCACAAGAGTTGATGCATGCACCTTATCAGCTCCTCGCCGCCGTACTTGAATAGCTCAGCTGGCAGGCTGTCAGCTCCAGCGGATTTGTTGTTTTTCAGCCGCGTTATTGCTATACGTACCTTGTCATAGTCAGGCGGTGGAACGTCAACTCCGTCATCATCGACTGCGGGCTCGGGTTCTTCTTCTCCACAACTTTCCGTGCTGCTACCATTTAGTAGGGCGGAAAAGTGTTCCCTCCATAATTTAAGTACGCTGTGGACATCAGTTACTAGGGCGCCATTATTGTTCTTACAGGAGTGCGCCCCGGTCTTTAAACCTTCCGTAAGTCGCCTAACTCTCTGGTAAAATTTTCGGGCATTCCTTCTGTCTGCCAGCATTTCTAGCTCTTCGCACTCACGTATTTTTGCCTCTCTCTTCTTGTTGCGGAAAATACGTCTCGCTTCCCTCTTCAGATCCCTATAGCGGTCCCACATAGCGCGCGTTGCGACCGATCGCAGCGTGGCCCTGTAGGCGGCAACTTTTTTCTCTGCAGCTTCCTCACACTCCTCATCGTACCAGTTGTTCTTTCGGGCTCGCTGAAATCCGACTACTTCTTCGGCGGCGGTACCTAATGAGAGTCGAGTAGCGAAAGCGCTGGCTGTCTGTTGTGATTGCAGCTTTTCGACGTTAAGCTTTCCTTGCATAATGGGCGCACATTTTTTGCTGCACAGAGGCGGGTGCGTATCTTGGCTGCAACAAGATAGTGGTCCGAGTCGATGTTTGGTTCTCGGAGTGTGCGTCTAAAACACTGGAAGCGTGCTTTCCGTCTATCACAACATGATCGATTTGGTTTCTCGTTTTTCGATCCGGAGACAGCCAGGTAGCTTGATGGATCTTTTTATGCTTGAACCTAGTACTGCATACTACCATGTTTCGGGCCCCGGCGAAGTCGGTCAGCCTCAATCTGTTGTCGGACGTTTCGTCGTGGAGGCTGAATTTTCCGACGGTGATTCCAAAGATCCCTTCTTTGCCCATCCTGGCATTGAAGTCGCCAAGCACGATTTTGATATCATGATGGGGGCAGCGCTCGTACGTGCGCTCCAAGCGCTCATAGAAGAGATCCTTGGATGCCTCATCCTACTCTTCCTTCGGGGCATGGGCGCAGATGAGCGAGATGTTGAAGAATCTCGCTTTGATGTGGATTGTGGCTAGACGCTCGTCCACCGGGGTGAACGACAGTACTCGGCGACGGAGTCTCTTTCCCACCACAAATCGTAGTCCTTAAAACGTTTGCAGTGGTCGTCATCATAAGGGGGGTCTCATCCGAGGCTTTGCCTTGCTTCTTCCCTGGAAGTGGTTTTTACGTGGCGGGTCCCAAGCCCAGCGCACAACCCATTGCTGGGACGGGGGTGGTTTCGCAACCAAATACACGTTTATATAGCGAGCCGCTTGCTCCAAGCAGACACCCGCTTGCAGCCGCACCTACTGGTGAACAGACGCTGCAGACTTCGGTGAGCCCTTAAACCGAATAAGTCAGAGTGGCCCCACCGAAGCTCCCTCTCTTTCTGCCGTGACCCAAGGCTCCACTCGGATTGGTTACCGCATCTCGCACATGGGTTGCTCACGTTGCCCAGAGTGCGCGAACGAGGACGCAAGAGTCGGGATTGAGTATAGACATGCAACTGTAACTGCAGCAATGACTATACCCCATTGCACTCCCTGGGACCTATATGTTATAATAATAATAATAGATTGGCGCTTACACATATGTTAGTGTTTGGCCGAGCTTCTCCTCAGATTTGTGGCGTGCGCCGTGATGTGGTCACACAAAGCGGAGGGACCTACAGTTTTACGCCGACTCCGAACGGCGATTGTGTTTTTATGAGAAGCTGTTTTTCATGGCAGAAATACATTCGGAGGTGGTGCGGAGTGGAAGCGCGCACTGCTTACCATTACACCACTGCGGCCGACTATATGTTACAGTGGTCCCATTATTCCGGTTCCGAAAAATGATTAGTGCATTATAAAAATACACCCACCTACCAAATTTCATCCGGATATCTCGAAAACTGAGAGACTAGATTGCATACAAACAGACGCACATGGCTAAATCGACGAAGCTCGACGTTCTGATCATTTAAGTGTACATTTTAATGGGTCTATCTCTTCTATGTGGTACTTACAAACATCGGAACTAAGTTATAATACCCTTTCATGCTCATGAAAGGTATAAAAATATTGGTATACTTTTTCCAATGTAGAACAATCCTAGGGGGTGAGAGAATTACAATTCTGACTTTACTGTTTTTGAACCACCCTAGTGAACATATGCGTGCCTTGTTAAACTGTTTTTTAAGTCAAATTTGTGCACATTCGGTTTACACATTAAAAAACTAAGAATAACTTCTATTTTTTATCGAAAAAATAAAAATCATAAAGTAACGATTAAAAATGATCGAAAAAATAAAAATCATAATATAACGATTAAAGATGATCGAAAAAATATAAATCACAAAATAACGATCAAAATTTATCTAAAAAATAAAGATCACAAAATAACGATTAAAAATGATTGAAAAAATATAAATCAAAAATAACGATTATTTTTGATTGGAAAAATATAAATCATAAAATAACGATTATACAATGATCTCTAAATAAAAATCCTCCATGATAACGATTATTTTCGGTCCCTGTAATTTAGCAATAATATGTCTTGGAGCGTAATAATTCCGGATTATTTGCAGTCATATTGTAAGGTTTCAAATTATGTCTTTTTCTAAACATTCAGTAAGTGTTGGACTGCAAAAATACGAAATAACAACTCGTATGTAACGTAAAAAAAAATCCATTTGTGTTGCTGAACAACGGCACAAAACTAAAAGTGTTGTTATTTCACAGTTTTTGACTTAGGCCAATATTCACTGTTTACTGCGGAGACACGTCGCACGGAATGGAGTGCTCGCACGTAAATTATTATGTAAAGAAAAGACAAGGATTCAAAGTGTTAATAATTAATAAGTGGTCCTTGATCTTTATTTTGTATTTAAATGATTGTGTACAACGTTACACAGCGTACTTGATGCTCTTACCTCAGTGTGGCGTGGTAGCTGATGAACCGGTTGATAGTTCTCGGAGAAGTGAATTTATATACAATTTCAAACTGCGTTGTACCCGCCGAATCATGTACTTAGGTTTCATTTCCACTCAACACAGTTATTAGTGGCGGGTACATATGTATGTAATTGCGTGAGTTTGTTTGTTTACGTATATACATGTACGGTGCATGCTACTGCACATTAGGATGGTGCAATATATTTAGGGTGGAGGCCTACATATACCGGCCCCCTTGCGGTGAGCAAAATCTGGAAGTTGACAAGGCAGCTACCAGGCGCACATGAGAAAGGGTCAATATGCATATTGACAAATAAATAAGTATTGTTTTTTTTTTTTACTTCGCTAAATAGTTCCGTACTAAAATACTACACGCCAAGTCCGCCTGACTTCTTCTTTAACTGCTGCCAATGAAGAAATTGGGTAAATGAAATAGACGTGGTTGAAATTTCAGTGCACCTTTTTTTTATATGGTAAATATATGTATTCAGCAATAAATTTTCTGAGGCAGTCAGAAAGGACATGTTTCCGAGCCACCCGTATACGTATTCGAGTGGTAGGCGGTCGGATAGGACTAGTTTCCGAGCCGCCCTGGTTAAGCAATCAGAAAAGACGAGTTCCTGAGTCACTTTTTCTTATCTGCTATTCCTAGATTTCTGCTTCGTTGTCTCAGACTCTTTATTGTTGGTTGGTTGTGTAGGTTGCGGGCGGAAAGGCCTGGTTTCCGCTCCACATCGCTTTTATTTTTTGTGGTCGTGGCCGGAAAGGCCGAAATTCCGATAAACGTTGTGGTAATTGCTTGTAGTGCCGAGGGTTGGAAAGCCCAAGTTCCCGATGCCCTGATATGATCGGGCGGAAAGTCCAAGTTTCCGCTCCGAGTCATTCATTGCTTTCCTTATTTATTTGGAAATTTATCTGCATTTTGTTTTCATTTGTTATTTTCTTTATTTTATTTTTTGAAAATTGGTTGGTTAGGTGGCATATCTATGTGTAATTTCTTTTTAATACAGAAAATTTTTAATCACATATGTATGCGTACTTTTAAATTGTTGTGGCTCTGTCTTAATTTTTTCCCTAGTGTGACTAAGGCCTTAATGTATTTGCAACTTTTGCTAGTTCCCAATAGGTAGCGCTGGTGTCGCTGGTATGCACGGTGTAGAGGTGTATTTTATCCAAAACATTTCGGTTTTTCTTTGTGGTATCTATGCCCAAAAATTAGTGTGAATTCAATTCGCATCAACTATGAACTATGATAATATCGTAAATTGGAGTTAGCAATGTTTTTAGTAGTCTGGTGAGTTTTGTTACTCCGCCACTTGGCCTGCCCCCGCAAATGAGTGCTGTATTGCCGGGGAAGTGACGTGGCTAAACGGAAAACATATGCTTCCGAATGAAAAGGTATGTACATATTTGTGGAATGTGGTATAGGGGTGTGATAGAATCCGAAAAAACTTGTAGATTTCAAAAAAATGTGGTAGATCTGTTTTTGGATAGTTTATTATTTATTTATCTTTTCATGTAACTATTACGAAACAGAGAATATAATAATTATTTATAGTGTCGGACAAACTAATAGGGTAGCACAGTTTTACAACTTTTAAAAATTATTTTATAAAAGTATAGCTCATCAAAAAAAAGAAGAGTATTAAATCTACAATAAGGTGGTAGGAGTCCGATCACTGGCGCAGAGTACCCATCCCTAATATCTTGAATGACAAATGTCATTCAACGATTTGCAACGAGGAGTAGAAGTTGTGAAATGTAAGTATAACAATAGTAAATGTTTTAGATCTTGCTAATTTGATTTCTAATTTCTTTACAGATGGACTTGCATATAAAATTCGGGTGATTGCTCAGCCTGCCACCATTCCGGGAAATTAGAAAATTTTGCGCAATGACGAATCAACACACCATGCTGAGAAGAAAAGGCATGTGGGAATATCTGTGCACGGTTACAGGCGGTGCAATGAGAGCTTGTGGAGCCCCATGCAAATATGTAAAATAAGCTTTAATTATTAACTAGAGAAGCGGCTGGCACGACGCGCTGCGGGATCGTACTTCTGACCATTGCTACGTCAAGATGTAGTGTTGGCCTTAATATTGCAAATGCAGTTTAAGCGTGCAACGTAGCTCGATTTACATATGTAGATGTCCATCATGGGGATGACGTACAATGCTTGAACTTACGCAAGGTATTTTCACACTGACTGCTACATATGTTTTGAATGTGGTTTTTACCCGGGCGCCGGTGACATGGCTGATAATGGTTTTGCCAGCGGTAAAGGCTATGCAGCGAATTTCCCCTTCCGTGTTGCATATATGTATTTCAAAAGCGTCGGTATGTGACGGTTTGGAATCGGCTGCGTTCTTATTGAAAAAGGGCTCAGCGATTGTATGTACATAGGTATGTAGAATGAGAGTGTAGATAGAAAGCGCGTTTTCACCAACATACAAGATGCTATGTCCTATTTTCCACGACAGCCGATTCTACGTACCGGAATGACTCGGGTTTTACCCGACCAAGGGCTGTTGTTTCGGCGATCTAACCCCGTTTAGGTCGGCGAAGTATCTCAGAATTTGTTCGTTTATAGGGCTACATTCACTACGTATTCTTCTACTCAGGGCTGGCATCGAGTCAAACCCAGGGCCAGAAACCTACACCTGCTGTGTATGCCGGAGACGACTACACCACAACTCCACTTCAGTCAAGTGTAATGCCTGCGAGGGGTGGAGTCACCTCAGAGTCTGCTCGGGACTACGGACACATCGACAGTAGACCACGTCGTACGTGGCCCCCTGTTGCTCAAACAGAGCAGTCTCCACGGCTAACCTCAGTCCACCCGAGCAGCCTCACACAGTCACCACAGCACAACAACATAGTAACACCACAGACCATACCACAGCCACGACAGCCCACACAACACACACAACCGCACCACCACCCACACGCCGCCGCCAACAACTCCTGGTTCCCCCTACAATCTGCACGGTATGTCAGACCAGGATATTCCGTAATGTGACATCAGTCAATTGCAACACCTGCCTTGGCTGGTGCCACTTTTGGGCATGCTCAGGTCTGCGTACCACGCGAGATTGGACTGGGAACTTCGAGGGCCCGTGTTGCGCTGCTCGGTCACAGACCTCAATTGCGACGCCTCCGGCCACCACCACAGGGCGGCAACCATCACAGCAGCGCACACAGCCAACGGCGGTAAGAACACACACATCACTTACACCCCACATCACGACACGTCTCCCGAACCACATGAAGCTCCTTCAATTTAACTGCAACGGGCTACAGAGCAAGATTGAGGAGATAACCGTCTTCATGTGTCGGCATGGTATATTGATAGCTGCGGTCCAAGAGACGAAGTTGCACAGCAATTCAACAATGTTGAATTGCGCCGGGTACAACTTGCACCGTCGAGATCGCGAGCGAGATAATGGTGGTGGCGTAGCGTTCATCACGCACCACACCGTGCAGTATCGTCTAATTGAAGCAGACATCGACCGCAGGGATACCACCCTAGAATGTCAGGGCATCGCTATCCGGTCAGGCGATGTTGAGCTCGAAATATTTATCATATACATACCCTCTGTCACCTGCTGCCCGGCAGGATATCACCCTGATATAGGTGCGCTCCTCAGAGGTGAAAACCGTATGGTAGTAGGTGACTTTAATGCGCACCACGATCTTTGGCACTCAAGCCTGTCAAACGATCGTAGGGGAACAGAATTGGCTGAGCAGATAGACGATTCGACATTGTGCACAATGAACGACGACGCACCCACCAGGATTATGGGTAACTGCAGTAGCTCGCCAGACATCACCATAGTCAGTGCTGGTCTGATAAACAGCATAACATGGCGACCTATGGTGACTTTAGCATCAGACCACCTACCCATAGTCATCTCGATAGATAAACCAACCGACTTTGCCTCCGCCAAGCACCGGACCTATATCAACTTTTCTAAAGCTGATTGGAAAGGTTACGCGGAGTTTACCGAAAACACCTCCACAGCGCTCCCCACACCAACCGACGTCCATCTCGGTGAACGTAAGTTCCGCAGGGCTGTCCCTGCTGCTGCACCTCGCTTCATACCGGCAGGATGTATAACGGACCCACGTCCAATCTTCAATGCCGAAGCGGCTGTTCTAGCCGATGAGCGTGATAGCCTTCGTCAGGCCGATCCCGGAGATCCCCGTATCAGGGATCTCAACGCGGAGATTCGGCAACTAGTAAACGTATATAAGCGGAAGAAGTGGGAGGAGCATCTGAAGACCTGTAACTTCACTTCTGGTGTGTGCAAGCTTTGGTCAACCGTGAGGTCGCTGTCCAATCCGACGCAGCACGACGACAGAGTCGAAATTTCCTTCGGCGACCATGCTTCGTCGGACCCGGAGCGATGCGCGAGCTATTTTAGCCGGCAGTTCATACTGCATCCTCAGGTGGACAAAGCCAAGCGTCGAGTGACCAGAAGGCTGCACAAACTGCCAACAACCTGTGCCCCCTTGCTTTCACTTGCGGTGAAGTTCAGGTGGCCATCGGGAAGGCGAAAGCCTCCAAAGCCATGGGTCCCGACGGAATATGCATGCTGATGCTGAAAAATTTGGGTCCTGCGGGGGTAGCGTACCTAACGGAGGTCCTCAACTTGTCTATGGCCACTCTCATCATCCCAGACATCTGGAAGGTGGGGAGAGTGGTCCCACTGCTCAAACCGGGGAAACCTGCCAACAAAGGAGATTCTTGTCGTCGGATAACACTCCTTTCCCCTGTAGCGAAGACACTCGAGGCCTTGCTACTCCCGTACTTCACAAACCACTTGACCCCAGCGAAGCATCAGCATGGATCCGTAAAGTGCACAGTACAACAACAGCACTTAACGCCATAAACACTCAGATAACTCGTGGCCTTAACCGAAACCGTCCCTGTGAGAGAACGATTCTAGTAGCGTTGGACTTGCCAAAGGCGTTTGACACCGTCTGCCATTCCACGCTACTAGAAGATGTAGAGGCCTCCTCTCTCCCACAGAGGCTCAAACGGTGGTCGGCGAATTATCTGAGTGGTCGACATTCGTCGGTAACGTTTAGAGACAAAACGAGTAAACAGAGAAAAATAAAACAGGGGGTTCCACAGGGTGGTGTCCTTTCCCCGCTACTGTTTAACTTTTACATTTCAAAGCTCCCTCAGCCACCAGAGGGAGTCTCGATTGTCTCTTATGCCGACGATTGCTCGATCATGGCGACTGGGAATGGAATTGATGACCTGTGTTCGAAAGTAAACGGGTATCTCTCTGAACTTTCTCGCTTCTTCACTGCAAAGTGTCTAGCCCTCTCCCCTACGAAATCCTCCGCGACACTGTTCACAACCTGGACGAAGGAGGTCAGGCTACCGCTGGGGATTCACGTCGATGATACACCAATTCCGGCGGTGAATAACCCCAAAATACTTGGAGTAATATTCGACAGCCTGCTCTCCTTCTCTGCGCACGCAACCGCTATTGTCAATAAAGTACAGAGCCGCAACGAGGTCCTCAAGTCGCTAGCCGGCAGTACTTGGGGCAAAGACAAAGAAACGTTGCTGGCAACATACAAGGCAGTAGGCCGGCCGGTTTTGAACTACGCAGCGCCAGTGTGGTCGCCGGGGACTAGTAGGATGCAGTGGACGAAGCTACAGACTGCACAGAACGCCGCACTCAGGACAGCGACAGGATGCCTCCTGATGTCGCCCGAACACCATCTTCACGGCGAGGCGCAAATGCTCCCCGTAAAGGAGCAAAATATAATGCTCTGCAAGCAGTTCCTGATCGGGAGCCACAGAAGTTGCCACCCAAACAGACAGCTGCTTGCAGAGAAGCCCTCGCCTAGGCACGTCAGGAGGCATCTATATAAACTGACGGACGAAGCCCAGAGGTTCATCAAGCAACCTCTGGACCCGACAGCTTACCGACAGGCCCTGAACGGCATTCACAGGGAGTCAGTCTCGAGTTATATAGACTCCAGACCTGTGAATGCCGTTCTAGGCATACCACCCCCGGACACAGACGAGACGGAGCTTCATCTGCCTCGGGAGACTCGCACAACACTAGCACAACTTCGCTCCGGCTACTGCAGCAGGTTAAACTCCTACCTGAGTTGATTGAATAAGGATGTGCCGAATGAGTGTCCGGCATGCGGAGAGACCCCACATGACTCGAAACATCTCTTCGCATGCCCGGAAAACCCGACAACCCTAACGGCCTTGTCCCTGTGGACCAACCCCACAGAAGCTGCACGCTTCCTAGGGTTGCCGTTAGTGAAACTTGACGACAACAACTGAGATACAAACCATCCTGAGCGGGGTTGTTGTAGCCGCTACAATAACAACATGCTATGTCCTTAGGCCTGTGTAATACAATGGAGTGTAATAGAGGTAAACACAAAGTAGTTATTCTCGACGTGTTTTGCATAGAGGTAGCGGGGCGGGCAGTATGAGAGGTCTGGCGGTTTTTGTACCGGGTATAAAGAAAACTGAAAATAAAGAGGCTAAAGTGAAGTGAATAAGGAACTTGCCAACATTGGCTGCAGTTTTAATGGAGATAAAGGTCTCGATAGCTGTCAAAGTAAGAAGTATTTGTGCAAACTGTTATTTTTTTTGTTAGGCATATGATCAATTTACTTTCTTCGGGCACATGTATATGTTAGCTATTCATTTCGGTTTTGGTGAACACAAATAGCACTTTGTTACGCTTGATCATATAATCAAAGAAAAAAATTACTTGCAATCACGTAATCTTATACATCCAGATATGTGAACTTTGCTTTGCTACTGTTAGCACGCCGGATCTGGCAGAGTCTCCCTCGAATAAGATACCAAAAATTATTGGTATCAGGTGATACAATGGATGTTATGCAGCAATCAGCCGCAATTCTATGTCTGTTCCGTTCCCAACATAATACAAATAATAGATTGGACTTGCCGTATTATACATTTGCTCAACGATCAGCGCGTGGTTGTGAAACCTGTTGCTACTAAATGAAGAGGTGTCCTTGTTAAGCGCAACCGAGAGCAGTACAAGGGTTGTGTTAATCTAGCCATATCTCGTCTTACGCAATGCCACTGCCAGCTACACGGATTTGCAGGATTAAACGGATTATTTATCTGAAACTTTGCGCTTGCCTACGGAACTGTAATCCAGTGACGAAACAGCCGGGTGAGTGATGAAAATATTAAGTATTGTTCATTTATTTAAAATTTTGTAATTGATGATGATTGATTCAAATTCATTGCGCAATGAAGGCGCAGTTAGCCTGGACCTCAGGCTTGTGCGATTTTTTTTTTATTTTTTGTATGCATGCAGATGTAATATAAACTTAAACCTACATGTGATCATAAACGGAAAAGTGAATTTAATCCGCGCAGATACATATGTAGATACAAATCGTTACCTTAATATAGAAAGGCCCTATCTCACATAGTCGCTGAAATACAAGAAGCCGTTACTAAGTAAAAATCCGAAATTCCCGTTTTAATTAATTATGGTGCATTTCATCGAATTTTAAGTCCTCACATCTTTTTAGGTAATAAACAATTTTAGTCAGTTACGGCTTTTTTGCATTTCAGCGACTATATGAGTTAGGGCCTTTCTATATTAAGGTAACGAAATGAAGTTGCGCTTTTCTTGAAAGGCACCCTTTTTATATTTAGAAGTTTTTAATGTTGGGAAGTACATTTACATTTTATATATAGAAGTTTTTAATGTTGGGAGGAAGATTTAAATTTTCTGGGTCCGGTAGGAAAGGGTGTCTACTGCTAATTGAAAGGAATGTGAGTTCGTACCACCAAGTGTGCTTCCTAGTCATGAAGACTTATTCCGGAGCGTGGCTTCAGTCCCTCCTGACTTCTGAGAGTGTAAGTCGTCCTCCTGAGTCTGGCTCAAAATATATACGCCGATGGTTACAGTTTGTAACCTTGGTTCGGTTGCTAGCAAATATTGAAACTTTGCTGAAAAATGTACGTTTTCTATTGGTTGATTCAGTGTTTGCGCGCAACCAGTTAGAATCCAACCGAATACGGTCTCTTGGGCAAGAAGCGTATTTAGCGCATTCTCCTGTATGCCGCTTAAAATTATTGTGGATTTGGCGTAGGATCTTTCATCTACCAAAACCAAGTTTGGGAATGCCTTTCGTGCTATATCACCAACGTGGCAAGTCGGAAGATCCACTGTTAACTGAGGCAAAACTAGAGCGGTGGTTTCCAAAACAATTGATGGGTCTATAGGTGACCGCAGTTGGATATAACACCCTTCTTTGACCTGCGCAGAAAATGAATTGTTGATACCCAAAACCTAGGCATGGAAGCATCCTGATGGCAGTTTGATTCTGCGTTTGAGTCTCTCGGTGATGAACGAGCACTCAGATCCAGAATCAATTAGTGCTCTAGCTGGAAAACTAACGCCGTTGTTAAGGATATTGACACGGGCAGTTCCTAATAACACTCCTTTATTTGTGTTTGCTTGATAGGAGGTAACATTGATAGTTTGGGTATTATTTGCTCTTTCAGCTTCGCGCCTCAACCTAGTCTGTTCTGACGTTGAAGCTTAGTAAACTTTGGGGTTCGGAAGTCCCCTACGATCAGTTGGTTTTTGCTGAACTGCTTGAATGTGGAGCATCGTGTGATGCCTTAAATGGCACGTGCCAAAACTGTGTGGACTAGTGCATCTTGATACTGTATGTTCAGCTGATAAGCAGTTCATGCAGTAGCTCTTGTGCTTAACGTAATCAACTTTTTCAATAGTGCTAAGCCTGCGGAATCGTTCGCAATTTCGTAGTCTGTGTGCATTGCTTTCGCAAATTTTGCATGCAAATTTTGTTACGTTGCCCTGCGCCGCACCAATTCAGTTTAAAGGGGCTTTAGGGAAATGCCGTACGTTTTCCGGCTTAGATTCTTTATGTATTTGTGCATCCTTTAGGCCAGAAACGGATTCAAGCGTCTGAAACCTGTTGGACAAAACCTATCCATGTCTTACCATTTAGAAATTTCTGTTTTGTTCTGGTAGTTTAGTTGAACAAAGATACGTTAGAATTGCATCCCAATTAGAAATGTCAATATTATGACATTGAAGTGACCATATGCAATTATTTATGTCCCGTTGCAGTTTCTTGATAGAGCTACCGCATTCTTTCTCTACTGCGTTGAGGGTGCGTTTATTTTCGTATCTGTCGCTTAAACTTTTCCAGGCCATTTGAAAGCCATCATTGGTTAAGAGACACCATCGCACAATTTCCTTGGCCTCCCCTGCAGTTGAGGTGGAAAAGCTTCTCAACCGTTGTAAGGCGCTTGTTGAGAATGTATATGGCCGTGCACATATCTCTGAATGACGGCCAGGAAATATAATCCCCTTTGAATATATCTGCGTCGCAAGGAGGCAGATGTATATTGTGCTCCCGAACAGATATATCTTCTATTTCCTTTTCGGTTTTCGCCAACTTCTCTGCGTCAGCAGCCATTGCCGACATGCACTTTATATAGCAGGTGAAACTGCTTTTTTGTGTTTTCCCTTAACGGATACTCTCTCGTCTTTTGACAGATTTGTAATTAAGAGGGCTTCATGGGCTGATTTTGTTTTCTTCCACATGGCCCTAAGCTCCTCTTGCTGTATTGCAAGGGCGTTCTTATTTTGCTCTTCGAATGATGTACTGCGGTAATCGTATTCGAATTCAGTTATAGAGTCTGCTAATCTTATCACGGTTTCCATTTCAGAGTGTTTATTTTAAATGCGATTTGGTAGAATTGTAGAGGTAGTTTGAAATATCTCGTGAATACAGATAGAAATCTGATTACAGATTTAATGTATTAAATGAAAATTTGACTAGTTACACTGGACTAGCAGCCACACCAAACAATCCCAATATATATTTATGAATATGCCACTAATCCTTTATTTGTTTCAGCAAACTACACAGTTTTAATTTTAATATGTGTATGTATAATTACTCCTCGCCACCCAACTTATAGAAAAAAGCTATGTGAGACTTCACAACCAATAAAATAATTTATGTTTGCTTGCATTTCAATTTGCGAAAGTGGTTTTATGCTAACAAAAACGGCGAAAAACTCAGTGAATATGAAGTGATCCCCAAAACCAACAAAATAATAATGCGTGGCTAATCAACGCAAGTGAAATGTGTAAAAGCCAACGGAATTTCGCATAAGCGTGAATTTAATAATAATGCAATGAGAAAACTATAAAGTCGATGATTACAAGAAACCGTGCTTTGCAAAAAAATAAAAATTGTTTTTCGCTAAGTGAAACCGCTATTTACACAAACAACACTGTGTAAAGAACTGTGATGGACGTTCGCGCGCTTATACTAGGGCTGCCAGACGTCCAGGTTTTCCCGGACAAGTCAAGGTTTTAGACTATTTGTCCCGGTCCAACCTTAAAATGTCCCGGCTTTCGTTTAAGTGTCCCGGTTTCCGATTTGATTGTTTGATTCTGAATAAAAATAACTACACTGAGAGAAAAAACTCGTTGTAATATTAAGACAAATTTTATGAATTTACTGGGGGAAATAACGCATAGTAAAGATGAATATTTTTTATTTGATTATCGTTTTAAAATTTTCGTATTTAAAAACAATACTTTCATACCACGCACACGTGGTGTTGAATCAAACTGAACAATTGAATGCACATTTACATGTCTGGCTGTAGCACATGTCTGGAGTGCACGAAGATGCTTGCCACAAATTGCTAATTTCCAGAGCGTCAGGGTTCAAATCCCATTACAGGCAGCATGGAATTTAATTTTTTTTAACTTAATTATGAAAAGGCATCCGTTAAGTGCAAAGCGATTCAATTGAATATTTCTATACTAAATACTTAAATTTGTATACGTAAATTTATTACGAGTTGGGTTGGTGCTCTTTCATATGCGATTTTTTTTTTTTAATTTATCACATTTTGCACAAGCATTAGTTGATGATAGATATAAGTATGTACCTAAATACGTTAAAATGACATGCACAGAGTTTTACAATTATATTAAGCAAAAGCCAGAAGATTTGAAAGAAGTTCACAGCAACGAAACAAATGACTGATATTTTATCGTTACCTTGTATTTAATTTTTTTTCTTTGATTAATTATAAGCGCCGTGCTGTACAAAATTATTGGCTCGGAGACTCTCATCTGATCACAAATTTTGAAAGTGTAGCTTTTGAGCCAATTAGTAAAGTGCAGGTCTGAAGTTACCAGAAAATTTCGTTGATTTTTTGCAATTATTTATTTTTTGCTGACAGTGTCTTCCACATACAAAAAAATTTCGAACATAGTTTGTATGGAAGAAACCCTCAGTAAAAACAATACCAAAAATCAACTAAATTTTTATGGGCTGCAAAACTTCATTTTCAAAATTTGTATAAAAAAGTCTGAATAGAAAGTTGCGAATTTGTATTTAAATTTAATGCATTTTCCCGAGTTTTCCACAAAGTTTAGAAATTTTATTTTTATGTTTTCTGATGTATTTAGTATAAACTGCATTTTTATAAGGAATAAAAAAGGTACATGCATGATACAAAAAAGAAGGTAGTTTCAATAAACAACTTTTTGATTAAAAAGCAGATTTTTGACAATTGCTCAATTGTGAAAAATTCGAAGCGGCATTACCCAATTGTAAGTTTTTTGGTGTGGGACATTTTATATCCTAAATTTGGGATTATAAAGTAAATAGTTGTATTAATATATACCTTTTAAAACTAATCAATATCTTATTTTGAAAACGTTTAAATTTTACATTAAATTCGGTACCAACTTGCCAAATCATTATTTTAATATTAATACAATTTTAGTGAACATATTTTAAAATTATATTAGTGTCCTCGTGTCATCTCATTAATTCACAATGTAGTTTTCTATATCGGATACGTGATTCTGATGTAATTCTGAAATTACACATTTACACAAATTACTGAAATAACACATTTCGATGTGTTATTTCATACATATTGTCTTTGTCCATTTAACAGCAATGGAATTTACTTTGGAACTCATGGGCCGTAAAATTTTTCTAGCAACACATATTGTTTTCACATAAAATTTTGACACACCCAAAATTGAAGGATAAAATAAATAGATAAAAACAAATTTTCAATAAAACTGATTTGTCTAGTCCAGGGTCGTCTTTAGTAAATGTTTTGGAGGCTGTTTTAACATATCCTATCTTATTATATATTTCTTAGCTTTTCTACATTCTGAGAAGTTGAGAGAATGAAGTCTAATATTCTTTTTTGGTCAACTACGATGTTTGATTTCATTTTTTGCAATCATTAGTTCATTTCGCTTGAGGAGTCACAATGCTTTTTTTGAAATTTCGGACACAAGTTTTGCAATAATGGTTATAGGCTAAAACAAAACCGATATCTAAAGGGCGTGTATAACCTCCCATACAAATCGAATTTTTCATAGTGCATTTCTCTGGAAGTATTTGTGGTAGAGTCCTGGAACTTTGTACGGATATATGTATATGAAGTCAATCTTAAGCTCATGGAAAAATAAGAGTTTATTGGAAAATGCGGCGTGCCACCGTAGAACTAGAAATAGAGGTAAATGAAATCTATCCCAAACCTATGAAAAATGGGAGTATATGAAAACAATCTCGTAGCCGTTCAAAAGAGCTAGCGGTATAAGCCAAATAAACTAAAATTCTGTTGACGCATAAAAAACCTCTGGAAGCATTTACCTAGAATACAGAGATAAGGTATTTTTCCAACGAAAATATGTACAGAAAATCGGGCGCCACACCTTCTGGAAAGTAACATGATCACAGGGTGTAAAACCATTTAGAGCTAAACCTTCAGGGATTATATTCTTGCCAAGACCCACAGGCATAAGCCGAAATTGCGTCGCAAGTTTTATGATCGGCTTGGGTAAGGTTTAACCACTTAACCCCCCTTTGTTTTCGTCGCTACTGAATTCTATAAACTGTCAGCTTTCACACAATTTAAAATATACATGTGTATTTAAAAATGTCATGAAAATTGTGTTGCTAGCTTCATGTTGCAAAATGTTTCAAAGAAATGTTGTGGAATTTCACACTTATTTCTTGTTTATTTCTTGTTATGCTATGCTTAAAAACAAAATATTTTTAAATCGACAAAACATTAATAAGAAAATTTGAAGGATTTTAGATATTGGGTATGGTAGCACGAAATGTCACAATCTGCTTAATTGTCAGGTTGTTAATATGGCGACGAAAAAGTGACAATGGAACTACCTTGTTTTTTGTATCATGGGTACATGCATTGTGAAAAATTCTCTGTGCTTTAGTTGTGATAAATTGCTTTGTTTTGCTGTTTTGTTTGTCAAAAAAAAATTTTACTACATCCTTTCGTACGTAATTTTTGTCGAAACGAAAGGGAAGGGAGCGAGAGGCCTCTCCCCCCTTAAGTGTCCCGGTTTGTCAACAGACATATCTGGCAGCCCTAGCTTATACGCATATGGCCGATGCACTCAAAATAGTGAAAAATTGTTTTTGAACTTGAATATTCAATTCTGGGTCCCTTCCTCTTTTTTGTTTTGTGAAAAAATCGTTCGCGATAAAATCTTTTATACAAAATTTGAACAATTTGATGACACATAAATAAGTGCAAGAAATTCAACCCCGTACCTTTGTTATAATAAGCTGCGTGCTGGTTGCATAGATTAAGTGCTGGTGGTTGGTGGTAATTAAAAGGCAGGAACTGTGAGACAAGTGCTTAGTGGCAAATTGCTTTGGCTCAGGAACTGTGGAAACTTAAAGTTGGATTATGTATCTCAATTCCAAGATATTGTGGACTGTATTGTAGGCGCTCGTTGTTGCTTTAACGGCGTAGATGGACCAATGTTTACGGCAGAGACACGTCGCACGGAATGTAGTGCTCGCACGTAAATTATTATGCAAAGAAAAGACAAGGATTCAAAGTGTTAATAATTAATAAGTGGTCCTTGATCTTTATTTTGTATTTAAATGATTGTATACAACGTTACAAAGCGTACTTGATGCTCTTACCTCAGCGTAGCGTGGTAGCTGGTGAACCGGTTGATAGTCCGCGGAGAAGTGAATTTAGATATAATTTCAAACTGCGTTGTACCCGCCGAACCATGTACTTAGGTGCCAGTTCCCCTCAACACAGTTATTAGTGGCGGGGTACATATGTATGTAACTGCGTGAGTTTGTGTGTGTACGTATATACCCTGTAGGGAAACCGCGGACTAGTGAATCAAATTTCTAGTTCCGTACTAGGTCTTTATCGCCAAAAACGAACTAGATCCCCACCAGTCCAAAATCGGCGAAAAGTGGTACTTTTAAAAAACTTATTTTTTTAAGCTTTTTTCACTGGAAATCTATATCTAAAGTGACGAATTTAGAAATAGTTCGGAACTATAGAAAAGGGGAAGCACAACGAACTGGATCTTATTTGTCGAATTTAGAACCAGTTCGGAACTATCGAGAAAGGGATGGAGCGGGGGGCTTGTTTACTTGACATAGATTTGTGTTCGGTGGCTTTTTCGTTCAAATACGCTTCTATTCTGTCCCTGTGGGGAAAATCTCTAGTTCTGAACTGGTGCGCTTCTAGTACATTTAGATCCAGTACTGGTTCCCGATAAATATCTTTTGCATGCAAGCAACGGGCGAATTTAACATGGCGATGTCCTTGGAAGTGTCAATTGCCCCCCGCTGCATCCCTCTTTCGATAGTTCCGAACTAGTCCTAAATTCTATAGTTCCGAACCAGTTCTCAAATCGACAGACGAAAGAAAAAAGTGTCATGATTTTTCAATCTTTTTGGTTCTTCCGTGTGTGCGATTTTAAGTTATTTTGGAAGAAATGTGTTTTTAATTTGAAATTAAATCTGTTTGAATGATTGTAAGAAATGTACGTTTACATATCTTTAGCTGTAGTTGAGTTTGCAGAGGTGCTCTCTCTTATTTCTTAGATTCCAGACGGTCCCAAGATGTTGCAATGTTAACACAAATTATAGTTTTGTATCACCAAGCTATGAAAAAGCATCGGTTTCACTCGAACTTATACTTCTTTACTTGCTATTTCTTAATTTTTGAAAATTTCTCCTTCGTTATGTAGCTGTAGGAGGCAGGGGATAGGAAGAGATTTGAAGGCAATGGAAGGGATAAGAAGGCATTGGATGGGATACGACGTTACTGGGAGAGATAGGAAGGCATTGGAAGGGATAGGAAGACATTCGAAGGGATTGGAAGGCAGTGGAGGAAACCTTTCGTTAAACCTTTTAAGTAAATTGTATTTGAATTTCTTAATAGGTGGCAACCCTCTTTAAAAATATTTGGAAATGAATTTGTCTTAAACCTTCCTCATTTACCAAATACTAAAATATTTGATGTAAATAGTTAATTAAATTGATTTTAGGTTTATGAAAAGATGGCAACTCTCTTCAAAAATATTTTTGAAACAACCCGTTTTTAAACTGCTTTTGTATGTTACCCACACTATTGTAACATTTTATCTAACTTTGATTAACATATAGTTAATTTTTACTTTTGAAAAAAATGGCAATCCGCTTCAAAAAATATCCTATATGTTAATCCAGGACCGCCTATAAGTGTGCAAAATTTTATTGAAATACGTGCAGCCATTTTAGCGTGAAAGAGCTACAAACAAACGAACTCACTCACAAACTTTCACATTTGTAATATTAGTGGGATTATTTTGCAGTTTCCAATAGCATAGAAAACGGATAATGCCAAAACTGAGGAAAAAGATGTGGCAAGAATTGTTTTACTTACTAAATCGAATCTATATTTTAATGCATGCAATTTTATATATAACAGATAAAATTTTTTAAATCGAAGTTTGCAAATCGTGATTTGAAGGAAATCCTATATTAAATTTTCGACGAACGATTTATTTAAAGCATGAACTGGACCGGGTTTCAACAGAACATCGCAGTTAAGGACTATGAGATATTTCACTATCATTTGTTCGGTAAGTATTTGAATATATTTTAATTAATGCATATTAGTTACTTAGTTTATATTATTTTGCATTGCAGAAGCCGTAAAAGATGAAAATGAAAACTATTCCGATTTTGAAACTAAAATAAAGATTTATTTTAAAGAAGCAAAACTAAAATTTTACCGCAAAACATATAAATTGAAATCATAAAATATATAACAAATATAAATTAAAAACTAAAATGTCTCTTTTATTATTTTTAGCGCACTATTCTTTAGTATTTTACATTTGGTACATTTTTATCCTATAGAGAGCACTCTCTTTTTTGTGTTTTGGGATCATTTGGAGAGCATTCTGGTTCCGTTTTTTTTAAACATGTGCAGAGCACTCCTTTCGTGTCTTTCCGAATCACTTAGAGAGCGCTCTGGTTCCGTTTTTTACAAGCTTTTATTTACTTGGTCATCCCGAGGAAATTTCCAATCGATTTTAAACTAACTTCCCGACAAGTTAGAGATTTGAAATTCTCAGCATAGTTCCAATCACGATGACAACGCAATTTAAAATATAAATGAATTCCCTAGATGGTCCAGGGGTTTTGATTCAAAGGCGATCAAAAAATAGTAAAATGTATGGCTAACAGAGCGTAATTTGCCAAAGAACGTAAAAGCGCTATAAATGTGTTAAAGCGGTAGTAAATAATAAGTATAGTTTCAGGCGCTAGTAAGAGAAATACCGGAAATTATCTTCAACTGTGTGTCCAGTTTGGACATGTAAAATTTTAGGCACTTCTGTTAAGAATTACATTATTTGGTTTTATCACACAGGCGAAAAAATTTAAGTTAGTGCGATGTGCTTCTTCTGAATACTGTTAAGGCGATGTGGATACATACTCGTGTGCCATGGGATGTCAAAGATAAACGAAAAATAATTGTCTATAATTAACACACCTAAGTGGTCAAAAGGCTTAGATTAGGTGAAAATGCTTCAGTTTAAGATATAATAATCAAAATTTTGTAACCGGTAAATAAAGCCTGTCTAAATTTTTAAAACAATTTCGCATTCTGGTTACTGTTGTAACCGGTAAATTTCGTTACCATCTCATAAGCTGGTAACAAAGTATTGCCCCGTGAAATATGCAATGCCAGAATTTCCACAATTCTTCATAGCTGAATTGCTGAATATTTTAACTGCATTACCAACGTACCTAGAACCGCGGTGGCAAGAACTTGTAAAATTTTTTGTTAATATAATTTTCCGGTTACAAAATTTTCGGTAACGTGCAGAATAGACCTGCTAAATAACTTTTCTATTTAAAGCAACAAAATAAAATCTATTTAGGAGCTGTTTGCTCATAGAGAACAGTTAACCCGAGATGGCGAAAACAACCGCTAGGTCCGTTTTTTTCAATGGCTTGTTAGCACTAACTCCCAGTTAAACGTCACTATCGACATTTTACCTCCTGTTCGTGTTAACTGAGTATTGAGCGGCCCTTAGTCAATTGTTGTTGTTTGACAGCGTGAAACTCCCTGCAGGGCGTTTGCGATTCGGTTTCAGCGTTCTACGCAAACATTTTTTAATCAAATAATTTGGTGTTAAAGACATAAATCTTACTGGATATATGTATATTACTTCGTTCGAAAGCAGGTATGCTTTTCTCATATAAGTGTGTATAAATTTCCAAATAATTTGCAGCAATCTAAAGACACAGAACAAACAAAACTTAAATGTATACTATGCACTTATCTTAGCTTTAATTGTTAACGTTTTCGCAGCTCCTTTTGTTTATCTTCATCTAACAGCTCATTTACAACGTGTTCACTACTGTTAGTGATAGCAGAGCGTAATTTGCGTTTTTTCTATACTAATTTCTAATTAATTAATTTAAAAAAGCTTGTCGGCGAATTCAACGCATTTACATGCATACCCTGCCAGCCACGGCTCACCACTTTCCCCTGAAAATCAAACGATTTACGAACACATTCACAACTTTTTAGTCATCTCACCCACACACTTACAAATTTTTTGTTCGAACTGTCAAAAAAATGTCCCTTTGTTAGAGCTACATACCCGATAAGAATTCGTACTCTAATAAGAATTCTGTGCGTTAGAGCGAGCAAGTTAGAAACATCGGAGTTTTGATGACAGTATACATACTGTGAAGAAATGTCACTTTGCGAAAATTTTGAAGGTAAGGATACGTATTTAACAATTTTATTTAATTATAATGTAATTTCTTCTTTTAGATTGCAAAACAGCAGCGACTTAGTCACATTCTTAAGGTATGTATTGAGACTTTTTATATGTTTATAAATTTGAATTGATATTTTTGTTTGTTTATAGATTTGGGATTCACCATCAGCACCTTCAACGCTTGTATTTTCATCGCTAAAACCTTCTGCCCTCAACTTCTTCATCGCCAGGAGCACCGCCAGTACCTTCTATCCTCAGCTCCTTCATCGCCAGGAGCACCATGGGTACCTTCCGCCCTCAGCACCTTCAACGCCAGGACCACCTTCAAAGTGTAGGTCCAACTTGTCAAATTTTGCAAAGTTGTAAGAAAACTTAATTTTTCTGAACCACCATAAATGATTTGCAACTCTTAATATATATCAAAAGAAAGGTAAACCGAGTACCTTTCTTTTGATTATAACACCGTTAAATCGCTTTACGTTTTCATAAAAACTTTGCAACTTTTGTAAACAGCTATATATAAGCAGTGAAAAAGTGGTAAAATTTTGCAAAGTTGTAACGAAACTGGATTTTTGTGCACCATTACAAATGATTTTCAACTATTAATATATATTAAAAGAAATGTAAATCGATTACTTTTCTTTTGATTGTAATATTGTTAAAATCGGTTAACTATTTTATAGAGATTTTGCAACTTTAGAAAACATTATATGTAAGAAGTGAAAAAGTTGTCACATTTTGCAAAGTTCTAACAAAACTGAATTTTTGTGAACCAGTACAAATGATTTCCAACTGTCAATATATATTAAAAGAAAGGTAAATCGATTACCTTTATTTTGATTATAGTATTGTTAAAATCGGTTAACTATTTTATAGAAATTTTGCAACTTTTGGAAACATTATATGTAAGAAGTGAAAAAGTTGTCGCATTTTGCAAAGTTCTAACAAAACTGAATTTTTGTGAACCAATACAAATGATTTTCAACTGTCAATATATATTAAAAGAAAGGTAAATCGATTATCTTTTTTTGGTTATAATACTGTTAACATCGCTTAACATTTTATTGAAATTTTGCAACTTTTGAAAACAGCTATATGCAAAGGAGTAGTAGTAAAATAAGCAATTAAGCAACCACATATGTATGTAAAAATATCTTTATTATTAATGTTAATTGTAATTTTTATTCATAATATTGATTACTAACTATTTATATTAGGTTAACAATGTATTTTGATAAATAAATTTTGCAAAATAAAAATCAAAAAAAATTTTAAGATTTTTTATTTAAAGTTTTTAAGGTTATTTTGATTTCGCTGAAGAGAATGCAACCCTGCGCCAGCTGAAGTGGGCAATGCTAGACGAGTGCAGCTATATGTTTTCCTTACGAAGTATCTGAATGAGTGCGACAGTGATGCAAGGCTCACACGTACAGGGGGAAAGTGGTGACAATCTGCACATCGCCCATACAAATGTCACCAGTTTTGTCACCAGTTTTGAAGTGACCGAAACCCGCGGTTTCACCAGATTTTTCACCACTTTTGGCTGGCAGGGTAATTGTTTATACATATGTATGAAGATATGTAAGTAAATGCCGGTTCGCTAATCGCGCGACAAACTTTTTTAAAACCGAAGTAAATCAATACAAATTGTTAGTAATTTTCATTAAAGCTTCGCCATTTAGCTTTTAGTAATTTAATGAAAGCTTAACTTATTTTATTTTATTCATTTTAGTGCAGTTTTAAGACAATTTTCTTGCTAAAATATCTTTTTTTACATTATTTTATTTTATTCCTTTAATTGTACATGTTAAATAAAAGCTAGTTTTTAAAAAATATTTTTTTTACATTATTTTATTTTTAACATGAGGCTCATTCCACGGTGACGGGTGTGACATTTCAACTCACATTTTAAGGCTTACTTCTTAAACTGCAATATGAAATTCTTTAAAACGAGAATTTTCTAATAGGTATCCGAGATATACAAAATGCCTAGAAAAAAAAATTCAAAAACAATTTAATCCGAAATTTTAGTCACTATGACGGGTGTGACGAGTACGCAAACCAAATTAGCTACTACTTACTTGCATCAGAGTTTTTCTGCTAATTATGTCTTCTGCTTATGGTTTTAAATAGTTTGTTGTGTAGTTAAATAAACATTCTCAACATTTACGGCAAAGTTGCTTACCTTTATTGGAAATTATAGAGTATATGTTCCAAATTCGACTGTGATGGGTGTGACAAGTTGAGCATAAATACATGAATACCAGTGGCGGATCCAGCGGGGGGGTTTGTGTGTTAAACTACGGGTCAGTCAGTGTTTGTATAATATGGCTTCTATGTATTAAAACACGCCCCGTGGGCCCGCCACTGACTGACACGTCGTTTAACCCCCAAAACCCCCCCGTTGGATCCACCCCTGATGAATACACATAATTAGACAACTAAACTAACTTTCTTTCTCAAAAAATCGGATTTTACGAACACATACAAGATTCTGCCACCTAAAGACGGGATAATCCTTGATCGGACTCTTCTCTCCATTGTATAAATACCTGAGTAATTGTAAAGTACCTTATTTTTGACAACCGAAGTAATGGTTTCTTTTTATCCGTGACAGCATAGCTTAAGTTTTCCGATCGCTCGGGCACATATCTTTATGATTAGCTTTATCGTCGCTGATCATAGGCACATTTCAGATTAGCAGATAAGTAACGGCAGCAGTCCCTGGCCAACTTTATTGAAGTTTGTAAACTTTAAATTGTGACGGGCGTGACCAACATAATCGGTTCTTTTTTCGAAAATAAAAGTATATAAATACTTAAAAGCAATTAGAACATATTCCCCTGTGTCGTAGCGTTAATTTCGTCAGCTTTCGTACACTGTCCAAGATGTGTTTTCTTTCAAAAAAATATCAATTTTGTGTATTTTTTGACGGGCGTAACATTAAAATATGACTTGCTTCAATATATAATAAAATATTTAGTACTTGCCCCAAAAACTTGAAAATTACACTTTTACAATGCTAAAGAATTGTTCTCTCCACTGACGGCTAAAACAATGCAAAAAAGATATAGACTACGAAAATCAGTTTTGTAAATTTTGAAAAAATTAACCTCATATGGGTTCGTAAATGGTAAGTAAAAAAAGTCTGATTTTGAGATAAATTTCGAAATTTTGGCTTTCAGTCTTGAATGTTAGATTTATGTACTACTAGCTTATACCCGCGGGTTTCACCCCGCGCTTTTATACAAATAT
>NW_023458555.1:95831696-95837037 GCF_013731165.1 Rhagoletis pomonella | reverse complement strand
TTTTTTCCAAGAGCAATTGATACATTTTGCATACACAACTCCATACCAAGTTCCAGTATTCTTCCATAAACACTTCCAGGGATATGTGGCAAGAAAAAGTAAATTTGTACTGGAAGTGCTACGCCACTTTTTCTTATAACCCTAATCTTCTTCCATGAATTTACAATTGATTTTACATACTCTACCATGATCACCTCTAGAGATAAGCAGTATAAAACAGTAAATTTTTACGGGAGGAACCATGTCCCCTTTTCGAATAACGCAAATTTTTCTCCATGAGTAAGGAATTAATTTTGTATACACATCTCGGTGCCAAGTTCCAGTCCTCTGCAATAAACACCTCCAGAGATATGCAGCATAGAAAAATCAATTTGCATGGGAGTTGCCACACCACCTTTTCCAATAACTCTCATTTTTCTCCATGAGAATTGTATTAGTTTCACATACATACATACATACATATGTATTTCCATACCAAGCTTGAGTGCTTTACCCCAAACATTTGAAGAGATATGCAATATGAAACTTTCTGTCACTATGGGAGGTGCTACGCCTCTTTTCCAAAAGCGTCCATTTTTCTCCGTGAATATGAACATGATTTCACACAGTGTTGGGAAACTGTTATTCTGATTAACGATTAAAAATTAACGATTAAAATGTTAATCGCGTTTGACGATTAAAATTAATTAGTCGTAATCAACTGTACGATTAATGATAACATTTTTTTATTCGTTAATCGCTGGCTGCGATTACATTGAAATAATTTAAAACATTAATCGTTAATCCAATTAAAAATAAAATCTGATTAATTTGTCGAGTTTATCTGAGTTTGAAACCAAACACCAGTTATAGTAATTATTTTGTGTTTTACGCTTATAAAAAGCACATAATATAAAAAAATTATAATTATTGTTATTAGTAATACATAAACTGGGAACTTTTACAAAACCTAGTTTTTAAAACGTTTGTTGCTATATATCTTAATGAAAATGCACACTAAATTGCTTAGATTGATGAGGAAGCCCGACTTAGCCATACCAGATTAACTTGCTTTTTGTGCACAGGGAAATTCCAGCATAACTTAATTAATCACCAAACCAACTTGATCAAATTAAGAGTTAATGATTAAAAATTAATTTTTTAATGGCGTTACGATTAACTGTTTAGCCAGATTAAAATTAATCATGATTAACTGTAATCAGTTTGAATTTAATCGAATTAACTAATTAAAACATCAACCGATTAATGCCATCATTGATTTCACATACATATCACTATACCAAGTTTCAGTTCTCTCCCAAATACTTTCAGAGATATGTATGTAATATGAAAATTCCAATTTGTATGGGAGGGGCCTTGAGTTATCGGACTTACTTTCAGTCTAAGACCATCCTTCCGAAATCCGTAGTAAGTGTACTAAATTTCATTCTGATCGGAAAACCGGTTAAGGAAGTAGCCTATTTTTCAATCCAGGTCATAAACCATCTTTGAACAAAATTTCACTTTCAAACAGGTGGCAATTCTTAAAAAGTAGCCTATTTTCCAGTCTAGATCATAAGCTATCTGTGCGCAAACTTTCATGCAAATCAGTTCAGTTATTTACGCGTATTAATTTAATTACACTTTCCTAATACGTGATAACTCTTAAAATAGTAGCCTATTTTCCAACATAGGTCATAAGCTATCTCTGTGCGAAATGTCATGCAAATCTGTTCAGTCGTTTCCGCGTATTAATGTAATTAAAACTTTTTTAAAAGGTGGCAACTCTTCCAAAAAATTAGCCAATTTTCCACTGTAGGTCATAAGCTATCTGCCTGCAAAATTTGATGCAAATCCTTTCAGACTTTTCCGCGTATTAATTTAATTAAACTTCTTAGCAAGTGGCAACTCTTAAAAAAAGTAGCCTTTTTTCAACCTAGCTCATAAACTGTCTGTGTGAAAACTTCCATGCAAATCAGTTCACTCATTTAAGCGTATTAATTAAATTAAACATTTCTAACAGGTGGCAACTCTTAAAAAAGTAGCTTACTTTCTAACCTAAGTCATAAGCTATCTGTGTGCAAAATTTCATGCAAATCCGTCAAGTCGTATCCGTGTATTAATATAATT
Organism: Rhagoletis pomonella; assembly: GCF_013731165.1. Classification (NCBI taxonomy): domain Eukaryota; kingdom Metazoa; phylum Arthropoda; class Insecta; order Diptera; family Tephritidae; genus Rhagoletis; species Rhagoletis pomonella. The sequence continues at coordinate 95,834,928 of NW_023458555.1, read as the reverse complement.
AAACTTTTTTAACAGGTGGCCACTATTCCAAAAAATTTGCCTATTTTCCATTGTAGGTCATAAGCTATCTGCTTGCAAAATTTCAGGCAAATTCATTCAGTCGTTTCCGCGTATTAATTTAATGAAACTTTTTTAACAGGTGGCAACTCTTAAGAACAGTAGCCTATTTTCCAATCTAGGTCATAAGCTATCTGTGTGCAAATTTTCATTCAAATCCATTCAGTCGTTCCCGCATATTAAATAAATTAAACTTTTTTAACAGGTGGCAACTTTTAAAGGAATAGCCTATTAACCAATCTGGCCCATAAGCTATCTGCGTACCAAATTTCATGCACATCCGTTCAGTCGTTTCCGCGTGATGATTTCCCAAACATCCAAACATACAAACTTTCACATTTATAATATTAGTAAGATAAGATTACTTACTAGAAATAATACAGTCAAATTCTTAGGCTTATTTTCGTTTCACTCGGTATCGATCACCGTGGAATGAGCCATGTGGAGAGCACTCTTTTTTTTGTCTTTCCGCATCATTTAGAGATCGCTCTGGTTCCTATTTTTTTTAAGCATGTACAGAGCGCTCGCCCTCCTAGGACATGCAATATTAAAAGAGAGCATGTTTTGTTCGACGTTTTCGACAGTCCAGTTCATGCTGTAACATTAGCCCCCCCCTAAAGCTAATAACCTCAAATACAATATGTATCTTAAAGCTAAGAATCCAGCTCTCAAGGAAATTATAAGAAATATTTATTATAATTTCTGTTGCTTGAAAAGGCGCTTTGCTTTTGCTGTAAATTTTCATGAGGAAATAAATATACGAGCATTTTTTTTCTTGAGAGCTGCAAACTAATTTAAGAAATTTTGGTAGAAGAAAATTTCTTTTCGATTTCTCGTCCGTCGTTTTATATGAATTTTTCGTTTTTCTTGAGAGTTCAGTTAATTTTTTCGGAACTCGAAATATTAAAAAAATTTAGCAATCGTGAAATATCACCATCTATCGAAAACCAGAAACCAGAAATCGAAAAAATGAACATAAAGGTGCAAAAATTCATTTTACTGACTCTTTTTAAACATTTTTTATTAGGGACTTTTGAAAGTTGAGCGCAACTTGAGTTTATAGAACTTTTTATTAAACAAGTAGTTTTTAAGGAAAGAACACAACCGACTTCAATTCTCATATACAAATTTGGGGGTACCGTTAATTTCTTCATGATCCAATCATCGGATCTCTAAACCAAATTACGGGACGACCCTTGAGGTACCATCTTTCCAATAAAAAAAGGATTATTGAAATTGGTTCACGTGGTAAAAAAGTTATGTATTCCGGCGAATTGATAACCTCCCCTTTTTTGAAGTCGGTTAAAAGTGTTTGAGTTCTGTTAATCTTATGTAAATAAAGTGCAGTTTATGAATTTTAAAACGTTTATTTATTTATTACATACTGTACATAAAACTTGCATAAATGTATTTTAAAGAGCGTATTATCAAGCAAATTTTCAGTATTTTCCGGTCGTATATCTTCAGAAATATAAAACCCCCCTAAAATATATTCCTGGGTGCGCCCCTGTGCTGTAAGCATCGCAAGTGCAAGCTCTTTTGTTGAGTGCCTAAACCAATGCTGGGCACACCAACACAGTCTCATTTTATCGTGGAAATAGTGCGTCGCGCTCAGTTATGGTCGCCACGTTTTTATAAATCTACTAAAATGGTGCGCATATCGTCTCAGGGCGATTTTTTACTTTCACGCCTTCATGCCGAAAAGCCACAAAACTTGATTTTTCACAGCGGCCAATTTTTGCGAAATTTGCATTTAAACTCGCTATATCTCAGACGTTTATGATTCGATTGATTTGAAATTTGTATACAATAAACTAGATTGATTTTTGCAAATGCAAAAGTTGTGTTATGAAGTTTAAAATTTTTGTTTGGTTTTAATGCAGCATTAAAGACAAATATATACGGATATTTTTGGGAAAGTTTCAGGTTTAGACAACAAGTAGTTCTTAAGTTATAACAATATTATGATGACACCCACGAGCGGTCGCTCGCCTCTAGATGACAAGTATTTTTACTAGGCACTTGTACAAGTAATTTTGGAAGTAATATTAAGTGAACTGCATACATAGTATGTAGGTCTGTAGAGCTTTAGTAAGTTACATTACACTGATAAATTCATGCATTTCAACATTTCACTTAATATTACTTCCAAAATTACTTGTACAAGTGCCCAGTAAAAATATTTGTCATCTAGAGGCGAGCGACCGCTCGTAAGTGTCATAATAATATTGTTATAACTTTAGAACTACTTGTTGTCTAAACCTGAAACTTTCCCAAAAATATCCGTATATATTTTTCTTTAATGCTGCATTAAAACAAAACCAAAATTTTAAACTTCATAACACAACTTTTGCATTTGTAAAAATCACCTCCTTAATTTTTATAAATATGTTAAAATATCGTTTTAAATAAGTATTAAGAAGTGCAGTTAGACTCATCTTCTTCAGAACAGAATCTAGTTTATTGTGTACAAATTTCAAATCAATCGATACACAAACGTCTGATATATAGCGAGTTGAATGAAAATTTCGCAAAAATTTACCGCAGTGAAAAATCCGATTTTGTGGCTTTTTCGACATACAGGTATGAGTAAAAATTTGGTTAAAATTAACTGTAAATGTATTTTCGAATAAGCTGTCGATTACAATTGGTTTGAAATCGCTTCACTTCATTTCAATTTTATGTTTTTTTACGCTGCTTGTTGTTTTCGCTATTGTTGTCGCCCAATTTCGCGAGAAAAGAATAACGCACCTGCGCATTGCGCAACCTCTTATATATAAACCTTTACTAAAACTGGTATTGTGTCCTTTGCCCTATTTTGCTTATACGTATAGTGAAATAATGAATCGTGGAAGTTTTTAGTAACTAATACTATTAGTTTATAGAAACTTTTCCATAAGAAAAACGTAATACTTGCAAAAAATTTAAATAGGTTTAACTCATTTGTTAAATACCTGCACACAATTTTATTGGAATCTAATCTTTGAAATGCTGGCCGGGCAGATGATGTCGTTGTTTAGCTTTTATTATTTTCATGTAAATAGAAATTTAGTGCTAAAAATAGAATATAACTTATAAATATTATTCCTTAAGTATTTTTGCGTATAAACCAGCATTTAAATTTCTATATCGATTTCTTTAGATAGAAACAAATTATTCTAAAATATGGCATGCT
>NW_023458555.1:95828175-95831596 GCF_013731165.1 Rhagoletis pomonella | reverse complement strand
GATGATTTCGTTGTTTAGATTTCATTATTTCATATAAATAGGAATTTAGTGCTAAAAATAGAATATAACTTATAAATATTATTCATTAAGTATTTTTGAGTATAAATCAGCATTTAAATTTTTACATCGATTTCTTTAGATAGAAACAAATTATTCTAAAATATGGCATGCTATTTAGGTACTTTCTTTATGAAAATCATGGAACTTATCACAAAATTATTGAACGTTGGTCAGCAAGCAGCTCATTTTATATTTTTTTTAAATTGTCACGGCATGCAAAATACAGTTTGCTTGTATTAAAAACACGTAGGCATAACCACATAATGGATATTGCGGCTTGTTGAAAGTTCTTTGAACAATAAACTCTAGTTCTTATATAGGGTCGCACTATTTTGTGTTTGAATCGTCGCAAATGCATACAAACACCAATCTAAGAAAAACAAACAATTTTTTGCTCTGGGGATTTTTTGTAAATTTTCTACTGGCAAGCGCGTGCTAAAATTACGAAGAAAAACAATCCACAGCCGAGCATAACGTTTCCTTGGTGAAATCTGCAAGCAGACTGAATCGATATTCGCTGCTTTGCTTCTGTGTACGGATACGAACTGCGACACTGGCGTTGCTCGCGAGTAAAAATTGCCAAGCTCTGGCCTAAACACATCCCTGCCAGCCAAAAGTAGTGAAAAATTTGTTGAAACCGCGGGTTTCGGTCACTTCACAACTGGTGACTTTTGTATGGGCGGTGTGCAGATTGTCACTACTTTCCCCATGTAGGTACGTGTTAGCCTTGCATCACTGTCGCACTCGTAAGGAAAACATATAGCTGCACTCCTCTAAAATTTCCCCAACGTCAGCCGGCGCAGGGTTTCATTTTCTTCACGGCGAATTCAAAATGACCTTAGAAACTTTAAATAAAAATTCTTAAAATTTTTTTCATTTTGGTTTTGCAAAATTTATTTTTTAAAATGCTTTGTTAATCTAATATACAAGTTAATAATCAATATTAGCCGTGTTTTATTTGTCCAGAAATTTAAGCTATTAGCTTATTTTGTATGGAGGTCTTACCCAACATAATTATATTGGCTTATGAAAAGCTGTCTTGGCTTGTATATTGAACAAGAGGCATTGCCATTCAGCATCAGAAATTTTCTCCTTCACCCAATCAGAAAGAGGCAAAAACTTACTTTGACAATATTTGCAGTCAAACAACTGTCAAAATTAGGCTAACATAGGAAATAAGCTAATTTCGTTTTATTTGACCAAGATTTAGCTACTTGCTTGTGATGGTTGAACAAAACATGCCTATTATGAATAAAAATTATAATTAACATTTTTAGTAAATATATTTTTACATACATATGTGGTTGCTTAATTTCTTATTATTAGTATTACTCCTTTGCATATAGATGTTTTCACAAGTTGCAAAATTTCTATAAAAAAGTTGAGAGATTTTAACAATATCATAATTAAAAAAAGGTAATCGATTTACCTTTCTTTTGATATATATTAACAGTTGCAAATCATTTATAGTGCTTCACAAAAATTCAGTTTTATTACAACTTTGCAAAATTTGACACTTTTTCACTGCTTACATATATGTAGATGTTTTCAAAAGTTGCAAAATTTTTATAAAAAAGTTAAACGATTTTACCAATATTATAATAAAAAAAAAGGTATTCGATTTGCCTTTCTTTTGATATATATTAACAGTTGCAAATCCATTCTAGTGCTTCACAAAAATTCAGTTTTATTACAACTTTGAGAAATTTTACACTTATTCACTGCTTACCAATAGATGTTTTCCAAAGTTGCAAAATTTCTATAAAAACGTTAGCGATTTTAACAATTATATTCAACAATTTTTTATTGAGCTCGAGGCCGTTTTTAATTAAAACTTATTGTGAAAAAGCATACAATTTTTTCAAATTATTGTTGCTTTTCCACAATAAGTTTTCATTAAAAACGGCCTCGAGCTCAATAAAAATTGTTGAATATAATTGTTATAAGGCCATAAAAAACAAAAGCAAATAACTTAAGGATGAGCACACCTAAAAGTTAAACATCCTAATAATAGAAAATATTAACAAAAACCAACAAAACCAACAACCACACGATCAAGTAAATTGCAGCGGAATAGCTGCGCATGATTGTAGTTGGCTTAGCAAGTGAAATAGTGGAAATAAGCAACAAGAATTAACAAGGCAAACTTAGCATAGTGCGTAGGCAACTGGCTAAGTCAGTGGGATCGTCGGTGCGAATCCTATTGAAAGAAGTCTGATGAGGAAATGTGGTGATTTCCGAAATAGCTATCGCTCCTACAATTTTTTCAAATTATTGTTGCTTTTCCACAATAAGTTTTCCCCTAAACGACCTCAAGCTCATAAAAATTGTTGAATATAATTGTTATAAGGCCATCAAATAACAAAAACAAATAACTTAAGGATGAGCAATCCTAACATTTAAACATTCGAATAATATAAAATATTAACAAAAACCAACAAAACCAACAACCAGACGATCAAGTAAATTGCACCGGAATAGCTGCGCATGATTGTAGTTGGCTTAGCAAGTGAAATAGTGGAAATAAGCAACAAGAATTAACAAGGCAAACTTAGCACAGCGCGTAGGCAACTGGCTGAGTCAGTGGGATCGTCGGTTCGAATCCTACTGAAATAAGTCTGATGAGGAAATGTGGTGATTTCCGAAATAGCTATCACTTCTACCATTTTTTCAAATTATTGTTGCTTTTCCATAATAAGTTCTCATTAAAAGCGGCCTCGAGCTCAATAAAAATTGTTGAATATATGCAATTGTTTTGAGGCCATAAAATAACAAAAATTAATAACGATTTAACCAATATTATAATAAAAAGAAAGGTAATCGGTTTACCTTTTTTTTGGTATATATTAACAGTTGCAAGTCATTTACACAAAAATTCAGTTTTATTACAACTTTGCAAAATTTCACTTTTTCACTTCGTACTTATAGATGTTTTCAAAAGTTGCGAAATTTCAATGAAACCGTTAAGCGATTTTAACAATATTACAATCAAAGTAATGCTAATCGATTTAGCTTTCTTTTGATATATATTACGGGCAAATCATTTACACTGGTTCACAACAATTAGTTTTGTTACGACTTTGCAAAACTTTTTCACAGCTAACATATAGATGTTTGCAAAATTTTTATAAAAAAGTAAAGCGATTTCAGCGATATTATAATCAAAAGAAAGGTAATCGATTTACCCTTCTTTTGATATATATTAGCAGTTTTAAATCATTATCATGAAGGTGCTAGCATTGAGGTGCTGAATGGTGAATGCCAAATCTGTAAACAAACAAAAATATCAATTAAAATTTATAAACATATATAAAATCTCAATATATACCTTTATAATGTAGCTAAGTGGCTGATGTTTTGC
>NW_023458555.1:95826949-95828075 GCF_013731165.1 Rhagoletis pomonella | reverse complement strand
AAAAAAAAAGGAACCAGAGCGATCTCGAAATGATTCGGAAAGACAAAAAAGGAGTGCTCTCCACATGGCTCATTCGACGGTGATCGATACCGAATGAAACGAAAATAAGCTTAAGAATTTGACTGTATTATTTCTAGTAAGTAATAGTACATAAATCTAACTTTCAAGACTGAAAGCGAAAAATCCGAAATTTATCTCAAAATCAGATATTTTTTTTACTTTAGGTTTTACCATTTACAAACCCATATGAGAGGTTAATTTTTTCCAAAATTTACAAGACTGAGTTTCGTAGTCTATATCTTTTCTGCATTGTTTTAGCCGTCAGTGGAGAGAACAATTCGTTGGCATTGTAAAAGTGTAATTTTCAAGTCTCTCGGGCAAGTACTAAATATTTTATTATATCATATTTTAATGTCACGCCCGTCAAAAAATACACAAAATAGTTATTTTTTTGAAAGAAAACACATCTTGGACAGTGTACAAAAGCTGACGAAAGTAACGCTATGATACAGGGGTATATGTTCGAATTGCTTTTAAGTATTTATATGCTTTTATTTTCGAAAAAAGAACCGATTATGTTGGTCACGCCCGTCACAATTTAAAGTTTACAGACTTCAATAAAGTTGGCCAGGGACTGCTACCGTTACTTATCTGCTAATCTGAAATGTGCCTATGATCAGCGATGATAAAGCTAATCATAACGATATGATGCTCGAGCGATCGGAAAACTTAAGCTATGCTGTCACGGATAAAAAGACACCATTATTTCGTTTGTCAGAGAAAAAACAGTATCTGAACGGTTTTTACAGGTAACGGCCTCGGTATGACAGGTAACAGCTTCATACTATTTAAAAATAAGGTACTTTACAATTACTCAGGTATTTATACAATGGAGAGAAGAGTCCGATCAAGGATTATCCCGCCTTTAGGTGGCAGAATCTTGTATGTGTTCGTAAAATCCGATTTTTTGAGAAATAAAGTTAGTTTAGTTGTCTAATTATGTGTATTCATCAGGGGCGGATCCAGCGGGGGGGGTTTTGGGTGTTAAACTACGTGCCAGTCAGTGGCGGGCCCACGGGGCGTGTTTTAATACATAGACGCCATATTATAATAAAACTGAATTTTT
>NW_023458555.1:95819609-95826849 GCF_013731165.1 Rhagoletis pomonella | reverse complement strand
TTTCCACAATAAGTTTTCATTAAAAACGGCCTCGAGCTCAATAAAAATTTGTTGAATATAATTGTTATAAGGCCATAAAAAACAAAAGCAAATAACTTAAGGATGAGCACACCTAAAAGTTAAACATCCTAATAATAGAAAATATTAACAAAAACCAACAAAACCAACAACCACACGATCAAGTAAATTGCAGCGGAATAGCTGCGCATGATTGTAGTTGGCTTAGCAAGTGAAATAGTGGAAATAAGCAACAAGAATTAACAAGGCAAACTTAGCATAGTGCGTAGGCTACTGGCTAAGTCAGTGGGATCGTCGGTGCGAATCCTACTGAAAGAAGTCTGATGAGGAAATGTGGTGATTTCCGAAATAGCTATCGCTTCTACAATTTTTTTAAATTATTGTTGCTTTTCCACAATAAGTTTTCCCCTAAACGACCTCAAGCTCATAAAAATTGTTGAATATAATTGTTATAAGGCCATAAAATAACAAAAACAAATAACTTAAGGATGAGCACACCTAACATTTAAACATTCTAATAATATAAAATATTAACAAAAACCAACAAAACCAACAACCAGACGATCAAGTAAATTGCACCGGAATAGCTGCGCATGATTGTAGTTGGCTTAGCAAGTGAAATAGTGGAAATAAGCAACAAGAATTAACAAGGCAAACTTAGCACAGTGCGTAGGCAACTGGCTGAGTCAGTGGGATCGTCGGTTCGAATCCTACTGAAATAAGTCTGATGAGGAAATGTGGTGATTTCCGAAATAGCTATCACTTCTACCATTTTTTCAAATTATTGTTGCTTTTCTATAATAAGTTCTCATTAAAAGCGGCCTCGAGCTCAATAAAAATTGTTGAATATATGCAATTGTTTTGAGGCCATAAAATAACAAAAATTAATAACGATTTAACCAATATTATAATAAAAAGAAAGGTAATCGGTTTACCTTTTTTTTTGGTATATATTAACAGTTGCAAGTCATTTACACAAAAATTCAGTTTTATTACAACTTTGCAAAATTTCACTTTTTCACTTCGTACTTATAGATGTTTTCAAAAGTTGCGAAATTTCAATGAAACCGTTAAGCGATTTTAACAATATTACAATCAAAGTAATGCTAATCGATTTAGCTTTCTTTTGATATATATTACGGGCAAATCATTTACACTGGTTCACAACAATTAGTTTTGTTACGACTTTGCAAAACTTTTTCACAGCTAACATATAGATGTTTGCAAAATTTTTATAAAAAAGTAAAGCGATTTCAGCGATATTATAATCAAAATAAAGGTAATCGATTTACCCTTCTTTTGATATATATTAGCAGTTTTAAATCATTATCATGAAGGTGCTAGCATTGAGGTGCTGAATGGTGAATGCCAAATCTGTAAACAAACAAAAATATCAATTAAAATTTATAAACATATATAAAATCTCAATATATACCTTTATAATGTAGCTAAGTGGCTGATGTTTTGCAATCTAACAGAAAAATTAGATAATAATCAAATAAAATTGTTAAATATGTGTTCTTACCTTCAAAATTTTCGCAAAGTGACATTCCTTCACAGTATGTGTACTGTCATCAAAACTCCGATGTTCCTAACTTGCTCGCTCTAACGTATAGAACTCATATTGGAGTATGAATTCTTATGGGGTACACACCTCTAGCAAAAGGACATTTTTTTTAACAGTTCCAACAAAAAATTTGTAAGTGTGTGGGTGAGATGACTAAAATGTTGTGAATGTGTTTGTAAATCATTTGAATTTCAGGGGAAAGTGGTGAGCCGTGGCTGGCAGGGATACTGATGATCTGCTTACTGCAAGAAGTACAAACGCACACTAGCTGGCTGCTAGCGTCGCAAAGGTTCGGTAGTTTCGTACACCTAGTGGTGGCAAACAATAAATAGTGAACACCATCGATAGTTGTTGGTGGTTTTTGGGCAACTATCGATTGTGTCGATAGTCACGTTCTTCGGATAAGGCAGCTCTACCAACAGTCGCGATAGTTTGCCGCATACTTCGCTAATGATAATATTTGTATGTTTATCTATTTGGGGCGTTAATCCATCCGTAAAAGTTAAGCTGTATTTTAAATTCACATAAAATCAATACCCAAATGACAGAATTCACTGCGAAGTGTTTATGCATCTATTTAATACTAGCAGACCCGGCGAACTTCGTCCCCAAAAAAATTAATTTTTTTTACTGAAATATTTTGGTCCAACATTTTCACCAATAATTCACGTTCAAGATTTCCAGTGATACATTTATCTGCCAACATTACGTTTTGGTGGTTGTCAGAAGTCGTATTTCTATTACCGTCTTAAGTAACTTAACAAACGTGTATGTCCGTGAAGAAATTCTAAAATTCTTAAATGATGTGGCGGCAACAATGATCCGGTTCGATGGTGAATCTCTCCTTGAAACTGTATAGTATAGTTTGTAGGTGAGTATCGTTGTTCTACAGAACTCCAATATACATAGACTTATTAATGGTGCTGATAGTTTTTTTTAACGGTGGTCATTTGGGATTGACCCCTGGACAACCGAATCCTGGTGTCTCCGAATGAAGCTTTAACGTACAGTAATACCGATATAATCGGTGGTACAGCACGTCGATGTAATCGGATATTCATGCCACAATTTCTCACTTGACGATTTTTAGTAATAACTTGACTACAGCGCCACCCGGCGGCTGTTTTTTGCAATAGTATTGCCCTTACCGTTACCAGTACGTATGTAAGTATCTCGAATATAAGCCAGATCTGCTCATAACTAAGATATTTAGAAATAACACTGGCGAGTCAAACTGGAAAAATAAACTATCCTGAGACCTACTCATGCACATACAAAAAGTTTCGCTAAAATCGGTTCACTCACAAACACAAACAGAAGAATTATATGTATATACATCCAAAGATAGGTAATACTTTCAGTACGTTTAGAAGATGCCGCGCGACATTTTTAAATGTCCTCAATTTCCTCTAAGAGTATGCGATTGATTTCGTATATCTCTATACTACTAAATGTTCGAATATTCAACCCTGAACACTTCCAGAGATATGCAGTATGAAAAATTTGGTTTATTTGAGTATAGTTGAGTACTTGATTACAATGATTTGTATGGGAGGTGCCACGCCCCCTTTTTCAATAACAAATATTTTTTTCATGAGTATTCGTATAGGAGATGCCATGCCCCCTTTCCAATAACGTCAATTTTTTCCATGATTATGCGATCGCATTTCATATACATATATCCCTACCAAGTTTCAGTACTCTACCATGAACACTTCCAGAGATATTTGGTTTGTATTGGAGGTGCCACGCCTTCTTCACTTAACGGTATGAAATATACTTCACGACCTGTTCGCCGCGTCCATTTTGCAAATAGCCCTAATTTTTCTTCATAGTTACGCGATTAATTTTATGTATCGCCTTACCAAGTTCCAGTACGCTATCATGAGCACTTCCAAAGATATGCGACATGAAAAATTCGGTTTGTATGGGAGGTGCCACAGCCCCTTTTCCAATAGCATCCATTTTTTCCATACGTATGCGAATGATTTCATATATTCCCATACCATGCTCCAGTACTCTACAATGAACACTTCCGGAGATATACAGTATGAAATATTCGGTTTGTGTAGGAGGTGCCGCGCTCCCTTTTCCAATAACCTAAAGTTTTTCCATGAGTATGCGAATGATTTCATATACCTCAATACCAAGTTTCAGTACTCTGACATGAACACTTCCAGAGATATCTAATATGAAAAATTCGGTTTGTACAGGAGGTGCCACGCCCCATTCACTTAGCGGTATAAAATATACTTCGCTACCAATTTTCATACCCACCAAATAAACAAAAGGAATGTCATAAAAATCGGTCAAGCCGTTTTGGGGGAGTTGACCACAAACAGTGTGTCACGAAACTGTTTTCGAATGGGGGCAACCCTATGCAAATTTTTTTTCTGTTTCAAATGTTTTCTTACGTTCGCAGTGGAATAGCATTATTGCGGCTTATTTAAATAAATTTTTTTTTTTCGATACAACAATACATTTTTATATACAAAGTTTTTTTTCCAATGGTGGCAATCCTATCCAAAATTTTGTCTATATTAAATTTTGTTATGCTTTCTCAGTGAAATATAATTATTGTGACTTTTTTAAGTTCCACTTTTTCTTTTGATATTTCAGATATCTGCGAACACCGGTTTTCCAATTTTTTCTTTACAAACCTTCTACATACAGAGAGTAACGAAATAAAATAAAAACGAAGCAAATCTGTTGATCCGTTTTTGAGTTATGCGATAACACACGAAAGGCAATTGATTTCTATATATAAAGATTTTTAATTCTTTTGCTTTTTACAATCTCGCAAAATTATTTACCCATGCTATGCGTATACATATGTAATTGTGTATATAGTATGTTCGTTAGTTCTTTGAAATGACGCTATGAATTTTTCATAGGTATGAAATATCGTCGATAGTATCGATATTTATGTACTGGCGATAGTCAGTACCATCGATAGTTGCGATAGTTATGCGCCAGCCATACTATCGATAGTGCCATCGATAGTTTGCCACTATTAATTTGTACGTGAAATCCGAGTGGCGCAATTTGGCCAATGTGTGCACCACTGATTTAAATGTTTGATTGTGGTAATATATGTATGAATCAAGCTTTAGTGCGTTTGGCAACACGTTTATACCTTAAGGTGTATCCTACTTTAACTCTCAATAATCGATCAAACTTGTGGCTACTCTCCTGGTAAGATTCGGTCGGAAAGTACTTGAATTTTTTCTTTTTTATTCCAATCACATACATTGGCGCGGCGGCAGAAAACGCAACATTCTTATTAAACTTATCAAATTTTTTAAATAAATATATACAAATAAGTATAACCATGCACAGGCCCTTTGAATTTATATAATTATTTCTACGGAATGTTATAATGAATCCGTTACACGTAAATATCTAGTACTCTCCGATACGTTTGTTGCATCGATACTTTCATTCGATATTTTTAAAGAGTATATGGTGGTATGAACAATTGCAGCTACCTTCTTTTTCTCTACTTCTATTAGCACTGCAGTCAATTTATTGTTTTCTGCCATAGCTTTTTATGGTTTCGTTTAATTCACACATTTTCTGATTTTTTGTTTTTCTTACAGGTGTGTAGACTTCGCTGAGGGCTGAAGACAGTGGTGCCGAAAATGTAGTGAACGAAGCAGCTGGAACTGAGGAGCATGAAGGCAAAATTGGCAACGTAAGCGACTCTGGCACAGCTAAACAATAAAATAAAGTTATAAAACACTTTTAATTGGTAATAATAAAAATAAATAAAATTACCTGTTTTTTATCCACAACGACAGTATCAACATAATTTATTCGATAATTTCCCAGAAGCAGGAAAGCACTCGGTTCCTTGGCCTGCTTTATATTTTCTGCAAACGACAATCCATAGCATTACTAAAAGGAATGCTTATAAATTATATTCATTAGAGACCACTTAAATGTAGGAAGCAAATTTGCAGATTTCTCAAGCCTCAACCCCTACATCGATGCTACTATAGTCGAAGATATCACATGTAAAATTTGGTCCCGATTGGAGACGGTTAAGGCGTATCGCACACGGGACCCCTTTAACTGACTCCAATCGGTACCAAAAATTTATATGTGATATTTTCGATTATGGTAGTATGGCTTTGGGTATTAAATGAAAAAAAAATCTTTTAATTTTTTTAATTATCCATAAAGGAATCTGTATTTCACCCCCTGTAGCCTTAACCGTCTCCAATCGGGACCAAAATGTATATGTGATATCTGTAACCGTGGTATTACCGATTGACGGGGTGAGACTGGAACAATCGTTCATTTGATCTTTAAAGACCGTCCCGATTGGAGACGGTTAAGGCGTATCGCACACGGGACCCCTTTGCCTCACGCCTTAACCGACTCCAATCGGTACCAAAATTTATATGTGATATCTTCGACTATGGTAGTATGGATTTTGGGTATTAAATGAAAAAAAACTTTTAATTCTTTTAATTCTCCATAGAGGAATCTGTACTTCACCCCCTGTCGCCTTAACCGTCTCCAATCGGGACCAAAATTTATATGTGATATCTGTGACCGTGGTATTACCGATTGAGGGGGTGAGACTGGAACAATCGTTCATTTGAGCTTTAAAGACCACCCTAATGTACATCATATTTCTTACCCATATTTCATTGTGAAATTATGCATCTTCTATTTCACATCAATTTGGCGAATTCCAGCCGAGAAAACCGCCAGTGACTGTCCATTTCTGCGTAAATATGCGATTTCTTTCGCGGACCGCGCAATTCGCTGGGGTTTTCCTTCCACAAATCAACAAAAGCCTCATCCGCTGCACGTACCCTAGAAATTATAGATTTCTTATTATTTTCCTTCTTTATAGCTTAAAATACATATGTATATATTTTAGACGCTGGCAGTCAACTGAAAAACTGGAGTTTGCGATTAAACTCGCTAGCGGTAGAAAATCCAGCCTCTTATTGGAAACGTTCCCAATATAAGTTTGCACATAATTTTCTTCCGCTTATTCAATATTTCAATTTGACTTATCGACGCCTTCAAACCATACCATGCTAAGTCACCGTAGACTTAGTCAGACTTGGCATAGTATGGTTTTGGGGCATCGATATGAAATGTTTAAAGCCAGGCATGTTAGTAAATAATAAAAGTTGTTTAAAAAAATAAATTTAGGCATGTCATTAAGCAAGCTGTCTCACAAAAACCAAATAAATCAACATTTCGAACTTTGTACACAATTTACAAAAATTCAAAAAAGATTATTAAAAATTTCAAACCTTTTAATCATATATCTCAGAAAACTTTTCTAGAACGCCCTACTTCAGATCTTGGTTGAAGAATGCCCTATTTCGGAACTTGATTGAAAAATGGCCTATCTCATAATTTGGTTGAAGAACGCTCTTTTCTAGAATTTGGTACAAAAACTCCCTATCTCAACTGAAAATATATTGACTTTATGTGGAGATAGGACGTTTTTAAATAGGCAGCTGAGATAGGGCGCTTTTGAACCGAATTCTAGAATAAAGCGTTCTTCAACCAAATTATGAGATAAGGCGTTTTTCAATCAAGTTCTATAATAGGGCGTTCTTAAAAAATTTTCTGAGACAGGGCGTTTTCGACCCGGCTGCCGAGGTAGATCGATCTTCCGATCAG
>NW_023458555.1:95807762-95819509 GCF_013731165.1 Rhagoletis pomonella | reverse complement strand
GATTGAGATTATACATATACGTGAACATACTTTTACTTTAATAGTGTTATCATCCAAACAATAAACATTTTAAGTTGAGTATGCAAATTTTTATGCATCTAACATTGCACGCCTAGAGCGCATTCAAAAGAAATGTGTACGATTCGCCAGACATTCTTAACTCTTTACTCTCCGCATGCGCTCTTACAATGCACGTTATTCGTTAATTGATTAAAATTCCCTTGAACACAGAGGAAGGGTGAACTCTTTTATTTTTATTGCAGATATCATTAGTGGCAAAATTAATTGCTCTGGGTTGTTAGAGCCTATTTCTTTTAATGTTCTTCTTAAATACCTAAGACATAATACTAAATAAATTTGCATCGAACTAATTATGCTTTAAATGAGCCTATCACTAGGTCGCTTTTAGAATTCAATAAAAGGTTTATAAATTGAAAAATGAATGAAAACGCCAATTTATAAAGCTCTTTAAACCTACTTTATTTTTTATGAATAAGGCAATTAGTCTCTAAGGATGTAATATTACATTGACTTGAATAAATAAATAAAATGTTCCCGCTACCTTCTCTTCTATGTTGTGTAGAAATTTAATAGCTGCATCGATTACCAGTATCTCACTAGAACAAAATATTAGTAGTTTTAGGTGACTTTTTGGTCGACTAGAGTATGCTAAGATTTTCAATATAATCACATAAATCACGAAAACCAACCACTTACACCCAGTTAACGGGACACCGCCTGTCTAGAGCAATAACATTGTGTAATAAAAAATTGCAATATAACCTTATTTTATCGTCTTTGGCCTTTTGTGTGGTTATCAATTAACATTGTTTGTTTGTTTGTTTTTTATTTACACTGTACGGCAAAATCAACTTTTTTTCTGGGTATTGGACCAAACTAATTTTTTGAAGAGATTGAGTATAGGTAAAACGGTAATTTCTCCGTTTTTCGAAGTTGGCCTAAGAAATCGAGATATGGGCCTTCGAAGTTCGAAATAGGATCTTTGGTAAAAAATTATATTTAATTATGTTAATATAATTATTATGTAAATAACTAAAAACCTAAAAATATAGATGTAGTCCCCTATTTGCTCTTATTTAAATGGTATATACCTTTTTTTGTGCAAAGTTATATTACAGGTGCTATAAGGGGCCAAAGTTCAGGTCTTCGAAAAATTAAATTACTTATATTGTAAACAATTTTTAACGGATTTTTTAAAAAATTTATACCATTGTAAAGGCGATTGAACCCCCTTTCTTTCAATATACATATTTGTATATTCGCATATTTAGCAAAAATACATCCAAATGAATAAATAACTTTTTTATAAAAAAAATATTTTAAACAAAAAAGTTAATAACAGTTTTTTTAAAATTTGGTACCGTTGTTAGGACGATTATTTCCCCTTTCTTCTGATATGCATATTTGTATACTTCGTATATAAATAATATATTCGTATATAAGTAATATGAGAAAAAAGATATTTAAAGGAAAAAACACTTTTTTATGAAAAAAATTTAAACAAAAAAATTACTAACCAGTTTTTAAAAAGTTGGTATCGTTGTAAAGACGATTAAATCCCCTTTCTTTTGATATGCATATTTGTATAACTTGTATATAAAAATTTGAGAACAACCACATTTAAAAGAAAAAGTGACTTTTTTATAAAAAAAAATATATTTTAAACAATAAAATTACCAACCGATTTTTAAACAATTGATACCGTTTTAAAGGCGATTAAACCCCCTTTCTTCTGATATGCAAAAAATACAATGATTTCCTCATAAAAATATTTTAAACAAAAAATTACTAATACGTAATACAATTGAATACTTTATTTAAATTAACAGAAAAATATCTCTAATTTGCATATATAACCTGTTATGTGAAAAATCAAACACCATGGAGTTTTTATATTTTTATATGCCTTAGACTTCTGTTACATATACTTTTGCTTTATTTTTAACAAGGCTGTGGGTGAAAAAGAACGAATTAATGCTTGAAACACTAATTACTGTTTGTTTTATTTAAATATGGCATTTAATAGTATCTAGTAGTATTATAGTAGTATTTGGAATTTTTTGTAAAATTTTTTTTTATAAGAAAAAATTGGTATTTTTTCCTTTTAAGAGTTTTTTCTCAAATTTTCAAATGCAAATATGCATATTAGATGAAGTGAGATGAGTAATTTTTTTGTTAAAATTTTTTTTTGTAAATAAAGTTATTTATTCATTTAAATGTGTTTTTTTTCGAATTTCTATTCACGAGGTATATAAATATGCATATTCGAAGAAAGGAGGTTTAATCGCCTTTACAACGATACCGATTTTTTAAAAATTGGTTATTAATTTTCTGGTTTCAAAATATTTTTTTTATACAAAAAAAGTTATTTTTTCATTTAAATGTGTTTTTTCTAAAATTTTTACATACGAAGTATACAAAGATGCATATCACAAGAAAGGGAGTTCAAAATTTTCTGAAATATTAAGTTTTGAATTTATATATAATATAAGTTTACACAAAAAAATGTATATACCATTTAAATAAGAGCAAAAGGCGGACGACTGTATTTTTACTTTTTTTGCTTTTTACATGCAATAATTAAAAATAATTTTTTACCAAGGGTCCAATTTTGAACTTTGAGGGCCCATATCTCGATTTCAGAGGGTAACTTCGAAAAACGGAGAAATTGCTTTTTTTAAGTCTTTTAAGTCTCAGTAACTTAAAAAAAATTGGTTTGGTCCAATAACCAACCGAGTGCTGTACAGTGTTATTGATTTATCCTAACACAAAAATTTTACAATTATTTTATAGTGCTAGTCACGCGTTTACAATTTTTGATTAAATCTAAAATAACATATGTATATGACACAGTGTATTACAATTTAGAATATAAATATTTGGAAAAAGAGGGAGAGGGCGGGGAAAGAGAAGCAAAATAATAATAACTAGAGTTCCAGTTACTGTCGAAATTCGACAGTTTTTCTAGTTTTAGAAGCCTTGGAGAGGTTTTCTAACTTAACACGTAGCGATACTTATATGGTACAAATTAACTAACCGGAAAATCTTCTGCTAAAAGGTAACTAATTTTTATTTTATCTGAGATGGTCTGTGGAGGACTTCGGCAGGACTTGGAATTGACCCGATACATTCAAGTTTATCGATAAATTTCGATGATTTGATACATATCGATAGTTCGATGAATTTCAAGAACACTAAAATTCGATAACTCAGCAAAATTCGTTAACTCGACCAATTTCGATAACTGTGAAATTCAATGGCTCGATAAATTTTGATAACTAAAAAATTTAAAAACTTTGGATATCTTTATAAATTTTTACTTTTGACATCTCCACATTTTTCGAAAACTATCTAAACCTTGAAATTTCGATAAATCGATATATTTTGAAAATTCCATAAACTTTGCTTTGTTGAACCAACCAATTTTAGTAGATCAATAATTATCGATAACTCTGTAAATTGAAAGAACACCATGCATTACGACTCCTCTATATATTTTGTTAAGTCTATAAATAATGATAATTCAATAAATATCGATAACTTGATACATTTCTTTAACTTGACAAATTTCGTTAATCCCACACGTTTTTATAGCTCGATAGCTATCCGTAAATTTGGACAACTAAGTTTCTGTGTCTATAAATTTCGACAACTCAGTAAACATTGATCAGTTTGAATAATTCGATACGTTGCGATAACTTAATAAGCATGGATAAATTTCGATAATTATAAACTTCGATAATTCGATAAATTTCAGTACACCTTTATGGCTGATTTTATTTCGATTCCTATCTTTTAACCCAATTCTTATGTATTTCTCATTGTCTCCATTTTCGCCCTTATCTCAATTTTCGTCTTTATCTTCACTTTTGCCTTTTTTTTCTTCATCGTTATCACTTGTTTCTTCATCTTCATATTTATCTTTATTTCAAAGTTTAATTTCAAATACGAAGTAAAACAAAATGCGAAACAGCTTAAATTGAACAGGTTGCAAAAACAACCATACACAAATATGGAAATTTTTAAACGACGATTTTCAACCTATTTCGAAACTATAAAAACTCTCCTCATCTACAGAAAATTATCTTTCCAACGGTGTTTTTGGTTTTGAAATCGGTAACTTTACCTTGGTCTACATCTTTGTTTTTATCTTTCACATCTTTGCTTATATCCTTTCTTTTTCTATTCACGTAGATGAGATGAGGTGCGATGACGTGATAAGATGTGACGTGATTTTATGTGATGTGATAGGATGTCATGTCATGTGTTGTCATATCCTCTGATGTCATGTCATACCATATGATGTCATATCATGTGATGCCACGTCATGTAATGCCATGTCATATCATATCATGTGATGTCAAGTCATGTGATGTCATCCCATATAATGTGATGTCATATCATATGATGTCATGTCACGTGATATCGTGTGATGTGATATCATATTATGTGATGTAATATCATATGATGTCTCTCCATATCATGTGATATAATGTGATGTGATGTCATTTAATATTATCACGTTCCATGTTCCGATTATTATATGGATAACCCTGTTGATAACTGTGCCGATAAAAATACCGATAACAATATCCATAAACATATAGAAAAATACAGCGATTGCAAAATCGATTAATTCATCGATAAATATAACAATCATCAGTATCGGTTATTGTACATATCGATAACAATATAAATTAATTATTTAATCGATTGTTATACCGATAATAATATCCATTATTGTATCGATAACAATATCGATTATTATATTGATTATTATATCGATTACAATAGCTGTTATTTAATCAATAACAGTATCGATAACAACATCGATTATTTTATCGATAGCAATGTCGATTATTATATCGATAAAAATATCGGGTTTTATCTCGATAACAATATCGATCTTCAACCTCATCCTTTTCTTCATATTTATCTTTATTTTTGCATATTCCTCTTCACCTTTACCTTAAAGTGTTTAAATTTGCTTTGATCTTCGTTTTTGCCTGTACCTCTAGGCATCTTTGTTTTCGTTTTTATTCTCAAACCGCTAAACCGTGCATTATTCCCTTGAATTTGACAATTTGCTCCCAACCATCCAACTACCGCTAAAGAAGTTTACTTCATAAATTCAAGAAATGTTCTTATCCTTTTAGTTACCCTAATTCTTATGTATCTGTCATTGTCTCCATTTTCGTCTTTATCTTCACTTTTGCCTTTTTTTTACTTCATCGTTCTCATTTATTTTTTCATCTTCTTTATTTCAAAGCTTAATTTCAAATGTGTAGTGAAACAAAAGGCGAAACAGGCCAAATTGAACATGTTGCAGAAACATCTATACACAATTCGAAACTGTTTAAACAACGGTTTTGGCCGTAATTTTCAACCAATTGTGAAAACTAAAAAACTCTGCTCATCTACGGAAAAATGCCTTTCCAACGGTGTTCTTGGTTTTGAGATCGGTTCGGTAGAATCGCCAAACTAACGGAGACAAAATTTATGTTAGCGTATTAATATATAGATAAGTAAAAAAATAAAACGAAATATAAATAAAATGTTCATAATAATAAGTAGGAATTTCAGGTACATACAGAGTAAACAAATTTATATAGTAATTGCATTCATTGCTATAATAATTAGTTAATTGGGTTTTAAAAGGCAGCGCATTTTTTAGTTTTCTTAGGGCCATTTTCTAATGTAAGCAGTAAAGTTGCCTTTACTAACAGGGCAGATAAATTGCTCCTCATTTTAAAGTGTTTTGGTTTTCTTATCTTACCGGTAAAAATAAATTTGTTATTCCGTAGAGTGAAACTTCACTACATTTCCGAGAGTGAAACTTCACTACATTCGTCATATAATTTCAAAGGTTGGCAATGCCACATAAGCAAATATAGAGCAAGAGCAACTGTTAGTAAAAACCAAAACCTTGGTGGAAATATCTAATATATCTGACTCATGAACCAAAACCGAACCAAAATTTAAAGTTGGATACACATTTTTAGAGGTTGCATCGGGTGAGCAACAATTTATCGATTTGAGAAATTAATTCGCTGACGAGAAAACGAAAACTCGTATATCGAGACGATAAAGTGGCCGGTAATCTAAAGGTTAGATGAGGAAACGGCCCTTAACCTAATAGGAAGAGAGTTCCAAAGACGTATGGAATTGATAAAAAACTGACGTTCAGAGGCAAGGGTTCGATATTTGGTGTGTACTAAAAGTTCAGACCTCGCTGACTGGAAAAATTTAAGTATTTCGTACAAATAACTAGGCTCCTTAGAATTTATAATTTTGTGTAAGGCTACAAGTGTTCTAACTTTTAATAGGTCATCAAACGAAACGCTGAATAACTTTTTAGAAAATGTTGAGACATGGTCAAGTCTTTTTAACCCGTACACATATCTGGCAATTTTGTTATAGACAACATTCAACTTTTTCTTACATACACAGTCACAATTTGCATAATTTTCACATCCATAAAGAAGCATAGGTATTACGTACGCTTTAGCTAATAGTAGTCTTATATTAATTGGAGTGAAATACTGTCCTGCCAGAGTGTACGAAGCATTCCATACACTTTACCTACTGTGTTAAAGATGTCCTAATTCAATGTCAATGTGTTGTTAAAGATGACACCAAGATTTTTAGCCCTGTCAACACATTCTAATTCAGATTTATCTAGCCTAATTTTGTCGAGGTAATTAATATAGAGATATTTTAAATGAATTACAATACATTTAGACTTTCCCGGATTAAGGCATAAACCATTCATTGAGGCCCAATTAGCTACACGGGACAAGTCAGAATTTAGGTCACTAATACAATTACGGACACGATCAACAGAACAGCTTACATACAATTGCACATCATCAGCATAAATGTGTACATTACAGTTTTACAACACTTTAAGAAGGTCGTTAATGTATAGGACGAATAGAAGCGGGGCGAGGATTGACCCTTTCGGTACTTCTTTAGATACGGCCAGGAAATCAGACGTTATGCCGCCAATATTCACAGCTTGAGATCTGTCGCCAAGGTAAGACCTGATCAGAGCAGTTGCGTGATCTGAGAAATTAAATAAGTTTCTCAACTTAAGGCATATAAATTTATGATCCACAGTGTCAAAAGCTTTAGAGTGGTCGAGAAGTGTCAGAAAACTGATGTTTTTGGCACCAATTTGCGATCTGATGCTCTCCGTTATATCCAAAAGACCCGTTGTTCAGCTTCTAGTAGCTCTGAAGCCCGATTGACGGTTGGTCAAGAGATTGTTATCATACACATATGCACAAATTTGTTTGTGCAGGATACGCTCGATTACTTTTGACTAGAAAGGCAAAACAGATATAGGCCGAAACTCATTGTTTGTCTTCCGAATAGGTATAACCTTAGCGACTTTCCAACATTTCGGAAAAACGCAAGTTGTCAAAATAGCATTGATTAGAAAAGTCAAATGTGGCAGAACCTTTGGAAGAATAATCTTAAGAATTCCATGAAGTCCAGCTGCTTTGGACTTAATGGAGAGTATGGCTTGGACAACATCGCAATCATCAACACCGCCAAAAATAAAAGGACTAGCATTAACATTTACACAATCACGGTAGTACTCATAACATACATTATCACCAGATACAGTTTGTCTTACAAAGGACTTATTTATCTCATTGACATCCGAAGTGGAGGGAGCATATTCTACGGATTTGCCTACTCCAATCTTCTTAATGGTGATTCAGGTTTGAGTTTACTGCAGTTTCGAGTTTTTCTTTGTAAAACATTAACTTAGCCGACTTTACGGCTTTGTTAACTGCAACACGGGCTCTTTTAAAACGACTTTGTGTTTCCGGAGATTTGTACCGTTTCCATCGCGAGTAAGCGTGATTACGAGTGGCTATCAGGTTTTTTTACCGCACAATTAAACAAGGGTCTGCTTTGGTTTTTTAATACTTTCAGCTTGACGGGAACGAAGTTGTCGAAAAGCATATTTATTTGATCTTGCAAGAACAACGTCCTTTCATCGATGGATTGAAAGTTCTGATTAAGTCCCTAGTTAACCGAATCGACCGCAGCTGCGAGAGAATTATAGTCAATGTTTTTAAAGTCGCGATAGGAGAAAGAAGTTGGCGATTCGGATATTTGGAAGTCAAATATCAGAAATATTAAGTCATGTTTTGAAAATGTTGGTGCAGATAGTTGATTGTAATAGAGGGATTTCCGCAGATCACTTACAAAGAATACAACTAAAATTGTGCTGTTAGTAGAGGTGAAATGCGTTGGCAAGGAACTATTTATCGGGAAGAGCCCCAGCGACCCCATACTCTATCTTATAATGGTATCCATGAGCAAGTTGCTATTAAAGTCCCCTGCAAATAAAATGTCATTATAGTTCACGAGTAGCGGTTCCAAGAAATCCGAAAAGTCCGTAAAGTTGACACTGCGGTTAGGCCTATATACACACCCAACAAGAATCTATATATATAATACGCGAAGGGATTTTTTGTGCAGCATAAAAGATCGGTACTGTTCGCCCGATTTTCAAAAATGACATGTCAAATTAAAGCCCTTGGTCTGCAGATGTGCAATAAGGTTTTACTTTATCGAAAAGAGTTGCCACCTGTTAAAAATTGTATTCAAATAATTTAATAATGAATGCCATCAGATACACACCTTTCGTTCGGTTTTCAAATGTGAGTTGTCAAAATCAAAGGGGTCCGACTTTAATTATTTATTTATTTATTTGTTTTCTTACAGACAAATGAGAATATAACATTTAGATATTTAAGTATGTGTGATATATTACAGAATAGGCTAATTATAGATATTAATTTATAATAATAATAATAATAATAATAATGACATAAAATAGCAGGTTTGGTAGCTGGCGAGGCCTAGTCTTCAGTCTACTTTTGTGTGCGGCAGGCGGAAAGACCTAGTTTCCGCTCCGCGCTGCGGACAGGCTGTTGATCAAGGTCGGTAAGGCCGGGTTTCCGATCCATGTTCCCGAAGACATTACTTTGTATGTGGGGCAGGCGGAAAGCTCTGGTTTCCGCTCCGTGCTATGCACAAGCTGTTGATCGTGGTCGGAAAGAACGAGTTTCAGATCCATGTTCCCGAAGTCATTACTTTTAATGTGTAGCAGGCGGAAAGCTCTAGGGTCCGCTCCGCACTGTGGACAAGCTGTTCATCATGGTCGGAAAGAACGAGTTTCCGATCCATGCTCGTATTGTCTTACGTGGTCGCGAAAATATACGAAGCCGATTACATTTGTACTAAGCAGTCATATATATTGAGTAATTTATCGTTCGCGGTTAAAGATATTAACTTATTTAGTTATAAAAAAGCGATTCACGTTTACGTTGACCTCATAAACTGAACAGAAATACAGTTCACCAGCTGAACGATAAGGTTCAATGTAAGGGTTTACATGTTATTTATTCAAAATTTCAAGTAAGGTTTTCTTAATGGTAAAATGTGAGTCGGAGGTGTCAAAATAGTCGTAATGCTTATTAAAGTCTTGGCATAGGCAACGAAAAGCATCATGCATTTCAAAATTTGATCTACAAATAGTTAGCTTAATGGGCTTTTAATGTCTAGATGGCCTAGAAGGAATACAAAACTTGATCTGGTTCAGTAGGAACGGACTATTGACCATTCCGTTCAAGATCTTAATCATGAACAAAACCCCGAGCATCTCTCTTCGGCTCTGCAGAGTTGGCAAATTTATGAGCTTCAAGCTGCCTTTGTACGGTGGGAGATTTAATGTCGAATCCCAAGGCAAATCATTTAATTGTTTCTGTACCGACTCGATTCTGTCAAAGTGCGTTTGATATCTAGGGTTCCATACGACGGACCCGTATTCTAAGATCGACCTGACTAGGGAGGTGAACAGAACTTAAGTGACATAAGGATCTCTGAATTTTTCCTTTTTGGTTGTTGTTTTTTCCGACAGGGTGGGTGTATGAATGATGTATTATGGAACGAATTTCCGTCATCCCTTGTCAAATTTGGTTTGGAGACAAACCGGTTTCGGCGTTGCGCCATCTTCAGTGTCATTTTTCGTTCTGCATAATTTTTGTTTGTTGCTCGTATTTATACTCCTTGTTATCTACCTCTTTCTTTTGTTAGGTACGTCTTTTTAATTTTGCAGTGTTTGCGGTACTCAATAGGTAAATGAATTGTTTTGGCTCGTTTTTGACGGCAGGTAGAAGTCCGTCTCTCTCTCTGAATCCTTTAGCCCAAGGTTAGGTGTGCAATAAGGCTTAACTTTTTCGAAAAGAGTTGCCACCTTTTAAAAAATTAAGTTCAAAATAATACGCGAAGGCATTTTTTGTTCCGCATAAACGATCTGCACCGTTCGGGTGTCAAATTAAATCGCTTAGCCAATAGATGAATATAAACTATATAATAAGCAATACCGTCATAACAGCACCGTTCATTTGATTTGCCTAAATAAGGTTTCGAACTAAAACTCTTGGATTGCGGATATGCAATAAGGTTTTGAAAAGAGTTGCCACCTTTTAAAAAATTTCATTCAAATTACCTATCAGTGGAAAGGGTTTTGAAAATATTTGTTTCTTAACTTAACTTAAGGAGCGTTGCCACCTGTTTAAAAAATTAAATTCGATTTGAATTAAGAAAATTAATTAGGAGAAATAGGTTTCAACATATGGGCGCATAACGAAAGGGGCTTCAGAAGGTGCCATTTGAAAATATTTTTAAGAGGGTTGCCACCTTCTTGCAATATCGAATTTAATTAACTTGTCCAGAAGTTATATGAAATGTCAAAATAATGATGTGAAACGAAAGAATATTAAGAAGACTTTAGTTTGAACACACAAAATATTTTTGAGGTGTTGGAAGAGGGTTAAAACCCGTTTAAAAATTAAATTCAAATTATTAAATAAGTTAAATGAACTACTAAAATATGGGTATCAATAGAAGGGGGGTTGAAAAATCTTTATTTCTAAACTATATTTAGTGGAGTTGCCACATGTTTAATTAATATAATTCATCAGTTGATTAAAATATGTATCGCAATGTTAGACGAAGAATATCTTAGCGTGATACTACTTTTCAAAAGGGCTGCGACCTGTTTAAAAAGTCGAATTAAACTATATCTATTACATTGTTTATACCGACCCATAAAACGCTTTGACCCAGTTCGCTGTGATTCAAAACGGAAGCATAAACCAACTTTCAATATGCTCAGAAATTCAAAAGTGTATTGACTCGAATTTGTTCTCAAATCGCTGTCATTTGACGCGAAGTGAAAAAAGGCTGCTTTTCTTTATAGAGTCCATTTTAAATTTGAATTATTATTATAACAAATTAGAATTCTTGTTCGCTTTCATTTTTGTCCACCAATAAATTTTGCTTACTTTTGAATACGGTTTAGCGAGTGCACTGAGGTATAAATGCTTGAAAGAAATATGTGTTGAGTCAAACCAGTCTTTTGTTAGAGCGGTTCTTGCCTAGATATAAACAAGATATATATATATATTACGTGAAAGGACTTTTTGTCCAAGTCATCAGATCTGAACCATTCGTTTGATTTTCAAAATAAATAGAATAAAAAAAACTTTTTAATATACAACGCTTTTATAAATGGACTAAAAAGTAGAAAATAATATTTCTCAGTCCCATAGAATTTGTTTTGATAACTTTTGATTTTGAAATTTTAGCAAAAGTCATTATAAACAATCTATGAAATTGAAAATGAAAAACGTGGAGCG
>NW_023458555.1:95799431-95807662 GCF_013731165.1 Rhagoletis pomonella | reverse complement strand
AGTCATTATAAACAATCTATGAAATTGA
Organism: Rhagoletis pomonella; assembly: GCF_013731165.1. NCBI lineage: Eukaryota > Metazoa > Arthropoda > Insecta > Diptera > Tephritidae > Rhagoletis > Rhagoletis pomonella. The sequence continues at coordinate 95,807,634 of NW_023458555.1, read as the reverse complement.
AAATGAAAAACGTGGAGCGCATGCAATACAAAGCATTCGATTTAATTGACAATAGTCAACCTACATAACGTAGACCTAAAATTTCTACAGCGAAAGTAGAACTTTGAAATCGATTTTAAGCGGTCGTTATTCATATACCCACATACATAAATACATATATTACTTTTCATATCAATTCAAGTGTATTACATGCGCCCCACGCTTTTCATTTTCAATTTCATAGATTGTTTGTAATGACTTTTGCTAAAATTTCAAAATCAAAAGTTATCAAAACAAATTCAATGGGGCTGAGAAATATTATTTTCTACTTTTTAGTCCATTTATAAAAGCGTTATGTCTGAATAAAATTTTGCAATAGATATTAAAATAATTCAACGATATTAATAGAAAGGTGCACACACATGCATTTACATATGTATGTACATACAAACGAGCACCAATTAATTTTATTTAAAGAAATGGCGTGTCGTCTATTTCCGCTGTAGCAAACGAAGTACATAGGGCGACTTCTAGATGTCATCTACCTCGCCCTATTCATTGCGGATGTCGCCCTATGCACTATACTTTTTTATAGGAGCTTTTCAAAGCAAAGGTTTTATGGTGTCGGACACACAACATTGAAAGTTTCTGGATCCACTACATTGAAAGTTTCCGGACACACAACATTGCAAGTTGATAAAAAAGCTGTAAAATGAGGTTTCAAATTAAAGGGCTTGATATGTAGATGTGCAGTAGGCTTTTACTTTTCCTGAAAGAATGGCAACCTTTTAAAAACTCAAGTTGGGATTATTTATAAATCAATACCATAATATCCCCATCCTTCGCTTGATTTTCAAAAATGAGGTCTCAAATTAAAAGGCTTGGTCGCAGATGTGCAATGAGGTTTTACTTTTTGAAAAGAGGTATCAGTCGAAATGGTTATTAAAAGCTTTGCTTCTTAACTGTGAGAGTGTTTCCCCTGTTTAAAAAATCAAATTAAATTTTAAACAGGGAAATTACATAGGTAATTTACAAAATGTTCCCCCACAGGGGTTCAGACTAGAGATGGGCACGGGCCGGGCTATTGGCGGGGGCCCACCGGGGCACGGACCGGAATATTTGCTGTCAGCATTAACTCATGCATGCATGGGCGTTCAGTAAAATTTTATAAAAGCACGAATAAGCACAAAAAAGCCCGTTGCTAACACTACAAATTTAGACAAGCTTTTGTTTTTATACAAAAAAACTACACATTTAAAGCTCTTTTGATAAGAGAAAAGCAAAAAAATAAATATTTGGAAACCGATAGAAAAAAAATAAGATACTTAGTAGTTTTGTTTACATATTTGTACTTAAAATACCTTCCACTTTTACTACTTCCCAGAAAATATATTATAAAAATATTTGATAAAAAAAAATTGATTCGCTTTAGTAAATATACATACATAAACACAAAATTAAAAATATGTACATATGTATACATACAATAAAAATTGGCTCTTTATTTCCGGGCTGGGACGTGTCCCGTCGTGCTGTGCCGGACCGGGCCGGGCCCCACTAAAGTTCTTAACGTGCGGGCTCGTGCGTGTTTTTTGAAGTTGATTTTGCACTCGTGCCGGGCCGGACCTGAAAATTTAGGCCCATGCCCATCTCTAGTCCAGACTAAAAGAGTTTAAAAAGGTTTTAATTTGAAATGGTTGCCACCTGCTTTAAAAGCCGAATTTAGTTATAATATAGTATTAAAATATGGGTGTTATATGAAAGGGTGTCAAGAAATCTTCAGTTTAAACATACAAATTTTTTGTTTGATGATTTGAAAAGAGTTGCCAGCTGTTGATAAAAAATTAAATTCAATTTAACTCTTCAGGTAATAGAATTATGTATCAAAGTATCAGACGAAAGAGCTTTAAAAGATTTCAGTTTGAAAATGCTTCGCAGAAGGTTGCCACCTGTTTGAAAAGCTTAATTTATTTAGCTTTTACACAATTTTATTGAAATATTAAAATATGAGTGGCAAAAGAAAGAGTTTAAATAAAACTTTAGTTTGAAAATATTTTTTGTTAGGGTTGCCATCTATTCGATTTTTATTTTGAGCGATTCAGTTCGGTAACTGTGTTATCAGCTGTCTCGATGAAGTCAATTGGCCCCCTCGAGCCGCGATTTCACGCCCTTAGACATTTTTGTGCCATGCCGTAAAGGACCGATGCGAACAATCTATTAACGATTCGTCCATCTGTTTAAAATATTTAACTAAATTTTGGCTTCGTAACGCCATGCGGGTTCACAAGTCTTTTTTTTATTGTGTGAACACATATTCGACCAAAGTACCACAAGACGATACAAAATTTAGTTTACAAGACAGACCAGTTTTTACATATATTGATATACCTCCACCATGACCATGCCTATCAGCTCTAAAAAGTAGATAACCATTTACATGCAGAATATTATTGTTGTGGTGCGTGGAAAACCACGTTTCGGATATACACCCAACATGAGTATCTGAATTTTCGATGAGGTATCTAAATTCATCGATTTTTTTTTAAACAAACTTACCTTAACATTGTACGTTGTCAAAAATTGATCACTTACACTTATTTAGCCGGACAATGTATCGCTTACAAGCTCGCAAAAATGCCAAAAATTTTTAAAAAATCGACCTATGACATCGCACTTTAAGTTTATCATGGACGTAGAAGAACGCATTATACATGTAAAAATAATGTGCTTACATCGCGTCCGCGGGACAAACCTATTGTAAGTGATCGGCAAAGTCGCCCTCGTAAGAATTTTTACTGAAATCAAAAATTTTTAACTCGTGTAATGAGGACTTCTCCTTTTTTTAATCGGGGTCGGCAGAGTCATCTTCGTACTCTGATTTTTCGTCGATATTTGCGATGTGTGACCCCAAAGTATCTCCTAATGAAGTTTTCGAATCTGTAAATAAATTGCTAAATAATACATTTTATTTATTTATTTATTTATTATTATAATCTATGAACAATAAATTCTTACAGACTATAGGAAGGTTAAAAAAGTATTTAATTTAGCTACTTAATTTAGGTAATTGAGTTTAAAATGTACACAAATAATGACTTTGGTAGCGAAAAATCGATATCGATAGAATTAGAGATTATATTGAACTCATTAGCAGCTCGGCAGAGGGGCGCATTCCGCGCGTAATTCGTTTTACAATTACTACAATAAACGTATAGCAGAACCGAAGTGATCTTTGCGGAACATTAAAATGAATACGTTCTAAGAGGTAAGGACAGCCAACAGTTCCTTGAATGATGCCGAACACAAAAGTTAGGGAAAGGACAGACCTCCTTTTTTTCCAAAGAATTTAAACTAATCAGCAATGAGCGATCACTATAGGAAGGAATTGGGTCAGAGAAACGTAAGGAGCGTAAAGCATATCTAAGGAACACCTTTTGAACGCGCTCGATCCTGTCAATCTTAATTTGATGGGACGGACGCCAGATAAAAGCAGCATACTCCAAATGGCAGCGCACGAACGCGGTATATAATCATTTTAAGGTATATGGATTAGAGAACTCAGCACTATTCCTCCTGACGAAGCCGAGTATAGTATATGATTTAGAAATTATGAAATCGATGTGGCGATTAAAGGAGAGCTTGGTGTCAAATATAACACCAAGGTCCTTAATTTCTCTGATAAGCTGCCGCGTGCTTCCTGAGATACGATAAGAGGTAACAAACACATTTGGAGACTTAAAAAGGTTACATGAAAACATTTATTGACATTAAGGGAAAAGCGCGATTGGAGGCACCAAGCATGTAAGTTCTTAAGCTCTGTTTGAAGTTTGAGCATGTCGGCAGTGTTCGTTATATTCGAGAATATTTTCAAATCGTCGGCGTATAACAGATAATTTGAAAAAGAGAAGCATGAACTAATGTCATTTATAAACGAAACAAAAGGCATTGGCCCAAGAATACTACCTTGTGGCACGCCCGAGGTCGGGACGAAGATATCAGACGAAAAATGGTCTACCGTTAGTTCAGTTTAAGAAGACAGAATGGAAACCTAGGCGTTCGAGCTTCGCGACTAAAATTCTGTGCGACACATTGTCGAAAGCCTTCGAAAAGTCTGTGTAGATACAATCCACCTGAGATGCATTAGAAAAAGCCGAAATACAATATTCACTAAAGACCGCAAGATTTGAGACCGTGGAGCGCCCAGGTACAAAACCATGTTGGTTTGGGCAAATAAGGCTCTTGACCGAGAAATACATTTTATTCTTAACGATGCATTCGAACAGTTTAGACACGGTAGACAGTTTAGAAATCGGTCTATAGTTACTAATGTCGTTTTTGTTTCCGCTTTTGAAAATTGGAGTTATAGAGGCCAATTTCCAAACATCTAAAAATACCCGAGTAGAAAGAGACTTGTTAAAGATAATTTTTTAATGGAAAGATCAGTGCCGAACAGTTTTTAATAAAAGTGCGGATACTCCATCAATGTCAGTTCTTGCGGAAGTCTTAAGATCAACAACACCTTTCACTACATCATCGTATGAGAGGTATAGGGAACCAAAGCTGAATGAGGAAATAACACCGGATGCAGGGCCAATATCAAGATTTGTGTCTAAATCACATTCGAAATTAGATTTGAAGAAATCAGCGAACAGATTAGCAACATCAGCGGGAGTATCCCCAGATTTATTATTGAGGAAAACTGAAGAGGGAATAGTAGAACATGATTTTTTAGATTTAACAAAATTCCAGAAGGCTTTGGGGTTAGATTTAATATGAAGTTCGAAATTAAGGACATAATTTTTATGGAGAAACTGGTCAAGGCAGTTAAACTCTTTTAAAAACCGCTTGTACATTGAGTAGTTACTCGGACTATTGGTTGATTTATACTTTTTGTAATATTTATTTCGCTGATTTTTTGAGCTTCTTTAATCGAGAATTATACCAAGGTAGTTTATATGGCTTACTTTTGACGGTGGGAATGTTGGCAGAGCAAATGTCAAAGAAAATTGTCTTGAAGGTGTTAAAGCAGTTGTCGGCATCCAAGTCGTCGAGCAAGTCGGACCAGTTCAGGTCTGCGAACAAATTGTTAATGCCTTCAAAGTCACAGCGAGCGTAATTGAAGGCAATATTATTAGTACCTATAGTGGTCGGTGCGAAATGATAAAATTCCATGTTAAGAATGAGCGCAACATGATGCAGACCTGCTGCTGTAATTGGGGCAAGACATTTGGTAATGTTGTAATTTACCCCATCACAAATGAAAATTAAATCTAAAATTCTATCGAGCTCGTTTACATAATTATTAATTTGCGATAGGTTAAGACTAAGTAAATTATCAATAAGATAAGATTCAGGAAATGAAGAGAGATTAGTAGGAGTAAGCCCGTTGGTAGAATAACTATTTGACCACTTAATATTACTAAGATTAAAATCGCCGAATACACAGATAAAATTGTCCCCCATCGTATTGTGAACAAAACACGTAATGTTGCCATAATGAGCTCTATATAGGCTATCCACACTATTTGGTGGAATATACGACGCATATAAAAACAAAGAACCAGAAGTTGATGACCCATCAACACGAACGCAAAGCTGATCCAGTAGTGAGTCAGTGTTATTCAGGTTGATCAATGAAGCGCGGAATTTTCGATTCACTGCAATCAAGACGCCTCCGCCCCTGGAGCGACCAGTCTTAGCAGCGTATCTATCTTTCCGGAAGACAACAAGGAGCATGGGGTCGAAAAATTCCGCATCGAAAAAATCGGAAGTAAGCCATGTTTCAACAATAACCAAAATATCGAAGTCCTGTTGGGAGCTGAATGACATAACCAAATCAGTAGCTCGTTTCTGTAACAATTCTCTACCAAGGCGAATTAAGATATGAATTCGCCGCCCTGTTCTCTACTGCTAATGAGTAGTATAGAACGACGTATATTCTCTACCAGTAGAGAAATAATCGGTAGAGAAAAGTTACAGAAACGAGCTACAGATTTGGGTTTTAATCCGGAGATATTATGAAAATATATTCTTAAACCATTACAATTCTTAAGCATATCTGAATTAGCTTGTGGCGTAGTGGTGCTAACTGTGCTCCTTACGGCCCTCCTTGGGGAGAAAAAAGAAACGGGCGAACATTAACGCCAGCCGGCCACAGATCAGAGGAATGCAGCTTAGCGAACAGTGCAAGTCCAAGTTTGAAATTCACCCGTATGACAGCGTTTTCGGCAGCATGTTTTTTAATTAATTTGTAGCAAACAAGCTGGTTCCTATTAATGCCCGCGTGCTGTACGACATAGTCGATAATATTATCAGGCAATACAGTAGACTGGAACGAGGAAAGATGAAGCCATTTAATTCGAGCAACCCCTAAATCTGAACAGGAGTTGCAGACAACAATATTGAATGTTTGCGAGATCTAGGCAGCGCCGCCAAGGCAGTAGCAGAATTATCCGGCAAGTTGATCCCAGGAGAATGGGCACCGCCACTGGTACCAGCGATAGTAGCATAAGTTCGTGCATCAGCACCACCAGCAACGTCTCCAGAAGCGGCAGCAGGTGTAACAGCACCAGGCCCACAAGAGTGCGCACCGCCACTGATACCAGCAATAGCCGGGTATGTTCGTGCATCAGCACCACCCGCAACGCCCCCAGCAGTGCCAGAAGGTGTCGAGCGAGGCGAATGCACATTACCAGCAATGGGCCGTTTATTGGTTTGCTTGACGTCAGAACGCGCGGGAATTAAACCAACCTTAGCTTTGCGCACCTTAGCATTGGCAGCACCAACGCCACCAGCAGCACCGCCTGCATCAAGATCAGCGTCAGAAGACAAATTCAAAATATTACTGTTGCTCAGAGCATTTGGCAATGCATTAACAGCAGTATTATGGTGATGAGTAACGGTACCAGACCCACAAGAAACCGCGTCGCCACAGGTACCATCAATAGCAGGGCAAGTTTGTGTATCAGCACCACCAGCAACGTCGCCAGCATGTACCTGACATATTTTCATCTGTTAATTCATCGTAGCTTTCTGATTCGAATAAAATATCCTTGGGGATTGTTGGCCCTGGAACCATTTAAAATCAAGCTTCCCCCCCGTACTCCTTCTTGCCACAAAGGGTACAAATCTGTCAAGTTTTCTCTGTAGGCGTTGCGCTACATTTTTCCAATGTACGCCGATGTCAGCGCATGTTGAACGACTTCCGATTTGCATGGAGGAAGACTCGAACCATCGAAGTTCTTTGCATTTATACAGGGTTCGTATTTGCATACACATGCGCAGCATATCCTAACATTTTACGCTACCACACGTGTGCCGTGCATATAAAAAATTAAAAACTTACATCACATGTGTGTGCCGTTTGTTAATAAGCACAGGCACATGTGTGTACTTTATATTTATTTAAATAAAGCACACGCACATATGTGTTCTTTGCGTAGAGAAACGCATACACTTCGAATTCTAACTCGAATCTTAAAAACTATCTTTATACTTATGTATTTCTAAAAGGTATTTTTCTGTTAACAAACGACATCTCCTTTAATGTTTTATCAAATTTAATGATTAGTATCTCATTTTGAAGGGGAGAAGCTCATGTACATGTGAAAAGTAATCACGTTAAAATTTTTTTATTTATTAAAAGAAGGGGGTTTTAAAAATCTAGATCACTGTATCAGGTCAATAAAGCGCAATGTCTTTCATAATACCTCATAAAATTGAATGATTGAAACACCATTTGGAAGAACAGCTTCACCGCTTGAGGAAAAAAACAAAATTTTTTTGATAGGGTTGCCACCCGTATTAAATTTTTGGGACTTAAATATATATCGACTAGAATATTACAACGTATTCAGGGAATGAAAGGCATTTAAATGCACTTCCAACCAGAAGTAATAATTTTGAAAAGGGTTGCCAACTTTTTGAAAATTTATATCTATGTATATATATATTAAACAAAGGTGCTTACGTAATACCGAGCTTAGCTCTGGAGGAGATTGTCCTATGTGAGCTGTCTTTTTGTTGTGTTTACAACATGTTGGATAGGTTAGGTTAGAGTGCGTTGCAAATTATTACCGGTTACATTTACAGGTGCCGGACTTGAAAAATGCATGATGGAATTTTGTTTAAAAATTCAAAATCAGCCTTATCATAAGTTTCATTTTCCTCGAACCGGGCCACTTTTCGTTTCCCTCTATTGAATACAGGCCGTTGAAAAAATTTC
>NW_023458555.1:95796753-95799331 GCF_013731165.1 Rhagoletis pomonella | reverse complement strand
AAAAAATTAAAAATAAAGAATTATGAGAAATGATGATGTCTCGTGGTTTATCTTTGTTAAGATTTCTACTGGGGGTGGGGCGCACACATGTGCTTTTTTTAAGAAGTTTTACTTCTATCACATGAACGGTGTTGCACTCGTGCTATTAAACTAATGCTCTTTTCTCAAGTAGTTTTTCTCAGTGGCAATTTATACATATGTACGTAAGTAGTAGCGGCACATTGGGTGAACTAAATGCATTCATACATACATATTTATGTACAACTATAGGTAATATTGTACGCGTTAGGTAGGTAGGTTAATTGCGGGTGATAAACCCATGTAGCATAGTTAAATACTGTATACTTACCTGCAATTAAAATGGGGAAAAATTTTACAATTTCGGCATGTGACTGAGAAAACTCTAAAATACACACAAATTGTGGTTTCCAAGACATGTACGAAGTGATTAGCACAGCTGCATCCTTCAAGTTGTCAACTCGCGGGAAATTCCTCGATTTGTAGGGAATTTCGGTTAAAGTAGCAATCGTCGAATGGGAAATTTTTTCGAGGATCTGGGTATGTTATTTTTATATCTTAACCGCAGAACTCCACAGGCAAACACCGAAGGCCTTCCAACTGTCATTTTGACGAGCAATGTGATTGCAAGTTTTTGTGTGGGCACTTTGATGTCTTGAAATAAGCATTTTCCGCATGACTCCACCAGACAACATTCTCTCAATTTCGGTGTTTAAAAATATTTAAATCTTTAAAAAACTTGCTGAATAATTTCCTAAAACGTAATCACAAATAATCCAATAAGGAACAGATTTTTATTCTGATTTAATATCAAAATTTCATCTAGCATCAGCACGCTTTCTTTCAAATGAAAATATGGCTGTCAAACTATCGAATTGCATGCAATAGATGTCAAGCAATAAGCGCTGACATAGGCGGTCTCCTTTGGAAATATATTTTGTGACATAGTTATCACGACATCAGTGTTTTCCTGTGGAGACAGGGCCTAAAGTAACCAAATTATACGGATATATTAATTTTTAACCATTTGACCCTTTTTGGAGCGAAATTTTTTCAATTTGAATCGCAATATCTCCACAACAAGAGTTTTCCCAGATATAAGCTATATACCAGATGAAAGCTAAGGTTTCGGGCTAGATTTGTGGAAACTAAGAATAAAATCGACTGACCAGTTTTTGAGAAAATTCTCGAAATCTGTATTTTCAGCAGCCCGATTTTTAGTTTTCAGGCGATAACGTTATGACATATTTATATTTCATAAACACAAAAGATAGCGTTAGATAGTTTGTTTGAAGACCCTTCTACTGATATCCACATCAATGACAATGACTGAGTAAATACCAAAGCATCTCGTAGTGGAGACACTAACCAAAACACATTTTTTTATTCATTTATTCATTCAATAGTAATCTAGCTCAATAAAGTTGCTTACAGACTACATGGAGATCAAATATATCATACATTAAATCTAGCTTCATTTAACAATAGTTTGAAAGCGGACTTAGACATAGAAAAATCTATGGCTAAAGAATTTGAGAGAACATTGAATTCTCTCAAAGCTCTAAAGATTGGAGCATTAGAAGCATAGAGAGTACGGACACGTTCAGTATAAAAAATATCAGTATTACGAAGGGTTCTGTGAGGAATATGGAAGCAAATGCATTCGAGTGAATACGGGGAATCAATCACACCATTAATTATGTCAAAGACAAAGGTGATCGAGAGAATTGTTCTCCTGCATTGAAGATATTTCAAATTTATTAGCGCACATCTAGCTCTATATGGCGGAATTGGGTTGTCGAAATTCAATGATCGAAGCGCAAAGCGTAAACACGTTTTTTGAACCCGCTCGAGCCTATTAATGTGGCACTCATAATAAGGTCTCAAAATCAGTGATGCGCAAAATTGTATTTACTAAGTATCAAATACTAAGTACAAAAGTATTTAGGTATTTTGTGTTGTTGTAAATACCAAAGTACTATTTACTTATGTATTTAGGAGCTGCTTAATACCCAAGTACTATTTACTTAGGTATTTAGGAGCTGTTAAATACCCAAGTAAACAATACTTAGGTATTTAGGTGGTGCTAAATACTCAAGTAAAAAGTATTTAGGTATTTAGGAGCTATTAGATATTAAAGTAAGAAAAACGTGAGTATTTAGGAGCTGCTAGATATCAAAGTACAAAAGACGAAAGTATTTAGTAGGCGCTAAATACTCTGATCCAAAGTACTCATGTACCTTGGGGATGCAAAATACTTTCGCTAAAGTACCAAGGTATTTCGTCGATGGCTAAATACTTTCAAACTAAATACTGTATAATTTAGGAGAAATTTAGAGAATTAACACCTCACCTTACTTTATCACAACTCACTTCACCTCTCCTCAATTCAACTCACCACATACAGACTCACCACTCCTCACCTAAACTCACCACACCTTCTACTGCTACACCAAAATCCACCAAATCTTAACTCACCATAGTTGAACTCATCACACTGGTTCTCACCACACCTCACCTAAACTCACCACACCTCAATTTGAGAACTGTTGCGGGATTT
>NW_023458555.1:95793047-95796653 GCF_013731165.1 Rhagoletis pomonella | reverse complement strand
CCTTTGATTGTACATGTTAAATAAAAGCTTGTTTTTAAAAAATATTTGTTACATTATTTTATTTTAGTTTTGTTGCTATTTCTTCCACCTTCTGTTTTTGTTTTCTTAATATGTTATGTTTATGTTTGATCAGTAGACTTAATATTTATATGTGGTAGTAATGAGTATGTCTGGCTAAAGTTCTGTCTATTTCAGGATGTGTGTCATAGTCAAATACAAATAATTTTTTACATCTAGTAGAATTTTTTATAACGTTAGGAATTAATTTTGATTTTCTGCATTTTAAGAGAAATTTGATGTTAGACTTAAGTTTTGCCAGCTTTTTAAATACAGATTGAAATTTGTTTATTACTGCTTTAGAGTTGTCATAATTGTTCTTTATTTTTGCATATCCCATTTTTGTTTTTATATGCTTACGGCGTGCCTTCCGACATTGTATACTGATGGTTTTAGCTCTCATTAATTCAACTATTGCTTTGCCATCTGCTTCTGTGTCAACGCTTGGGCCATCATCGTCTTTTTTGCCATGTACCCAGCAAGCTACTTGTCCTAATTTATGTAATGGCTCTACTGCGATAACGCCTTCACTTGGTACTAGTACTTTAATTATTGGTTCTAATAATAACAAGGAATTAAGTGTTATTTCTCAACAGAAATGGCTCCATGTGGCCTCATTTTCTACTAATGTCACAGCAGCGAACATCATCAGTCACGTATCCAAACTTGATGATATTGATGCCAATTTTCTGAACTGCTACTTGCTTATAAAAAAAGGATGCCAATCTTGATGAATTGAGAAAAGTTAATTTTAAATTAGGAGTTTCTGAGTGTTTCTATGATAAATTGCTGAATGCTGATATCTGGCCTGCGAACGTTAAGATTCGACCATTTTGGTTTTTTCCAAAGGGCGATGCGACAGAACTAAATCCTTAGATGCTTTTGCTCCAGCAAATTTTCATTTGAAGCATCTCAAGATATATTTTCAAAATGTTTCCGGCCTGCGGACAAAATCAAACTCACTTTTGAATATTAGCTCGCATACGGATTATGATATATTTGTCCTTATTCAAACCTGGTAGACCTCGGGTTTAATGACGGTGAATTCTTTGACTCCAACTTGTATACTGTGTATCGCAAAGATCGTGACTTTTCTAAAACTGGTCTCTCGGGAGAAGGGGGAGTTCTCATTGCAGTTCACCGCCGGTTTCGCTCATCGTTTGTGAGTCTGAGCAATACGGATTCCCTTTTAGATCAACTCTGTGTCTCGATACAAGGCATCTCCAAATTACTTATCTGCGCATCATACATTCCTCCGTCTACCACGGACTCACTTTATAAAGCGCATGTGGAGAACATAGTCGATATAGCTGGCAGTCACGATGGTGTTAATTTCTGTATTCTCGGAGATTTTAATTTACGGAACGTGGAATGGTCATTTATAGGTGACACTTTACTTCCAAAAAATGTGAACAGTTTCTCGGAATCATATGTTATTGATAACACTATGCGACAGTCAAAATCGGGATAGGATGAAACCAACGGGAAATGTTATATCGGTCAAAAACAAGTTATACGTGTCGCGGCGTTTCGCTGGGTCACGTCTAGGAATCGAGATATATCGATTTGAAGTTAGTAACTATCATATAGGGGAAATTGTCACCTTTGGTGGTCTTTTTTTTGACATAACTCGAGAACCACTAGTCCGATTTTGCTCAAACAAATTTAAAAAAAATTAAAAATTACAATTCCTTTAATCTGTTAATATAACGTTTTTCAATATACTCAACAGTTTTGCCGGTAAAAATAAATGTATGAAGAAAAAAAATATTTTTTGCCTAAAATATAAAATTTTTTTTTAAATTAATAAAAGATCACTGTTCTATGGAGTTCAAACAGCTTGGTAAAAATCTTCAGAGGAGATACGTTCGGAAGTTCGAATCAGATATTAAAGTAAATCCAAAGTCTTTTTGGAACTATGTCAATTCGAAAAAAAACCTGCTCTAGTATTCCGTCAGAAGTTTTGCTTCTTCACCACCTGAGGCAGCCAACCTTTTTGCTAACTTTTTCCGCGCAAATTTTGTAACACAGTCAGAAACTTCTACGAGTTGCTTTTCAACTGTAGATTCTCCTATTAATTTTGGAGCGCTCTCTTTATCTCTTGATGATGTAGTTGAAGGCATTTTGAACATCAAATCATCATCGCAGACTGATGTTGGCGGCCTGTCGTCTTTACTTCTTAAAAACTGGTTGGCTTTTGCGGTTCCACTTTTCATAATTTTTAATAAATCATTTGAGTGTGGCGAGTTCATCGATGCCTGGAAGGAAATCTTCATGCGCCCTCTTCTCAAAAGTGGTAACAAAAACTATGTTGCCAACTACAGGCCTATTGCCAAGTTATCAACTGTATCAAAGCTATTTGAATATATAGTAAAGCAGAAGTTATATTTTACAGTTAAGCATTTCATCTCCAATAACCAGCACGGTTTCATGTCCGGCAGATCCACTGTAACTAACTTAGCAACTTTTTCTGAGTATTGCATGTCGGCTTTTATCAACCGTCTTCAAATCGACTCTATACATGCCGACTTTTCGAAAGCTTTCGATAGAGTAGATCTTTCACTTTTGATTTCCAAATTAGCAAGTTTAGGTTTTCACTCAACATTTTTATGTTGGTTAAAATCCTACCTGCAATATCGCAAATGTGTAGTCGTTGTTGACAACGCGCTATCCAACTCATTTATTGCTTCTTCTGGAGTTCCACAAGGTAGCATTTTAGGCCCTTTGCTTTTTGTCATTTTTGTCAATGACATCTCGTCGTGTTTTGTGCACTCAAAATTTCTTTTATATGCTGATGATTTGAAGATCTGCTCCACCATTGCAAACTCCTCTGATTCCGTCAAGATTCAGTTTGACTTGGACAATGTATCAGCTTGGTGTCGTACCAACGGCTTACAGCTTAATATAAGCAAATGTTTCCACCTATCATTCTGCAAACTTCATTGTATAACCTCTACTTCATACTATATTGATGGTACTCGACTATCCACTCGTAATGAGTTAACTGACTTAGGTGTAGTCTTTGACTCAAAATTTTTATTTCATAGTCACCTAAATTACACCATTGCTAAATCGTACTCAGTGCTTGCTTTTATTCGCCGTTTTAGCTCTGAATTGAAGCTGTTGTTCACGTCGCTTGTCGCTCCAAGCTGGAATATGCTTGCTTTATTTGGAGTGATAGGCACACCTAAATACTTTTGTACTTAAAATACCACTTTGGGTACTAAATACACAAATACTTAGTATTTTGAGATGACTAAATATTCAAGTAAAAAGAACTTAGGTATTTAGGAACTGCTAAATACCCAAGTACTATTTACTTAGGTATTTAGGAGCTGCTAAATACCCAAGTAAACAATAATTAGATATTTAGGTGGTGCTAAATACTCAAGTAAAAAGTATTTAGGTATTTAGGAGCTATTAGATATTAAAGTAAGAAAAACTTGAGTATTTAGGAGCTGCTAGATACCAAAGTACAAAAAACGAAAGTATTTAGCAGGCGCTAAATACTCTGGTCCAAAGTACTCATGTACCTTGGGGATGCAAAAT
>NW_023458555.1:95791927-95792947 GCF_013731165.1 Rhagoletis pomonella | reverse complement strand
TTTATTCCTTTGATTGTACATGTTAAATAAAAGCTTGTTTTTAAAAACTATTTTTTACATTATTTTATTTTAGTTTTGTTGCTATTTCTTCCACCTTCTGTTTTTTTTTCTTAATATGTTATGTTTATGTTTGATCAGTAGACTTAATATTTATAAGTGGTAGTAATGTGTATGTCTGGCTAAAGTTCTGTCTATTTCAGGATGTGTGTCATAGTCAAATACAAATAATTTCTTACATCTAGTAGAATTTTTTATAATGTTAGGAATTAATTTTGATTTTCTGCATTTTAAGAGAAATTTGATGTTAGACTTAAGTTTTACCAGCTTTTTAAATACAGATTGAAATTTGTTTATTACTGCTTTAGAGTTGTCATAATTGTTCTTTATTTTTGCATATCCCATTTTTGTTGTTTTATGCTTACGGCGTGCCTTCCGACATTGTATACTGATGGTTTTAGCGAACTTTCTACTTATAATTTTGCATTTTGCCGGCTCCAGGTCAATTTTAAATTTTATTTTATGAAAACACAAGTTCTTTGGTGTTTGTTTCCGATATATTTCGATTACGCTTCGGTAACCGTCCTCAGGGCAACTATTGGCATGTAAAACATCACAGCGTACGGCAGTGCGCGCGAGTGACGAAAGCAGCCACAGTAGTATGCTGAAATGACTCGCTTATATACACAAGAGATTCGGAAGTTTTTACCCAGACGTCCAATCGACATATTTAAGATATCGTTGGAAAGGTCTTGCAGAGTGTGTATGTATTCAAGCTTCATAAACGATTAACCGGATTCTTAAAAATTAGGCTACAGTGTTGCGAAACAAAAAACGTTTTTTTGCTTTTGCCGGTTTAAGGAGGCATGTGGGTACATCCAACATATTTCTATAGGCTAATACCTTTCCAACGATACCTTATTTATTATGTTCCGGCTACTAGTTGGAAAGATATAGAGGTGATAACTGGTCTCTCGTTACGTGCGGACGTGTTTTTAGATCGCTCTCTGTGTGCTAAAACTG
>NW_023458555.1:95790083-95791827 GCF_013731165.1 Rhagoletis pomonella | reverse complement strand
CCTTTGATTGTACATGTTAAATAAAAGCTTGTTTTTAAAAAATATTTTTTACATTATTTTATTTTAGTTTTGTTGCTATTTCTTCCACCTTCTGTTTTTTTTCTTAATATGTTATGTTTATGTTTGATCAGTAGACTTAATATTTATATGTGGTAGTAATGTGTATGTCTGGCTAAAGTTCTATCTATTTCAGGATGTGTGTCATAGTCAAATACAAATAATTTCTTACATCTAGTAGAATTTTTTATAATGTTAGGAATTAATTTTGATTTTCTGCATTTTAAGAGAAATTTGATGTTAGACTTAAGTTTTACCAGCTTTTTAAATACAGATTGAAATTTGTTAATTACTGCTTTAAAATTGTCATAATTGTTCTTTATTTTTGCATATCCCATTTTTGTTGTTTTATGCTTACGGCGTGCCTTCCGACATTGTATACTGATGGTTTTAGCGAACTTTCTACTTATAATTTAGCATTTTGCCGGACCCAGGCCAATTTTAAATTTTTTTTAATGAAAACACAAGTTCTTTGGTTTTTGTTTCCGATATATTTCGATTACGCTTCGGTAACCGTCCTCAGGGCAACTATTGGCATGTAAAACATCACAGCGTACGGCAGTGCGCGCGAGTGACGAAAGCAGCCACAGTAGCATGCTGAAATGACTCGCTTATATATACAAGAGATTCGGAAGTTTTTACCCAGACGTCCAATCGACATATTTAAGATATCGTTGGAAAGGTCTTGCAGAGTGTGTCCAGAAAATGTACTCAAGCTTCATAAACGATTAACCGGATTCTTAAAAATTAGGCTAAAGTGTTGCGAAACAAAAAACGTTTTTTTGCTTTTGCCGGTTCAAGGGGGCACCTTTCCAACGATACCTTATTTATTATGTTCCGGCTACTAGTTGGAAAGATATAGAGGTGATAACTGGTCTCTGGTTACGTGCGGACGTGTTTTTTAGATCGCTCTCTGTGTGCTAAAACTGTTTAGCTGTTTACTTTTATATGCCTATGGCTTTTTAAACTTTTTGATTTGAAGTTCGTGAGATAGTGACTCTTATCCAATCTATTAGTGTTCTAATTAAAAAAATGCCGTGTCTATGTGCATTAAATTCAATGTGTTAATTGCAATGACTTTTTTCACCTTTCTTGTGTTAATATTCTACCAGCCGACGCTGAGTTTTTGGGTAGAACAGACAAGCCATTCCACTGCAAAAAATGCGCTGTTGATCGCCGCAAATCCCTTTGTACGCCGCCTCCTATCACGGTTTTAAATGATAGTGTCGTCGTTGCTTGTCCGGGCGAATCGTTTAATTCTCCCAGCAATTTTTTTTGTCAGTGTAACAAAAATGCAAATGCTTGCCAAGTACGAAGTCAATAAATTCGCAAAAACAATCTGCCAACAATCAAAGTGAAGCTAAAAATCAGCAACAACAAATAACGTTGAGTTCTCTGTACAAGATTATCGTCTCTCTTCGTTCCGACAATGTACGAATGCTCAATTCTGTCGCTGCTCAGCGTGAGGAAAATCAAAACCTAGCACACAAAATAGATAACATGCACTCTGATCTTATTTCTATGCAGCGCGCGCTGCATGCGAGAGATGATGTGATTGCTTCTCTTAAGTCTGAGTTGAACGACCTATGCTCCTGTGTGACAACTGCTTTTGATAAGCTTAGCTGTGTAAACAAATCATCAAAAGGTGTTGGTGAAACTGACATCGCTGCTGCTGGCCGCACTTGCG
>NW_023458555.1:95772936-95789983 GCF_013731165.1 Rhagoletis pomonella | reverse complement strand
CCACTTTTCGTTTCCCTCTATTGAATACAGGCCGTTGAAAAAATTTCGGGCGAAACTGACAAGGCTTAATGAGATTATCTGGCGCGTACATTCCCAATAAAATTTTTTTGTTAAATCTCAATTTGAGATGCATTTGAGACACAGTCCTTTTCTTAAATCTCCAACGTTAATTCTCAAATGCATTTCAAATAACCGTTGATAGCGTTCTCAAACTAAAATGCACATATTTAATATGAAACTTTCCTTTATTTTCAAATTAAAAAATGGTCAATACTCAACTTTTTCTCAAACGTGAATGGAGTGGAGCGAAATTAAATCCAGTTACTCTCATTGAAAGGAATTTTGATTTATGCAGTTTAACAGTTTATTTAATCAGTTAGTTTAACAAAGAAAAATACGGGTGATGTAAAAACAAATTTTTTCTCAAATTTGTCCCAAACCGTTCTTAAATTTATAAACAATGTTTGAGCAAAATTTGATAAAATGTTTAGTTTCAAATGATAAACAATGCTGAAACCCAAATGGAGAATACGATTTTCTCAAACGTTTGAAAATTTTTGTTCCAGTGTTTGCAGGGTTCCTTTTCCGATTATAGTTCGATTGCTTCGAAGATAATTTGAATTTTTCGACATTCTACTTTCAGTGTTCGTAAACCATTCGCCGATTAAATTATGAAACATTGTCTCATGCAACCGCAATTTACAAAGATTGGCGATTAGCAGAGCTAATCAAAAACCTCAGCAACGCGCCCGAGTTAATACAGTATGCCCTCAGGACGAACAAGCAAACAAATTTATTTCGTTTACAACTCTTATATTCAAATGGATCAGTGTTGTGCGATTAAACGCCGGATCATTTGAAAACTGCAAGTACTTCGTCACGGACACAACGCTTTGCTTAGGTTATTTAAAATGGCAATAGAAGATATGCTTTCTGACGACTACAAAACCGTAATCAGAGCAGATAAATGTCCCACTGGAAGTCATTAATTGAATAGTTGGTGAAAGTGTTGTACCAAAATGTTCCAACAAAAAATTAGTTTTGGGCGAGACGAAGTTCGCCAGGTACGCTAGTAATTTTTTTAAAAGCCTCATCATGAGTTTCATTTTCCCCGAACCGGTTCACTTTTCACTTTTGTTTTCCCTGGTTTTACTATGGGCGGAAGACAAGTTTTCGGGTGAATTAGGATAAGGCGAAACTTAGGATAAGGCAGAATATGTTTTTTGTCGTATAAAAAAAAAAACAAACAACATGTCACTTTTTATTGAACTGTTTTATAAAAATAAGGTTTTATACGAGTTTTACACAGTTTAAATTTCACGTGTTTAAGGAAATCCCCTAATTGATTGCTTCGTGAATTTAGAAATATTTTGTGTTTTTGTCGCATGGTGTAATCGATATAATAACAAGTAATTTTTAGCAAAAAAAAAACCGACTTCAACTCTCATATAAAAAAATATATATATATATATCTCATGATCCACTGATCGAATCTTAACCAGATTAGTATGAGACCACCTCTGAGATACTACCTTTCCGATGCAAAGAATTATCGAAATCGGTTAACGTGGTCCAAAGTTATGCGGTAACATACATAAAAAAAAAATAAAAATAAAAAATAAAAATAAATTATTCCGACGAACTGATAACCTCCTTCTTTTTTTGGAAGTCGGTTAAAAAGGGATATTCATCAAAATGATAAAACTCTGCGTGAAAATGGGGAAATTATAAAAATAAAAATTTTTAGCTAAAATAGTTAACTCGATTTAAAAAAAGCTTACAAATTAGCTAATAGCTAGACGCAAATTTCTATAGTTAACGTCGAAAATAATACCTAAATATAGCTAAAAATACCTGGCAACACTGGTTGCTATGCACGGTTCGAATTTCTTTAATACCCACACGGTTGCATGAGGCAATTACGTAATGTTTCAAACCCGTAATAACAAAATTAGAGATTGGTATTACAAGTTGGAATTTATAAATGCAATTTTATCCTCGATAGGAATGTTCTAATCAAAATCGTTTTTATATTGAATTCCCCCAATTCTAAAGCCATTCCCCGATTGCCCCGAGAAATAAAAATTCCACGGAAGTCGGGGGATCCACCCCCGGTTGGCACTGATCCCCAACCAAATGTTGCGTTACGTATTTTTTTGGCAAATCTTTAAAAGCACTCATCCTCAGTTTCACAATTTTGTTTGGAAAATTTAGCATTTTAAATTTTAACGGACTGATAAATTTTAAAATTGATTGGTACAACCGTGCATCAGGCATTTTTTGTGGTAACCCTGTTACCTTTCAAATATTTCTCTACGTGAATTTTTTGAATTCACAAACACTGTTCGATATTTTTCGCGCAAAGAGATTTACTTTATCAGACGTACGATTACGCACATTTCGCTTGGAAAGTTTTCCGTTCCAAATCTGTTTTTCGTTTTTCACAAAATTTCACGATTGTGTGGAATATTGAAGTGTATCTAATTTATAACCTATTTCCCAAAGTATGCTGCAACGAGCAAGGTGTAATTCAATATGAAGGTTCAACGTTCTACCTGTTAATGTGAAACTTTGTAATTGTGCCGATCACTTACAATAGGTTTGTCCCGCGGATGCGATGTAAGTACATTATTTTTACATGTATAATGCGTTCCTCTATTTCCATGATAAATTTCAAGCGCGATGTCATAGCAAAGAACGTAGATATCAAGAAAGGAGAACTCGTTATAATTGTAGGGAAAGTGAGTAACAGTGGCGTTCCTTTTCTTTTGCTCTAGTACGTTTTTTAATTGAATGAAAGGAGAACGAGTTGTCCCTTCCTGTTATCTACGCTCTTTGGTCATAGGTAGATTTCTGCCAAAATTCTTACATTTTAGCGCGCTTGTATGCGGGAAGCAAATAATTCTGCTTCAATTCTGATTGCAAACAAAATGATCTAGCTCCTAAAACATGTATGTAATAGACCTGAATTGATATGAAGGGTAATATATGTATGTATGTGGATATATGAATAACGAGCGCTTAAATTCGATCTCAAATTTGTACTTTCTCTGTAGAAATTTTAGGTCTATGTTATTTAGTTTGACTATTGTCAATTAAATCTTTGTATTGCATGCGTTCCAACATTTTTCGTTTTCAATCTCATAAATTTGATTCCTAGACGTGACCCAGCGAAACGCCGGG
This sequence comes from Rhagoletis pomonella, assembly GCF_013731165.1. NCBI lineage: Eukaryota > Metazoa > Arthropoda > Insecta > Diptera > Tephritidae > Rhagoletis > Rhagoletis pomonella. The sequence continues at coordinate 95,786,800 of NW_023458555.1, read as the reverse complement.
ACACGTGTAACTTGTTTTTGACCGATATAACATTTCCCCTTGGTTTCATCCCATCCCGATTTTGACTGTCGCATAGTGTTATAGGCAAGCTATATTGGCATAGGAAAGCTATCTTGGCTTGTATATTGAACTAAAAGCATTGTCATTCAGTATCATAAAGCCTGCTTCAGCCAATCAGAAAGAGGCAAAAACTTGCATTTGACACTATAGCGTTCAAAAATTTATATTCACAAAGATATACTTACATAAAAAAAAATAAAAATTATCAAAAAATACCAAATCTGTATGCATGTCTGCTTTCCACCAAAAACATCAATGTGTAATTTCCCATCATGCCTCATGGCCCGCAGATATAAACAGTACATACGAACTAAGTAAGTAAATCGCATGCCTTAATATCAAGAAGCAGACATTCGCACAAAAAAATCTACAAAAATAAAATAAAAAAAACATTGTTATATACCACGCTTATATAAATGGACTAACAATTTGAAAATAATATTTCTCAGTTCCGTAGAATTTGTTTTGATAACAGTTGATTATATAGAAAAATGTTATATCAACAGATTAAAGGAATTGTAATTTTTAATTTTTTTAAATTTGTTTGAGCAAAATCGGACTAGTGGTTCTCGAGTTATGTCAAAAAAAGACCACCAAAGGTGACAATTTCCCCTATATAATAGTTATATATATATCTCGATTCCTAGACGTGACCCAGCGAAACGCCGGGACACGTATAACTTCTTTTTTACCGATATAACTTTCCCCGGTAGTTTTAACCCTTCCCGAATATTATGTTGGCTAAGTCTTCCATACAAAAGAAGCTAATAGTTTAAATTTCTGATCAAATAATACACGTCTAACGTTTAAATTATTATTATAATCATTTTTATACGTGCATTTATTTGTTGGATCTGCTTATTTTACATCTATTAAGCCTAACAACAAGTTTAAATATCTTACGTCTAATCTATATATTATTCTGAAAGAATGCGCTTATTTTCAGCGATCTACAAGTCGTACAGAGACAAATTATACATCAAATAAAAGCGCTCGGTCTGAGACTTTTCAGATTTAAGATTCATTGAACCATTTTCGAAATATTTGCGTCGAAAGATTTTAAAATTTTTACATTGAGCAAAGCATTGCTACGTACATTTCGATAGGCAGCATCTCAGCCGGACATAAGAGAACGAAAAATTGTTCCATTTATTCGCTATCCTTTCTGTTTTTATTTCATATCGATCAAAGCATTGCTACATTGGTGTGCATGTAGGTAACGATACAGCAGAAGATCTGCAAAGTAATTGTTCCCTTTGGCTTGTAACGAAGGGTGTTTTTTTTGCCCCGATGCTTCTTCTACAATTCTGGGGTATACTCGCCGTATCCAGGGTTCATTACAATAAATTTGTAGTTTCGGGGCTCTGATGAATCGTACTTTATTAGATTATTCTCTTCTTTACTATCAAACATATAACAAAATAACACTTGCAGTGGCTGGGTAATGTTTTCTGGATCCGTTACGAGTACGTTAGGCTATAGTGGCGTGGCTTCAATACTTGTAGGCAGCGCTCTGCTGACGCCGCTGAGTGGCGCGCTGCTAACGTCGGTAAGTGCAATGTAGGTGAGTTGCGCTCTGGTCGTGCAGGTGAGTGGCGCTATAACAACGTCGGTTAGTAGCTCTCTGGTGACGCCGGTATGTGGCGCTCTTGCAATGTCGGAGAGTAGCGCTCTAGTCACGCTGATGAGTGGTGCTCTGATGTCGTTGATAAGTGGTGCTTTGGTCGCGCCTTATTTCGATGGCTAGTAGCGCTCTTGGTTGCGCTGATGAGAGGCGCCCAGTTAAGGTCGTTTTGTAATGCTCTGGTCGCGCCGATGAGTAGCGCTCTGGTGGCACCGAAGAGTAGCACTCTAGTTGCGCCGGCGGTGGGTAGCGCTCTTGTTGGCGCCGTTGATCCCACTCTGCTGACGGGGGGTGTCGACCGTACGCAGTCGCGGTATCACTGTGGTTGGCGGTGATCAAAGCCGAGTTTAGTGTTCACTAGTTCTGAGTGGCGATGTCTCGTAGTGTCATTGGCCGACGCACAAGAAATCCCTCCCCTCGGTCGTAACTCTCACTCCGGTCTATGTCTGTCTACCTCTGACTAGTGTTGACTTGTGGTGTCATTTGCCGATGAGCAAGCAATCGCACCCTTCAGAAGTAGTTATTCAGCCGCGACCACAGCTCCGTGCTGACTGACTCTTGAGCTTGGTGTTTCGTGTTCGCACAGCTACATGTTTGCTGAGTGATGTTGCAATGCCCTGGCAATGAAGAGGTTGTCGGGTGTTGCTATGACTTGTGTTGCTCTGGTTTGGGTGACTAGCTGTTCTGACTTGTGTTGCTGTGGTTAATGGCGTGGTGTATTGCTGGTTTATGGTGCGTGGAGTGGTATTGCTTTTTTATGTTATGGTTGCTTGTGTGGGCTAAATGTCTTGTTGATCATTTAGTCCTCAAACTCCCCCCCCCCCACTTCGGTGATCTTGGTCCCTCTTCGCCAGATATTGGTCTAGGATCGGTCCATCGGCGTCACTGCCCATGACCTCGATTCCTCCTGGAGGCATCTCTGGTTTTCGCTGTTTTGTCTCCGATGGTGGATGTAGTGACCGCGGTGGTTGTGTCGGTGAAGCGGCGATAGCGGTAGTCTGAGCTGATGATGACGGCGTTCGAATCGGCGGGTCGATCGCGATTGAGTCATGGTGAGGTGGTGAGTACGGTTCTGACGGTGGTGGCTCTGCACCTTGGCGTCCCCGCACGTGCTGCCGAAATGTAGCCATACCGGCCGTGAACGCCTCGGCCGATGAAGAGCATGACTCTCTCGATTGTCTCTAGTGCATATACCCCGCAATCCCCATCGTTTTCTGATTGTGGGACCCTCGGGTCGACTTCTTGAATCTCGAAGCCCACCCTACCGTACCTCTGGGTATACTCCCATTGCAGGAACTTTCCCCATGTTTGTCTTGCATGGACGACTCCGCCCCTCAACTCTAGAGTCCACGGTCCTTAGGTAGCATTTCATGTCGATGAGATGGTGGTTAGTCTCCCGGTTCGCAATGACCAACATATTCCAGTGCCCGGTCGTGTTGTGGGGCGCGTAGCTAGCGAGGGATGCGGCGATAATTTTCCTCCGGATACCCCTTTTGCGTCAGTTGCCATACTAAAAATGGGCTGAGTATGGTGGCCCGAGGCCCTAGCTCGGCCTTTAGATCTCTCGCCCTTGCGTCCATCACCGCGTCCGTAAACCATCGCGTTCCTTCTAAGGAGCGCAGATCCATCGGGTATTGGTGCGATACTGCCTGGCTCTGGCGGGTATGTCAGTACCAGGCCTTGCCCCTCCCGTGCCGTTGTCTTTTGCCCTGAGGAGAGTTGGATGACCGGTGGCTGTACTCGCGCCGCGGATGATCGGAGTGGTTGGCGTGTTAGTCGGCCCCTCGCTCAAGTTGTACAAGCTGTCATCCGAGCCAGTCGCGCTCTCGCTCGACCTACTATTTCCTGCTGAGCTGCTTCTCGTAGAGCTCCCTTCGGTAACGGTGGCTTGCTCTGGTGCGACTGCGAGGGCGTCGCTCGTACCGGCTGTTACCCTGCCGAGGATACAATCGGGCATTGGTATGGTGCGCCTGATGGGGAGCGCCCTTGCTGCGGTTTTTGCCCAGGCGGCGGTGCTCATGGCGGCTTGCTGAGTGTTAGCGGCTCGTCGCGCTGTCGTGTGCGCGGCAGCTATGCGCGCGACGCTCGAATGTGCGGCGGCTGCCCATATAGTGGTCGTAATTGTCGTAAGGGCGCTTGGCGCGTGATGTCGACAATGGCGTGCGCTGCTGCTTCTGGCGTGATCACCGTAGGCGTTGTGAAGGTGCGCGTGGTTCTGACGCTGGTGTGTGCAGCGCCTCCTGTATGAGCAGCGGATACCCGCTGTCTTGCTTGGGCGTCTAGCGAAACGTTGGTGTCCTTGTCGCGGGGCTAGACCTTAAGTGGTGACATGGGGCCCCTTAGGGGTTTCCATGTCGGCATGAACTAACAGGGATGCTTCGCATGGGAACCTGTGTGGGAAATGTGCTTACGCAGTTTCCGATGTGGAGATTACCGTACCAACGAACCCAGGGGGGTTTCGCGTTTGCGAGGCTACGGGTGTCACAATCCCGGGTACCCCAGTCAAAGGCTACCAGTCCTGAGTCGGTGGAGGCTCAACTGGAAGAAGTCTACGGCTTTCGAGAGTCACACCAAAGATTTTAAAAATTGTGCCACGGGGAACAGATGCCCCCGGAGTGTGTTCGTCGGCGAGACGAGCAAAACTGGTGACGCAAGCAAGGCTTGCAAGGCTGGAAAGGCAAACACTGGCATGGCTACACGACTAGAAAATGGAGAAAATGGTGAAAATGGAGATAATGGAGATAATGGTGCAAATAGTTGTAATTGGAGGAAAAGTGTGGTGGAAACCGCTGGAAATGGTGAAAAAGTTGTGCGCAAGTTGAGCAATTCGATCCGTTTGAAAGCTGAGCCGTGTCACCGCTCCTGGATGTGGAGGGTGCCCACGAGCGAGGCGAGTAGGACGTGTGAGATGAGCAAGACGGAGCAAGATGGTGAATGTGTGTCGAGTAACTCGATCGGTCGAAATTTGAGCAAGTGGTGTCACCGCTCCTGGATGTGGAGGGTGCCCACGAGCGAGGCGATTAGACTTGTGAGACGAGCAAGTCGGAGTATGAATGTGGAGTGAAGTAGTCGTGTAAGTCGTTCTAGTGTGAGCTGAGTCAGTTAAGTGGGTCAGGGAGAGTTGAGCCAGTCCAGCAAATCTCGCCGGCGAGCATTACTCCGGTCTGTTCATGGGTACGGCGCCTTTGGGGAGTATCATGGTGGCTGTGGTTTAATACCTAAATGCGGGATAGAACCAGCAATGGTTCAATGTGGAGTTGCATTGCAACCGGATGTCGTGATCCAGAGAACGTCAGAGGTTTAGGTAGGCCTCGGCCCTACCGAGGTGGTAAGTGTGTCCACCATATACTGCCAATTGGTACTGAAGTGCTTGCAGTTCAGGGCAGTGATTAATGCAAAAATTAATCTGTTGTACCAAATGCGGGCACCGTGGTTAAAGCCGTTGGCAGGAAATCACGTAAAGCCTACATGAAATCTGTCTTGCTTGGGCGTTATTTGGGTGGGCAGAGACGACGTGTATAGTGCCGATGCGTGTCGCGTCGACTGCGGAGTGGGCGTTGAAAACACGTATGGCTGCAGCACGGCGTGCGGTGGCAGTGATCGTCAGCTCCGCGTGTCTCACGGCGGTGTCGGCTGCGTCGGCGCGTGCAGTCTAGGCGTTTCGTATACCGGTTGTGGCCTGCGACCCCAGAACCTGGGCCATACGGTTGCGTACGCGTTTCACGCTGTTCGCCCATCTGCCGTTGCTGTCTATTTTTTTCTCTGGTCTAAAATTTTTCTTAAGGTACGAAATTGTCGTGTTCACTCTCTGGTGGTTCGCGGTTGAATGACTGGTTGGAGTGACGTATTAATTTAATGTTGGTTAATTAGTTCAATTATTCTTTTGGTCTCTCCCTTTTTTGTGTTTTAGTTGCCTCCTTGTGCCTGTATGGCCTCGCTGGTATGGTGCGTTATTAGTTCTGCGATATTGGCCGTCTTTTTCTTCCCTCCATAGGTCTTGCCTAACTGGAAGATCACAGTTAATATGTACCTAAATATTTTGTAGGAGCCGTTATATTTGTGTGCAAATTTCGCTGTGAGTCCGTCCGCGGCCCTGGATAGGTGGTGTTCCTCGACGAGAACTAGTTCGCCGACCCTAGGGGTCCACTTTCGACGTCTGAGGTTGTTGTGGCGGGCCTGGTCCATCGCCGCCCTCTCCATGTTTTTACGGACAATCTGCATCCTGCTGGACTTCTCCTCGTCGGTAGGGGGAATATTTCCCGTCCCAATATTGACCTCGTCAGAGAGTGTTCCTGGTAGTCGTTGCTCAGGCCCTTGGATGAGAAAAGCTGGGCTGTGACGCTGGTATTAATGGCTAGCTCGATTTCGGGGAGGAGGTCATCTCACCGCTGGTGTTGCGATCTGGTGATTTGGGTTATTATTCGCTCTAACGTCCGGTTAGCGCGTTCCGTTGGGTTCTCCTGGGGTGTGTATGGCGCGGAAACTGTTGTCGTATTCTCAACTCTTGGAGGTAACGTTGCCACAGCGTGCTGGTGAACTGAACGCCGTTGTCCGAGATGAGTATCTTCTGAACGCCAAATCTTGCTAGAATTCCTTCTCTGACCGTACGGTGGGCCCTTCTGCCATAGTGCGTCTAATTGGGACTAGCTCCAGCCACTTGCTGAAACGGTCGAAGAACACCAGAAGCATGGACCAAGTCTGTGCAGACCGTTGCGAAGGGCTTCGAAGCCACCTGTGATAGCTTTTCCCGCGGGTTTCTGCTGTCCTTCCTTGTATTTTTGGCAGGATCCGCACCGGCGTACGGAGCGACTGATATCACGGAACGTACCTGGCCAATAGTATCGGTTGGCGATCCGTGCCATTGTCCATCGGATGCCCATGTGGCCGGCGCTGGGTACATCATGGTTCTCCTGTAGCACCCACTGGCACTGCTTCCTCATCCTGGCTTCGGCACGGGATATGGCGGTAGAGTTGTCCGTCCTGCACCATATAGTCCGCGTATTTCTCCGCGTTGGTGCGTACTTCGTCCACGCGCTTATTCCACCACTTACATCGTGGTATCGTCGTTATCGCTTGCCGGAGGGCTCTAGTGGTAGCCGTGATAGTGCGTCTGCGACCAGGTTGAAAGGAAATTTCGATATTCTATGTCAAACGATTGCTGCTGTAATTCTAGGGCCCACCTTGCTATACGGCCGGAGGGGTTCTCGATCGAGTTCAGCCACTTCAGCGACATGTGGTCGGCGATCACCTTGAACCTGTATCCACCTACGTAGGCCCTCATCTTCCGGATTCCCCAAACGATGGCAAGACATTCCTTTTCTGTAGGCGAGTAGTTGGCCTCCGATTTGTTCATTTTCCTGCTGGCATAAGATATTACGCGTTCCCCCCTCCCTTGCTTTTGTTAATACTGCTCCCAGGCCAAAGTTACTAGCGTCCGTCTGTAGGGTGAATTTCTTGTTAAAATCTGGACACTCGAGGACGGGGGACTCGGTGAGTTTCCGCTTGAGGATGTCGAAAGCCTCCTGTTGCTCGACTCTCCATCTCGGTGAAATCGGGCACGAAACGATGGTACCACGAGGCTATCCCTAGGTACTGTACTTCCTTCACATTGGACGGTGGTTTCAGTTATTGGATCGGGGCTACCTTCTCGGGGTCGGTGTGGATTCCCTTGTCTCTGACCAGATGGCACAAAAATCGGAGTTCCTTCTTGAAGAAGTCGCACTTCTAGGGGTTAATGAGAAGGTTGGCGCATTCCAGTCGTGATAGTACTTCTCGTAGGTTTTGAACCTGCTCCTGAAGGTGGAGCCTATGACAATTATGTCGTCGAGAGAGGCGAAGCGTAGGGTTCCATTTCTAGGCCGATGACCTGGCCGAGTGCTCTTTGAAATGTGGCTGGCGCGGAGTGGACGGCGTGACGCGACATATAGCGGTCCGACATAGTCCACGCCCCGGCATGGTGAAGGCCTTAATAGCCGACTGTCCGCTTGCAGGGGCATCTGCCAATAGCCATTTTTGAGGTCCGGACTGCTGATGTATTTAGCCCGACGTAACTTGTCTAGTATCTGTTGTATTCTGGGTAAGGGGTATACGTCTGGTATTGATCGGGCATTTAGTTGCCGATAATCCACGCACAACTTCCACTTCCCATTTTCCGAGCCAACACGATCGGTGCACTATGTGGGCTACAGGAGGGTTCGATGCACCCCTTGGAAAGAAGCTCGGCGATCTCTTCGTTGATTATGGCCTGCATCGCTGGGTTCTGCGGGAAGTACCGCTGTTTGATGGGGCGGTTGTCGGTCATCACGATCCTGTGCTCCGCTACGTTGGCCATTCCTCTCATAGTTTCAAACTTCTGGAGCTCTTCCGCTGGGAAGTCGTGTATTCGTGTTGCCTCGTCTATATGGCATCTCCGCGGAGGTGTGCTCATCGACGCTTCCACTGGGGTCGTTATGTTCGACCCTGTTGATCCTCTCGCTCATAGATCTGTCCTTCTTTCGGTGCTTTCTCTTAGCCGCCCTCTGCGGGATGTTATTACTTATTCCGGGTGAGATGGTATCCTCCGTGGTTTGTGAGGTAACGGGCGGTGCTGGTGCCCGATGTGTAGTGGGTTGGTCTATTGTGCATGGCATGATGTATAACACTGGATAGTGCGTCGTTTGTCATAGACGAACCTCGGTTTTCATGGCCTCGAAAATCTTCCTACTGGTACCGTCGTTCATTTGTATCTGGAGGGCTGTGGTGCATATGAAACGCTTCGAGGCGCCGGTAGCGATGACCGCCTCGACTAGCTCCCCACCCAAGAGGACCTGGGCATACACCCGTCCGTGTTTCAGAGCTGCGTTCGGTGGGCTCACCGCGCCTTGTTCTTGGTGGAGCCCTCCGACGTTTCCCCGACGCCGGTGACCGCACTTAATCGTACGGACATTGAACCAATCGCACTCCCAACAGAATAACTTTCGTGCGTTGCGGCACCGTCTGCCGTAATGCCCTTCCTACCCACATCTCCTGCATACGTTGTTGGGGTCGATGCTCTGGTTCACGGATAGGCCACGACGAACAATGAGCCATATGATGGCATTCTTATTTTTTTTGGCGCTGTAACTGCCTAAGCGATTTTGGCCGAGTTCAGCAAAGCACGCTAGTCGTTTCTCTTCTGTGCCAACTGACGCAAACTGGAAACGCCAAGTGAAGCCAAGTGCTTCTCCACCTGATCTTTCCATCCCCTCCCTCTTCCTCTGCTACCACCAGCGGGTTCCAAGTTGAATACTTTCAGAGCTGGAGCGTCGGTGTCCATTCGAACGACATGACCAAGCCAGCGTAGCCGCTATGTTTTAATTCGCTGCACTACGTCCATGTCATTGTAAGGCTCATACAGCTCATCGTTCCATCTTCTGCGGTACTTGCCGTCGCCAACGCGTAAAGGCCCGTAAAACTTCCGGAACATCTTTATCTCGAACACTAAAAGACTCGCCTCATCGGATGTTGTTATTGTCCATGCTTCTGCGCCATATACCAGCACGGGCATGATGAGTGACTTATAGAGCGTGATTTTCGTAGGTCGAGAGAGGACTTTACTCCAGAAATGCCTACTCAGTCCAAAGTAGCACTTGTTGGCAAGAGTGATTCTGCGTTGGATTTCAATGCTGACATTATTATCGGTGTTAATGCTGGTTCCTCTACTTTCTCGAAATTGTAACTGTCAACAGTGATGTGGGTGCCAAGGCGCGAATGTGCTGACTGTTTGTTTACCGGTTTTTGTTACCGATGATTTCGATGACATTAGTATCAGCCAGCAACTGCACGCTGTTTTAGTAAATTGTTCTTGAGCAGTTCAGTTCTGCAGCTCTTATTATCTTCTCCAACATCAGATTTTTTCGCATGAAAGGGAGTCGCCCTGTCTGAAACCCCGTTTGGTGGGTGGTGAACGGCTCGGGGAGGTTTTTCCCGGTTCTGGCAGAGCAGGTGTTATTGCTCAACGTAATTTTACACAGCCGTATGATTTTTGAGGGCATACCAAATTCAGAAAAAGCGGCGTATAGGCAACTCCTTTTAGTGCTGTTAAAAACAGCTTTAAAGTCGACAAATAGGTGGTGAATGTCGGTCATTTTCTCGGGGGTCTTTTCCAAGATTTGCGGTATTGTGAATACCTGGTCTATGGCGGATTTTCCAAGTCTAGAGCCACACTGATAAGGCTCAATCAGTTCAATAACGGTGGTCTTCAGTCTTTCACACAATACGCTCGATAAGACCTTGTAACCTATGCTTAGAAGGCTGATCCCGCGGTAGTTGGCGCGAATGGTGGGGTCACTTTTCTTGTGGATTGGGCAGAGCACACTTAAATTCCAGTCGTCGGGCATGCGTTCATCTGACCATATTCTGCACAAGAGTTGATGCATGCACCTTATCAACTCCTCGCCGCCACAATTGAATAGCTCAGTTGGCAGACTATCAGCTCCAGCAGCTTTGTTGTTTGTCAGCCGCGTAATTGCTATACGTATCTCGTCATAGTCAGGCGGTAGAACGTCGACTCCGTCATCATCGACGGCGGGCTCGGGTTGTTCTCCACAACTTTCCGTGCTGCTACCAATTAGTAGGGCGGAAAAGTGTTCCCTCCATATTTTAAGTACGCTCTGGACATCGGTTACTAGGTCACCATTATTGATCTTACAGGAGTATGTCCTGGTTTTGAAACCTTCCGTAAGTCGCCAGAGAGTACCAGAGAGTTAGGTAAATTTTTCGGGCATTCTTCCTGTCGGTCTGCATTTCAAGCTCTTCGCACTCACGTATTTCGGCCTCTCTTCTTATTGCGGCAAATACGTCTAGCTTCCCTCTTCAGATCCCTATAGCGGTCCGACATAGCGCGCGTTGCGCCCGATCGCAGCGTGGCCCTGTAGATGACATCTTTTTCTCTGCAGCTTCCTGACACTCCTCATCGTACCAGTTGTTCTTTCGGGCTCGATGACGACATTAGCCGGAAAAAAATCAAGGTGGAGTTTTGATGTTTCGATAATTCCAACTTGTTAAGAAATGTCCACTTTAATAATAATAATAATAATAGATTGGCGCTTACACATATGTTAGTGTTTGGCCGAGCTTCTCCTCCGATTTGTGGCGTGCGCCTTGATGTTGTCACACAAAGAGGAGGGACCTACAGTTTTACGCCGACTCCGAACGGCGATTGTATTTTTATGAGGAGCTGTTTTTCATGGCAGGAATACACTCGGAGGTTTGCCATTGCCTGCCGAGGGATGACCGCTGTTAAGAAAAAACATTTTTTTCTAATTTTTTTTTGCGTTGTTGTTTTGACCAAGGCTTGAACCCAGGCGCTGCGGAGTGGAAGCGCGCACTGCTTACCACTACACCACAGCGGCCCACTTTAGTATTTTTTTTGTAGGTCAAATTTGATGTTTTGGGACTTTTTTTTCTAAGAATTACATAAATCAAATGGACATTTTGAAAATGTGGTGTGTTGTTTATCACAGTGGTGTGCCAGAATGCTGAAAAGAATGCATTAGGCACAGAAAATGATGCCAAATATATGATTAATATATGGTAAGGGACGTAGCTAGAGTAATGTGTCAAAATTAGGCGTTTTTTCGGCAAAAATATGAACAAAGTCGAACTTTTTTGGACAATCTAAACACTGTATTGTCATGTATTTTTCTTAAAGTTTTTGTGTGAAACTCTTCATGATATCTTTTTAGATACTACTTAAGCCAGACTTTGCAAGACCTTGCAACAATGTCAAATTCCATATTATATCAAGCAGAGTCTGTACGAAAAAATGGTCATAGTTACCCAAGAGTGCGACTGATGAATCAAATGAAAGTTCACATTCCGACAGTAACTTCTCGCAGACATAACTCAAAAAATATATATTAAAAAAATATGTAGTTATTATCTATATATATATATATGTGAATGTCTGTTTGTTTAATACTTTATAACTTCTGAACCGCGGCACGGAATCGCACGAAACTTTGCACACTTATTTGCTTTTACCCCGGGAAGGTTATAGGCATAGAGAAAAAATGAACAGTACTGAAAAAGAGGGCGTGGCACCTCCTGTACTAACTTAAATGTTCATGTTGTATATCTCTTGAAATATTGGTGGTAGAGCATTGGAACTTGCTCTCGAGATAAATAAAATTAATTCCATACTCATGGGAAAAACTTTACGGTATTGGAAAAGGGGGAGTGGTACCTCCCAGAGGCTCTAACTTCGGAACCGTAAGTAACATGGACTTAAAATTTGGTATGCAGCTATATCTATGGTAGTTGCTTATAGTAAGGTATATATATAAATGAGACTGTGAAAGGGGCGGATTATTTTACCAATTATAACTCCGGAACCATAAGTCACATAAACATGACACTTAGTATGCCGACATATCTATAGTAAATGCTTATAGTAAGGTATATATAAATGAGTTTGTAAAAGGGGGCGTAGCACTTAACATACGGTTGGAATTTTTTATCAGCCATAACTTCGGAACCACCAGTCACATGACCCCTTTAATTCCCTCTGACGTAGGGTGAAACCCGCGGGTAAAAGCTAGTAAGTTATATATTCATTAGAAAATATTTGAACATTTTAAACAATTTTACATTCAAACTTGAAATATTGTTTTCTTTGCAGTGTAAAACTTTTAAATTAATTAAAACTGTAAATAATTTTTTCGATTATATTGGTCTCAGAGCCCTTGGGAAGGTTAAAAACTAGATTTCCAACATCTACACAAACTCCTCTTTCTCTTCATCAGAATCGGTAGAATTTAAGAAAGTACCTCTAAGGTGTTCACACGGGTTTTGTCAGGACTAGGCCAAAAAACTATATCTTTGCATCTCACGTTTGGGTACCAAGTATTCAAAAGATGAAGCAAATGTGACCATAAATAGGATTCTTTAGGATAGCTCTCAATCCCTGAACCCCCTATCGGAAGAAAAATCCTTCTATAAACCTTTCCACAAAATAACAATCATTCAAAGCCATTTTGAAATCTGGGAGAAAATTCTTCCCAATTGAATGATTCTTGCCATTTACTGATTTGTATATGTAGGTGTATCCATAACTTTATCATAAGTATTTCTAGAGATAAGCGATATGGAAATTGCATTTTGTATGGGAGGTGCCACATCCCCATTTCCAATACAAACCACTTTTCGCTATAAGTACGTTAGCAAAGACGGTTCCATAGAAAAGCGATATATAATTTCAAGAGAATGGTGCCCTCAGAAAAGAGCGTTTAAAATTTTATTGTGGCGTATTTATATATAGATACCTTCAATATACCGTTTTTGCTACACACCTTCATCAAAGGACCTCTGGTGTCATCTAATCGATCCTTGATCAAGGTAAATTTTTGTATGGCCACTTTTAACAACAAATCTAAGCATCTGAAGTAATAAAATATTTTTTCCGGCTAACTTGTATGCGACGCTATGTGTCCGGCGCTAAGTGATGTGGTGTAACTGGAGGGTGTTGTGTCGCCCGCACCGGTGGGGTGCGATGAGCTGATTCGCCTGGTTGCGTAGTGGTCCTTATCGGATTGTCGCCGGTGACATGCCTCGCCACCTCTCGTCGTGATGTCTCCGTTATCCGCCTGTGCCCTTCATAGATACCCTCGTATTCTTCCGTGAGCGTGAGTAGTTCTGATAGCATGGTAAAATCCCGCCGCCGAATGTATAACAGGTAGTCGGGTTGGCTGTTCCGGAAAATTCTTTCCAAACGCTGCTCGCTGCTATACCCGGCGTGACGCATATGGTTTTGTATCGCGATCACATAATCTTTATACTTCTTCCTTAGATGCTGCCTTCTCTGCCGAATGTCATCATGGATGCGTTCGAAATACCGGGCTGGCAGAAAGAAACGTAATAAGTCGCTCTTGAAGGTCATCCAGTTCCTCCAGTGTTCGTTGTTGTTGCGGTACCAATTAAGGGTGGTGCCGCACAGTAGTTCGGGCATGGTTTTCGGCAGGAGGTCTATGTTCAAGGCATACATCTCGGCCCGCTCCTCCAGTCGCTCCAGAAAAGCTAGCGGGTCTAGTGCAATGGACACTAGTTGCTCTTTAGATATATCATTCAGCCACGCTGTTTTGACTAGCTCCGCCATTTTATTCGCCTTGTTTGTTCCAAAAAAAAGGCGTGAGTACTAGGTACTCATGAAATTTGATGTGTATA
>NW_023458555.1:95703807-95747936 GCF_013731165.1 Rhagoletis pomonella | reverse complement strand
ATTCTATGGGACTGAGAAATATTATTTTCTACTTTTTAGTCCATTTAGGAGGATGGTTCCGTGCGCAGAAGTGGAAAACTTTTGACTGCCATTCACCTGGGAGTGGCCAGAAGCGATTCTTGTGCGTACGGTTCAAGTCGCAGCTCACAACGTCCGGATATTTATATCCACGTATCCTCTGGGTAGCAACCAAACACCCGTTTGGGAGCGAGCTAAAGTGAGAAGGCGTAAAACTTCGCGTGCGCTGGGTTTGGGTCCCGCCACGTTAAAACGCCGCCCAATGAAAAGAAAAAAACAGCCTCGGATGAGACCCCCTTTTTCTGATGACGACCACGGCAAACGTATAAAGGACTATGATTTAAAGGTATGCACCTGGAATATCCGGACCCTTAATGGGGAAGGTGCCTCTGCCCGGCTGGTTGATGTCCTCGGGAAGACAAAGGCTGACATCACCGCCATCCAAGAAATGCGATGGACGGGGCATGGTAAAGTAAGCGTGAAGCCTTGCGACGTCTACCACAGTTGCCACGTAAAGGAGCGCAAATTCGGTGTTGGATTCGTGGTAGGAGAGAGACTCCGTCGCCGAGTACTGGCGTTCACCCCGGTGGACGAACGTCTAGCCACAATCCGCATCGAAGCTAGATTATTCAACATCTCGCTCATCTGCGCCCATGCCCGACGGAAGAGAAGGATGAGGCGTCCAAGGATCTCTTCTATGAGCGCTTGGAACGTACATATGAGCGCTGCCCCCGACACGATGTCAAAATCGTGCTGGGCGATTTTAATGCCAAGGTGGGCAAGGAAGGGATCTTTGGCGCCACCGTCGGAAAATTCAGCCTCCACGACGAAACGTCCGGTAACGGACTGAGGCTGATCGACTTCGCCGGGGCCCGAAATATGGTAATATATAGTACTAGGTTCCAGCATAAGAACATCCACCAAGCTACATGGCTGTCTCCAGATCGAAAAACGAGAAACCAAATCGATCATGTTGTGATAGACGGAAGGCATGCAGCAAGCGTTTTGGACGTACGTACACTCCGAGGGCCAAACATCGACTCGGACCGCTATCTTGTTGTAGCCAAGATACGCACCCGCCTCTGTGCAGCAAAAAATGTGCGCCCAACAATGCAAGGAAAGCTTAACGTCGAAAAGCTGCAATCACAACAGACTGCCAATTTATTCGCCACTCGACTCACACACCTGCTCTCTGAGAGCACTCTTCAACAATCCAACCTACGTGAGCAGTGGAACCACATTTCCCGATCATTAAGTACCGCCGCCGAAGAAGTAGTTGGAATTCAGCGAGCCCGAAAGAACAACTGGTACGATGAGGAATGTCAAGAAGCCGCATAGAAAAAAGATGCCACCTACAGGGCCACGCTGCGATCGGGCGCAACGCGAGCCATGTGGGACCGTTATAGGGAACTGAAGAAGGAAGCGAGACGTATTTGCCGCAATAAGAAGAGAGAGGCCGAAATACGTGAGTGCGAAGAGCTTGAGATGCTGGCCGACAGGAAGAACGCCCGAAAATTCTACCAGAGGGTTAGGCGACTTATGGAAGGTTTCAAGACCGGGGCGAACTCCTGTAAGAACAACAATGGCGACCTAGTGACCGATGTCCGGAATATACTTAAATTGTGGAGGGAACACTTTTATAACCTACTGAATGGTAGCAGCGCTGAAAGTAGTGAGGAAGACGAACCCGAGTCCCCAGCCGATGATGTGGAGTAGCTGTCCCACCGCCTGACTATGACGAGGTACGTATAGCGATTACGCGGCTGAAAAACAACAAAGCTGCTGGAGCTGACGGCCTGCCAGCCGAGCTATTCAAGTACGGCGGCGAGGAGCTGATGAGGTGCATGCATCAGCTCGTATGCAGAATATGGTCAGATGAACGCATGCCCGACGACTGGAATTTAAGTGTGCTCTGCCCAATCCACAAGAAAGGCGACCCCGCCATACGCGCCAACTACCGCGGAATTAGCCTTCTAAGCATAGGTTACAAGGTCTTATCGAGCGTATTGTGCGAGAGACTGAAGCCCACCGTCAACGAGCTGATTGGACCTTATCAGTGTGGCTTTAGGCCTGGAAAATCCACCATAGATCAGGTATTCACAATACGCCAAATCTTGGAAAAGACCCGCGAGAATAGGATCGACACACACCATTTATTTGTCGATTTCAAAGCCGCTTTCGACAGCACGAAGAGAAGTTGCCTTTATGCCGCGATGTCTGAATTTGGTATCCCCGCGAAACTAATACGGCTGTGTAAAATGACGTTGAGTAATACCACCAGCTCCGTCAGAATAGAGAAGGACCTCTCCGAGCCGTTTGATACCAAATGAGGTTTCAGACAAGGGGACTCCCTTTCGTGTGATTTCTTTAATCTTATGTTGGAGAAGATAATAAGAGCCGCAGAACTGAACCGCTCAGGCACAATACTTTATAAGAGCGTACAATTGCTGGCGTATGCCGACGACATTCGCATCGATATTATCGGTAAAAAAAAGGGCTACGTCTGTTCTGCCTTCTCGGGATTGGATAGAGAGCAAAGCGAATGGGTCTGGTGGTGAACGAGGACAAAACGAAGTATCTCCTGTCATCACACAAACAGTCAGAGCGTACGCGTCTTGGCACCCACGTCACTGTTGACAGTTACAAGTTTGAAAAAGTAGACGACTTCGTTTATTTGGGAACCAGCATTAACACCAATAATAATGTCAGCCTTGAAATCCAAGGGAGAATCACTCTTGCCAACAAGTGCTACTTTGGGCTGAGTAGGCAATTGAGAAGTAAAGTCCTCTCTCGTCGTACAAAGATCACACTCTATAAGTCACTCATCATGCCTGTGCTGGTGTATGGCGCGGAGGCATGGACAATGAAAGCATCTGATGAGGCGGCTCTTGGAGTTTTCGAGAGAAAGATTCTGCGAAAGATTTACGGACCTTTACGCGTTGGTGATGGCGAATATCGCAGACGATTTAACGATGAGTTGTATGAGCTTTACAACGATATAGATATAGTGCAGCGAATTAAAATTCAGCGGCTCCGCTGGCTTGGCCATGTCGTTCGGATGGACAGAAACGCTCCTGCTCTGAAAATATTCAACGCGGGCCGCGATGCTGGTAACAGAGGAAGAGGAAGGCCTCCTCTGCGTTGGAAAGACCAGGTGGAGGGAGAAGGACTTGGCTTCACTTGGCATTTTCAATTGGCGTCAGTTAGCACAGAAGAGAAATGACTGGCGTGCTGTTTTGGACTCGGCCAAAATCGCTTAGGCGGTTACAGCGCCAATTAAGAAGAAGAAGTCCATTTATAAAAGCGTTGTATATTAAAAAGTTTTTTTTATATTATTTATTTTCTACTTTTTAGTCCTGTCTGAATAAAATTTTGCAATAGATATTAAAATAATTCAACGATGTTAATAGAAAGGTGCACACACATGCATTTACATATGTATGTACATACAAATGAGCACCAATTAATTTTATTTAAAGAAATGGCGTGTCGTCTATTTCCGCTGTAGCAAACGTAGTACATAGGGCGACATCTAGATGTCATCTACCTCGCCCTATTCACTACAGCTGTCGCCCTATGCACTATGCGTTTTTATAGGAACTTTTCAAAGCTATGCTTTGGTGTCGGACACAGAACATTGAAAGTTTCTGGATCCACAACATTGAAAGTTTCTGGACGCACAACATTGCAAGTTGATAAAAGCGTTGTAATAAAATAAAATAGTCCACAAACCTACAAATACATTAAAAAACATATCGGTGGCTTATATTCAATACCCTCTATCTGCAAAAACTCAGTATTTCAGGAGAGAAAAAAAACTGTTTTAACCTATATTTTTAAAAGTTTTGATAATTTAAAGTCCTTCGAGCCCCTTTGGTTATATTAATGTAGTCGTTTGTTAGATATATAGATTGGATTTTTAATTTGTTTTCGATTTTGGCGTGTACACTGTCACACTCCATTTGAGTATGGCCTTTTTCTAAATAATTTTGTTCTATAACTTTATTATGTTCTATAGCAAAAATAGACAATGCGTTTAATAAGTAACTGTTCCGGTTCTGATAACCGCAACCATCTGAATATATGATGATCGGCAACGTATCAGATAAACAATAAGTTTTTAAGTGGTGAGTTATGCATGTAATGAAAGACGAAGCCGATAAATCTCCATTACTTTCGTTCCACCAATAATTTGTGCATTCATGGTTCACGTATTATATATAGTAAAGTTGTGGACTTGCAAACGCTGTTTAAAATAAATCGATGATGCAATTATATTAGGACAAAGTTTAACTGCTCTAGCGTCCATAGTAAAGACATGACATCGTCCTTCTTGACCTAAAAGTTTTTCTTTTTGCTTTTCAAGCTGCGCTCGTTCTTTTTTCGAAATATGCTCATTATATTCGTATTCAGAATTGTGGTGAGCCTTAAATCCAACCATTTATCGCACTGATCCTTGCGAGGCATAAAGATAGCTAAGTTTTTTTAGCGAAAACATTTGAAAACGTAAATATAGACACCGGTTGTACACGACTTTCCGAACATTTTTCGAGATAGTTTCTATAAATATCGGTTTTTGTTCTAAATGTTGCTGCGACATATGTTTTATGCGTGTGTTTACGGCAATAATGGCTCTCCATTTTGTCCGATTTTTTTAAGTATTCTTTAAGGAATATTTTCGAATCTTTACAAATAACTTTGTTGCTGCGGATGGTAGGCGACGAACTGTCGTTATTGCAATTTTTTAACCAACCCCTTACCATATCAATTTTTAAAGACAAAGTAGAAAGAAACATTGAGTTACATACTTTCAATGATTAATTGTTGTAAGGCAGTCGAAAAATAAAGCTGTTTAGTCTTTTGGAGTTTTCAACAATACATCTTTTTTTATCCGAGAAACGTAGCTCTTTATGAAAACTCGCTAAGTTTCTCACGACATATTCCAAAATGACTCAAAAATAAATAAAATAAAATAAAACTTTTTAATATACAACGCTTTTATAAATGGACTAAAAAGTAGAAAATAATATTTCTCAGTCCCATAGAATTTGTTTTGATAACTTTTGATTTTGAAATTTTAGCAAAAGTCATTATAAACAGCTGAATGCTTTTGGTCAGCTTCTGTTACGGCAAGGTTTATTTCACTGCACTTGGTGGTGCTTTATTTTATTGTATGTTGGCATATTTAGCTGAATTCCGCGCGTTATTTGGAAAATTCAGAAAAAGTGGTTCATAAATATAGGCAAATAAGCAGAAAGCTTTGGAGTGCAATGGGTTATAGTCGTTGCGCTGGGTATGCAGTTACAGTTGCATGGCTGTACTCAATCCTGACTCTTGCGTCCTCGTTCGCGCACTCTGGGCAACGTGAGCAACCCATGTGCGAGATGCGGTAACCAATCCGAGTGGAGCCTTGGGTCACGGCAGAAAGAGAGGGAGCTTCGGTGGGGCCACTCCGACTTATTCGGTTTAAGGGCTTACTGAAGTCTGCAGCGTGTGTTCACCAGTAGGTGCGGCTGCAAGCGGGTGTCTGCTTGGAGCAAGCGGCTCGCTATATAAACGTGTATTGGGTTGCGAAACCACCCCTGTCCTAGAAATGGGTTGTGCGCTGGGCTTGGGACCCGCCACGTAAAAACCACTTCCAGTGAAGAAGCAAGGCAAAGCCTCGGATGAGACCCCCCCCTTATGATGACGACCACGGCAAACGTTTAAAGGACTACGATTTGAGCGACCCTTAATGGGGAAGGTGGCTCTGCCCGGCTGGTTGATGTCCTCGTAAGGACAAAAGCTAACATCACCGCCATCCAAGAAATGCATTGGACGGGGCAAGGCAAGCAATATCTGGGGCCTTGCGACGTCTACTACAGCTGCCATGTAAAGGAGCGCAAATTCGGAGTTGGATTTGTGGTGGGAGAGAGACTCTGTCGCCGAGTACTGTCGTTCCCCCGGTGGACGAGCGTCTAGCCACAATCCGCATCAAAGCGAGATTCTTCAACATCTCGCTCATCTGCGCCCATGCCTCGACGGAAAAGAAGGATGAGGCATCCAAGGATCTCTTCTATGAGCGCTTGGAGCGCACATACGAGCGCTGCCCCCGTCATGATATCAAAATCGTGCTTGGCGACTTCAATGCCAGGGTGGGCAAGGAAGGGATCTTTGGAACCACCGTCGGAAAATTCAGCCTCCACGACGAAACGTCCGACAACGGATTGAGGCTGATCGACTTCGCCGGGGCCCGAAATATGTTAGTATGGAGTACTAGGTTGAAGCATAAAAAGATCCAGCAAGCCACGTGGCTGTCTCCGGATCGAAAAACGAGAAACCAAATCGATCCTGCTGTGATAGACGAAAGGCAAGCTTTCAGTGTTATAGACGTACGTACATTCCGAGGCCCAAACATCGACTCGGACCACTATCTTGTTGCAGCCAAGATACGCACCCGCCTCTGTGCAGCAAAAATGTGCGCGGAAATATGCAAGGAAAGCTTAACGTCAAAAAGCTGCAATCACAACAGACAGCCAGCGCTTTCGCTACTCGACTCTCATACCTGCTCTCAGAGAGCACTCTTCAACAAACCGACATATGCGACCAGTGAAACCACATTTCCCGCTCATTAAATACCGCCGCCGAAGAAGTAGTCGGATTTCAGCGAGCCCGAAAGAACAACTGGTACGATGAGGAATGTTAGGAAGCTGCAGAGAAAAAAGATGCCGCCTACAGGGCCACGCTGCGATCGGGCGCAACGCGCGCTATGTGGGATCTGAACAGGGAAGCGAGACGTAAGTAAGAAGAGAGAAGAGAAGAGTAAGAAGAGAGATGCCGAAATACGTGAGTGCGAAGAGCTTGAAATTCTGGCCGACAGGAAGAATGCCCGAAAATTTTAACAGAGAGTTAGGCGACTTACGGAAGGTTTAAAGACCGGGGCTTACTCCTGTAAAAACAATAATGGCGACCAAGTAACTGATGTCCAGAGCGTACTTAAATTATGGATGGAACACTTTTCCGCCCTACTAAATGGTAGCAGCACGGAAAATTGTGGAGAAGAAGAACCCGAGCACGCAGCCGATGACGACGGAATCGACGTTCCATCGCCTGACTATTTCGAGGTACTTATAGCGATAACGCGGCTGAAAAACAACAAAGCTGCTGGATCTGGCAGCCTGCTAGCTGAGTTATTCAAGAACGGCGGCGAGGAGTTGATAAGGTGCATGCATCAACTCTTGTGCAGAATATGGTCAGATGAACGCATGCCCGACGACTGGGATTTAAGTGTGCTGTGCCCAATCCACAAGAAAGGTGACCCCGCTATTCGCGCCAACTACCGCGGGATCAGCCTTCTAAGCATAAGTTACAAGGTCTTATCTAGCGTATTGTGTGAAAGACTGAAGCCCATCGTCAATGAACTGATTAGGCCTTATCCGTGTGGCTTTAGACCTAGCAAATACACCATAGACCAGGTATTCACAATATGCCAAATCTTGGAAAGGAGCCGCGAGAAAAGGATCGATACTCACCACCTATTTGTCGACAGCTTCTGACAGCACTAAAAGGAGTTGCCTATACTCCGCTCTGTCTGAATTTGGCATCCCCTCAAAACTCATACGGCTGTGTAAAGCGACTTTGAGCACTACCACCAGCTCCGTCAGAATTGGAAAAGACCTCTCGGAGCCGTTTGCCACAAAACGGGGTTTCAGACAAGGCGACTCCCTTTCATGTGACTTCTTTAATCTGATGTTGGAGAAGATAATAAGAGCTGCAGAACTGAACCGCTCAGGAACAATTTACTGCAAGAGCATGCAATTGCTGGCTTATGCCGACGATATCGACATCATCGTTAACAAAAACCGCTAATTCTGTTCTGCCTTTTCCAAGTTGGATAAGGAAGCAAAGCGACTGGGTCTGGTGGTAAACGAGGACAAGACGAAGTATCTCCTGTCATCAAACAAACAGTCAGCACATTCGCGCCTTGGCACCCGCGTCACTGTTGACAGTTACAATTTCGAAAAAGTAGGGAATTTCGTTTATTTGATACCAGTCGAGGTTTCAGCCAAGGTTACTCCCTTTCATGGGATTTTTTTAATCTGATGATGGAGAAGATAACAACAGTCGCAAAATTGAACCGCTCGGGCTTTACAAGAGCGTAGAATTGCTGGCGTATGCCGAATCCATCGGCATTATTGTTACAAATAAGGGCTACGTTTGTTCTGCCTTCTCGGAATTAGATAAAGAAACAAAGCGTGTGTGTCTGTTGGTGAACGAGGACAAAACGAAGTATCTCCTCTCTTCACACAAACAGTCATCGCATTTGCGCCTTGCGCCTATTTACAGCTACAGTTTCGAGAAAGTGGTTCCCTTACTTGGGAACCAGCATTAAGACCGATAATAATGTCAGCATTGAAATCCAACGCAGAATCGCTCTTGCCAACAAGTGCTACTTTGGTTTAGTAGGCAATTCAGGACTAAACTCCTCTCTCGACGTACGAAAACCACGCTCTATAAGTCAGTCATCATGCCCGAGCTGGTATATAGCGCAGAAGCATGGACAATGACAACGTTCCGATGAGGCGACTCTTGGAGTGTTTGAGAGAAAGATTTTGCGGAAGATTTACGGGCCTTTACGCGGTGGCGACGGCGAGTACCGCAGACGATGGAACGATGAGCTGTATGAGCTTTACAACGATATGGACATAGTGCGCGAATTAAAATACAGCGGCGCCGCTGGCTTGGTCATGTCGTTCGAATGGACACCGACGCTCCAGCTCTGAAAGTATATAACTCAGAACCCGCTGGTGGTAGCAGAGGAAGAGGAAGGCCCCCACTGCGATGGAAAGATAAGGCGGATAAGGACTTGGCTTTACTTGGCGTTTCCAATTGGCGTCAGTTGGCACAGAGAAGAAACGACTTTCGTGCTTTGCTGAACTGGGCCAAAATCGCTTAGGCGGTTGCAGCGCCAAAGAAGAAGACGAAGAAGCAGAAAGCTTACTTGTGCCTAGAATTATCTTTTCGCGAGGCGTAATGTCCCATAAATCTTTCGCAGAATCTTTCTCTCGAAAACTCCAAGAGCCGCCTCATCAGATGTTTTATTGTTCATGCTTCTGCGCCATAAGCTAGCCCAGGCATGATGAGTGACTTATAGAGTAAGATTTTCGTACGGCTAGAGGACTTTACTTCTCAATTGCCTACTCAGTCCGCAGTATCACTTGTTGGCAATAATGGTTCCGCGTTGGATTCCGCTGCTGAGAGTATTATCGGTTTTAATGCTGGTTCCCAAGTAAGGGAACCACTTTCTCGAAACTGTAGCTGTAAGTAGGCGCAAGGCGCAAATGCGATGACTGTTTGTGTGAAGAGAGGAGATACTTCGTTTTGTCCTCGTTCACCAACAGACACACACGCTTTGTTTCTTTATCTAATTCCGAGAAGGCAGAACAAACGTAGCCCTTATTTGTAACAATAATGCCGATGGATTCGGCATACGCCAGCAATTCTACGCTCTTGTAAAGCCCGAGCGGTTCAATTTTGCGACTGTTGTTATCTTCTCCATCATCAGATTAAAAAAATCCCATGAAAGGCAGTAACCTTGGCTGAAACCTCGACTGGTATCAAACGGCTCGGCTCAATTCTGACTTAGCTGGTGGTATTGCTCAACGTCATTTTACACAGCCGTATTATTTTCGTGAGAATACGAAATTGTGACATCACGAAACAAAGACAACCTATTTTCTTTTTGTCGAAAGCAGCTATGAAATCGACAAACGGAAGGCATATGTCGATCCTTTTCTCACAGGTCTTTTGCAAGTTATGGCGTGTTGCGAATTAGGGATGTATGGTGGATTTGGAAGATCTTGTAAGTCGCAATCAGTTTGTTGATGGAGGGTTCAGTCTTTCACACAACACGCTCGATAAAATAGTTGACGCGTAGGGGGCGGGGCGGGGCGCCATTCTTGTCGTTTGGGACGAGCACGATTGAATTCCAGTCGTCGGGCATGCACCTTATTAGATCTTTGCCATTGGACTTGAATAGATCGGCCAATAAGCCGTCAGCTCCAGCAACTTTGTTTCTTTTGATCAGCATAATCGCTATTCGTACCTCATCATAGTCAGGCGCTGTGACATCGACTCCATCGTTAGCGTCTGAGACTTTGTGTTCGTCTTCTCCACTTTTTTCAGTGCTGCTGCCATTCAAAAGGGTAGAAAAGTTTTCCCTCCATCATTTAAGTACGTTCTGGACATCGGTCACAACGTCCCCATGGTAGTTGCTAAGATAGTCTTAAAGCCTTCCGTAAGTCGCTCAACTCTCTGGTAAAAATTTCGGGTGTTCTTTCTGTCGGCCAGCATTTCATGCTTTTCGCACTCACGTATTTCGATCTCTCTCTTCTTATTGCGGCAAATACGTTTAGCTTCCTAACTCAGTTCCCTAAAACGGTTCCAAATGGCTGGCGTTGCGCCCGATCTCAGCGTGGCGGCGCATATTTTCTCTGCAGCTTCTTAATACTCCTCATAGTACCAGTAATGAGCGGGAAATGTGGTTCCACTGTTCGCGTATGTCGATTTGCTGAAGAGTGCTCTCTCACAGCAGGTTGGAGAGTGGAGTGGCCAATCGATTGGACGTCTTTTTTGATTGCAGATTTTCGACGCAGAGCTTTCCTTTCAATGTTGGGCGCAGATTTTTGGCTGCACCGATGCAGATGCGTATGCTGGCTGCATGAAGATAGTAGTGCGAGTCGATGTTTGGCGCTCTGGAAGTGTGCTTTCCGTCCATCACAAAATGCTCATTTGGTTTCCCGTTTTTCGATCTGGAGACAGCCATGTAGCTTGATGGATCTTTTCATGCCCAGTACTACCCTGTAGGGAAACGAACTAGTGCGGAACCGGTTCGGTTATAATGCGTTTGGAACCATGAATAGTACGCGTTAATTCTCTTTTGCATGCTAGGGACTGGCGAATTTAACATTGCGATGTCCTAGGAAGTGTCAATTGTCCCCCGTTGCATCCCTTTGGCTCCAGTTCCGAACTAGTCCTAAATTCGACAGATAAGATCTAGTTCGTTTTGCACCCCTTTTTCTGTAGTTCCGAACCAGTTCCGAATTCGACAGATGAGATCTAGTTCAATCTGCATCAATTTTTTATAGTTCACAACCTGTTATAAATTCGTCACCTTAGATCTACATTTCTAATCAGGCTTGTCGAAACATGTCCCTTTTATATTAAATTCCATCGGTTGAAGGAAGGACAATATCATCACAAATGTTTAAACGCATTTATTAAAAATTGATAAACCACATTAGAAGTAGTAGTAGTATTAAACTTAAGTAGTAAGTAAAAAAACAAAAGTGCGTTCTGCTTAAAAGTAAAAATATTAGTTCACTTTGTCTTACTTGTCCAAATTTAAGCATATTGATTTTTAAGTAAATTCAGTTCTTCTTTAGCTTATATGTATATGAAGTACATTGAAAGTTTTTGTCGTACTTAATGTAAATAAGATATACAGTCAGTCAATAAAGTTTAGGTTCAGTGAATTTTTTACAATACCGGCAACTATTTTTTAAATATTTTATTTTTCCCTAATTTTTTATAAAAATATGGTTAACTCAACACCAAAAACCCCAGAAATCAGAGTTCCAAACCTTAAGCAAAGTTAAAGAAAACTATGCGAATTTCCATCCAAGTATATCAATTTACACTCTTTAGAAAAAAGTTAAGTACTCAGTTATTAGCCCATTCAATTTTAGTATAACAAAGTGCAAGTTTGAGGTAGGTAGGACTTACCATTGATATTTAGCAATTTTTTTTTTGTTGTTTGGTAAGTCCTAGCTTCCTCACACTTGCACTTCATTATACTAAAATTGAATGGACTAAAAAACTTTTTCTAGAGAGCGTAAATAGAAAGTGAATTATTTTAATGAAATCTTGCAGAATTTTCTTAAATTTTGCACAAGGTTTGGAACTATGATTTTTAGGGATTTTGTTATAGAATTGACCATATTTTTATAAAAAATTACCGAAAACTAAAATATTTAAAAAATAGTTGCCCGTATTGTAAAAAATCGTTGTACCTAAACTTTATTGACTGACTATAGTAAGGTAGTTGAGCTGGATTGCATAAGAAAAATTAATTTGCCTTTTCTTAAAAAAAAGGTACGTCTGGTGGCTTGCATTTTTAAATAAGTTTAGTGAGAAAGTGGTAGTTATTTTGACACTTTTTTTTTAAATGACTCTTTTTCCGCAACTGCATTGCCTTTCTCAATTGTCCTTCAGGATCTTGGCCTTTGTTTATGGAATCACTAAGTATAATGATTACACTATGCGACAGTCAAAATCGGGATGGGATGAAACCAACGGGAAATGTTATATCAGTCAAAAACAAGTTATACGTGTCCCGGCGTTTCGCTGGGTCACATCTAGGAATCGAGATATATATATAACTATCATATAGGGGAAATTGTCACCTTTGGTGGTCTTTTTTTGACATAACTCGAGAACCGCTAGTCCGATTTTGCTCAAACAAATTTAAAAAAATTAAAAATTACAATTCCTTTAATCTGTTCATATAACGTTTTTCTATATAATCAACAGTTTTGCCGGTAAAAATAAATGTATGAAGAAAAAAAATATTTTTTGCCTAAAATATTAATTTTTTTTAAAACTTTTGATTATGTAGAAAAACGTTATATGAACAGATTAAAGGAATTGTAATTTTTAATTTTTTTAAACTTGTTTGAGCAAAATCGGACTAGTAGTTCTCGAGTTATGCCAAAAAAAGACCACCAAAGGTGACAATTTCCCCTATATGATAGTTATATATATATCTCGATACCTAGACGTGACCCAGCGAAAGGCCGGGACACGTATAACTTCTTTTTTACCGATATAACTTTCCCCGGTAGTTTGAACCCTTCCCGATCACTGACCCCTACCATTTGTCTCACAGTGTTATTAAGCAAGTCAAAAACTATACCAGCGTGATTACCGACGTATCCTTTTGAGAGGTAGCCGCACCCTTATAAAAGGAATAAGACCCAAACTTTTCAGGTCAATCTTTTAGCGGGTTGCTTCTGTATGGCCTTTTCAATTTTATAAATTACACAGGTTTACGAAACAAAAAGCTTATGCATATTAAACCAAACCCATATATCCCTATGTTATTCGACATGCTGAATGCTAATCCGAAGTCCGTTAGTCTCCACCACGTCGTGGTCAGTTGAAGGTCAAGTAGGGAAAAATTCATTGAATAAACCTGAAAATTCATATACATAAGGTTTTACATTCGCTGAACACGAATCCGCAATGAATTTTTCCCTACTTTACCTTCAAATGACCACGAATCTGATGTGATGGAGGCTAACGGACCTCGGATTCGCATTCAGCAAGTCGAATAACATAGGGATATATAGGTTTGGTCTAATATGCATACACTTTTTTTTTGTAAACCTGTGTTATCATTATTTTGAAGTGGAAAAATAAAGTTCTAAATTAATGATATCCCTATGTTATTCGACACGCTGAATGCGAATCCGAAGTCCGTTGGTCTCCACCACGTCAGATTCCTGGACAGTTGAAGGTCAAGTAGGGAAAAATTTATTGAGTAAACCTGAAAATTAATATGCATAAGGTTTTACATTCGCTGAACCCGAATCCGAGGTCCGTTAACCTCCATAATGTCATCTTCAAGGTCATTTGAAGGTCAAATAGGACATAAAATTTATTCAATAAAAATTAAAAAAAAAAATGTTTTTGTTGTGACTGAAACCGAGTATGGAGGTCCCTTGATTCCTCAAGGTCATCTGGAGGTCATCCCAAGGTCAAATTCCGATGAATTTTGTTGAATTTTCAGGTTTATTCAATGAAGTTTTCCCTATTTGATCTTCAAAAGACCACGAACCTGACGTGGTGGAGACTAACGGGTTTCGGATTCGCATTTAGCGTGTCGAATAACATAGGGATATATAGGTTTGGTTTAATATGCATACATTTACTTTTTTTTGTAAACCTGTGTAAATATTTCCGTTTGAGCGAAAAAATAAAACTCAATAATAATTCATAAAATAATGATTAAATGCTGATTTAAATTATTTTACTCACAATGATTACTTTCCCTGCTTTTAAAATTTAAAATAAAATAGTTTAGTGAAAGTACCACATTTCACTGCTTTTGGACTGGTGCGGAACTAGTTACTGTCGGACTCGTTCGTTTTTGGCGAGAAAGAACTAGTAGTGAACTAGAAATCTGGTTCACTAGTTCGTGTTTTCCCTGAAGGGTAAACACTACTAAATTTCAGCTTATTTTCCGACAGTGGCGTCAAAGATCCCTTCGTTACCCACCTTGGCATTGAAATCACCAAACATGGTTTTTATACGTAATATGTACCCTTTAAGCGCTTATATAAGAGATCCTTGGATGACTCGTCTTTCTCTTCCATTTAGCCATTGGCACATATGAGCGAGATGTTGAAGAATCTCGCCTTGATGTGGATTGTGGATAGACATTCGTCTACTAGAGTGAATGCCGGTACTCGGCGACGGAGTGTCTCTCCCACCTCATATCCAACATCGAATTTGCGAATTGCGCTCCAACTATACCTCGCTCCCAGAGGATTCATGGATATAAATATACGGACGTAGTGAGCTGCGATTTGAACCGTAAGCACAAGAATCACTTCTGGCCACTCCCAGGTGAAAAGCTTTGCAATACTTGGAAATGTACAGAACATAGTGGTCAAAGGCGAATATTTCAACTAAACCCTGGTGTAGTTTTTAAATTCATAGCTCTACGTAACAAATAGCCGGACAAGACGTTATTCAGAATAAAAAAATTTACTCTGTATTATTCCTCCGTAATTTTGTAAGATAAACTGACGATTTATATGAGGGCGTATTCAACATTTTTAGTATGCAGATTTTTTAAGCAATTCTCACAAACTTCGCATTTTTTGTGAATTTTTTTATTATTAAATCGTGAGCACATGTCTGAAATTTTTAGTATAAGTTCCTTAAGCTGCTAGAATACAACATCCAACGCGGTGCAACCTTTTGAAGTGTTTTTCTTAGAAACCAAAAGTGGGCGTAATTTTATTCCGATTTCGAAAATTTTCAAATTTTTGTACAAATTGATAAATCGGTTACCGAGATACACATAGAGCGAAAAAAAATAAATGCTGGGACGCAGCATTTCAGTAAGTTTTTGCTATTTCTCTTTAGTTCATTTAATGTTTATTATTTTATTAAAGTATAGCTGATTACTTAACAAAAAGGATATAAATCCAAATTTCAGACTTTGTGCAAAAATTATGAAAAATCTGCAAAGTTTGACCAAAATTTCTTTTTTCATGATCAGCATCTTTAGACAAAATTTTGGTATTTAGTTTCGTAGCGCATTAAATTTTAGCGAGCAAATTGCAAATTTTAAGTGAATTTTTTTCGAACGGTGCAGATTTGATGACATGGGCAAAGAATGCTTTTGGGTATTCTATATATTGGGTTTTTTGGGCTTTTCTTATTTCTTTTTCGCTCTGTAACTGTTTAATGAACAAATAAAAAAGTTTTGCACGAGGATCATAGTTCAATAGTATATTGTACAATAGAGTACACACGTATGTGGCTAAATTTTCCAATTGCAGACGATGCTAGTAAAAAATATCCATTTTTACTTTTGTGCACGCATCGTAACCTATTAAAGAAGAATTTTTGTTTTTTTTTAACTATCTTCTAATGATAGCGAATAAGCCTGCCACGTCTAGATTGATTCCATTTATGCCCCAGAACACTATGTATAAGAGTTGTCCGATAACAGTTTTAGGTACGCATCAGCTACAGTAAAATATAAAATCCGCGAGTGTGGGAATTGAAAAAACGGAGTCGCGCCACTTTGGCTCGTCATAACATCTTTTCTACTGCAAGCACATACTTCTAACGGGCTGCATTCGATTCTCCTCTCCAAATACTAAGGTCTCTGAAGTAATCACTACAACATTCACCGATTGGTTTGGACATATGCTATAATTGAGTGCTTATTTAGTGCCAGTTTATTCCGCTAAAAAAAATTTTGTGCTCTGTAAATTTTGGTAAAGACATGTTGTAGCCATCTCTTCAGCTAAAGTAGGCACTACACTATAAATATTTCTAGAACTAAAAAGCGCATATATCTACCTTACGGCATAATTTAGTGCTTATTTAGTGCCATTTTATGCCGCTAATTTTTTTGCTCTGTTAATTTTGGTAAAAACATGTAGTAGCCATCTCTTCAGCTGACGTAAGCACTATACTATCAATATCTCTGGAACCAAAAGGCGCATATACTTCTACCTCACGGCATAATTTAGTGGTTATTTAGTGCCTATTTATGCCGCTAAAAATAATTTAGTTCTCTTTAAATTTTGGTAAAAACATGTAGTAGCCATCTCTTCAGCGGAAGTAAGTAAGCAGTACACTATCAATATCTCTGGAACCAAAAAGCGCATATATGTACTTCTATCTGACGCCATAATTTAGTTCTTATTTATGCAGCTAAACTTTTAATTTTTTGCTCTGTAAATTTTGGTAAAAACATGTAGTAGCCATCTCTTCAGCCGAAGTATGCACTACACTATCAATATCTCTGGAAACAAAAAGCGCCTATACTTCTACCTTACAGCATAATTTAGTGCCAATTTTTGCCGTAAAAATTTTTTTCTGTAAATTTTGATACAAACATGTAATAATCATCTCTTCAGCTGAAGTAAGCACTACACTATCAATATTTCTGGAACCAAAAATCGCCCAAAATCGCTATTTTCTTTTTATATATAAAATTTATGTAATTTCGTTACTGTTAGAAAATATACATGCATACATAGCATTTTAACATTTTACACTCTCATATGTTCAAGAATGTTATGTTAACTCAATTCTTATGTACATAAACACTCGCATATTATGTTAACACTCTTTATATACATATTCTCATGTTATGTTAATGCAGGTATATAAGCAAATCAATTTCGTATTTTTCCTTCTTCTGTATGTCAGTACATTAGCATACTTGCTTAAGATGAGAATTATATAAACTGCTCAAAAATTCAACAGGTTATGGTCCCAAGTAAACGCAAATAGAACAAAGATTTTTTTTTAACAATAGTAAACAGCGTTGTGTATAAAAGCAAAAAATGGACGTAAAAGCGCTGCTAAAAGCGTTGGTTTGCGATGAAAATGTCTGAAGAAGAGTCGGTAACGTCATATGTGTCAAAGGTACGTACAAATGCATCAGAGCTTGAAGATCAAGGGAAAAAACTTTCGGACAATTTGAAAATGTGTCGAATAGTTTTCATAATTTTCTAACACTCTGGTACAACGTAAAAGAATATCGGACGATTGACACGCTAATGTCGAAACTCCAGATGGAAGAAGACCAAATACACAAAATGAAAAACGGAGCAACGAGTAGCGGTGAATTCCAACCTAAGGCAGTGGCTTTTAGTGCAAAACAGGTGAGCAACAAAAAATACAACTAAAAGAAGAGTTTACCAAATGAAAGGGAAGGTAATTCGAAATGTTATCTTCAGAGAGGATTGTAATCTTCCTGGTGTGAAAATAGCAAACGACAACATTCTTAAGTTGAGGGCGTAGGTACAATCGATATCGAAATTTATATTGATGGAAATTGGGAAGCAGCGAGTTTAAATGACGTTCGATACGTTCCCAAAGCAACAGTCAAGTTATTTTCTATCAATCCAATTACGAGCAAGGGGTATAATACAATGTTTACCAATGAAGGTTGTTTTATTTATAGAACAAGAGATGGCAAAATTGTAGCTAGAGGTTACAAAGACAACAACAATATGGATAGAATGGCATTTAGAGTGAGAGATGTTGATCGAGTGTGCGTTTCATCGAATGAGCAAGTATCGGCAGGCTCATTGCAGCAATGGCATCGACGCCTCGGACACGTTAACGTAGGAACGATTAAAGCTATTTGTTCGAAAAATTTAGTAAAAGGTATCAAATTGACTAATAATAATGATTTCTTATTTGAAGATTGTCAATTAGGTAAAATGTATCGATCAGCTCATCCTCTGAGTGAACCACGAACTTTAAAGAATGGGGAATGCATTCATATGGATTTATGCGGCACTTTTGAACAGACTGGTATTGGAGGAGTGCGATATTTTATGCTCATGAAGGACGAATCGACTGGATTCCGGTTTGTGTACATGCTGGCACAAAAGAGTCATGTGACCAAATACTTGGACGACTTTATCCAGTTATTACGAAACAGGTGGAATATTCAAGTGAAGCACTTTCGATGCGACAACGGAAAAGAATTTATTAACAGCGATGTGTCGAAACTTTTGTCAAAGCATGGTATAACTATAGATCGTATTGCTACGTACACTCCTGAGCAAAATGGCTATAACGAAAGAGACATCCGCACAGTCCAAGAGTCAGCACGAACCATAATGATATCAAGTGGTCTACCGAAATGTTTGTGGCCGGAGGCGGTACGTACGGCCGTTTACATTCTAAATCTAACAACTACTGCGCGAAATACTGAACGTACTCCATATGAGGTGGTTTGGAGAAAAACCGCGATTAGATCACGTGAAAGTTTTCGGCACAGCAGTTTCTGTTCACATGCCAAAAGGCGTCGGTAGAAAGAAATGGGATGCCAAGTCGAAGAAAGTTTACTTGGTTGGCTACGAGCCCACACAGAAAAACTTCTGTCTCTACGATCCAGAAGCACAAAAGGTGATAGTTAGCTGCGACGTGAATTTCAATTAGAACTTCGTAAGAAGTGAGTATGTTTCGTTTCCAACATGTGAAGATGAAAATGAGTCGACAGATACAACCTGTAACGAGAGCACTCAACGTACAAAATTAGAAATAGTGACTTCACCTGCTTATGAAAATAATAGTGAAGATGTCAGCCCAAGACCACTGCGTGCAAATCCGAAAAAGATAGTGCCTTATGATGCTGAAAGAGGTTGTTTAGCCATGTTCTTCGGCCAGACTCATACGAAGAAGCCATGAAGCCAGAGCAGAATGCGGAATGGACGAAAGCCATAGAAGAAGAGTTAAGTTCCCTTAGTGAAAACGAAACATGGAAATTTATAAAGAAACCAAGTGACTGTAAGAATGTCGTAGGAAGTAAATGGGTGTTTAAAATCAAGCAAGCACTAAATGAGAAACCGAAGTTCAAAGCTCGACTTGTCGCAAAAGTTTATTCGCAAAGTAGTGGAGTAGATTACAGCGAAACCTTTTCTCCAGTTGTGCGCTACGAGTCAGTGCGATGTGTGCTTTGGCAGCCATTCATGATATGGAAATTGCTCAGTTCGACGTAAAAACCGGTTTTCTGATGCACATTTAACTCAGCGAATTTTCATGAAAGTTCCGGAAGGTATTAAACACGAAGAAGACGAAGTTTGCCTGCTGAAGCGAAGTTTATATGGCTTGAAACAGTCATCGCGTGAGTGGAACTCAAAATTCGTAGATTTTATCAAGGCATGTAATTTCGATCAATCAACCGCTGATCCTTGTGTGTTTTGTGGTGAAGTCAGCAAAGAAAAGGTAATTTTATTGCTTTATGTTGATGATGGACTACTTTTATCCCGTAGCAAAATGGCGATTGACACGATGATTGAGATGCTTCGAAACTCATTTAAAATTACTTTGGGCAATGCTAATTTTAATGTAGGCATCGAAATTATGCGTAATCGACAGCTCAAAACTGTAAGTATCAGCCAAACAACTTATATCGGTAAAATACTTAGGCGCTTAAACATGGAAAATTCAAAAGCAATCTCAACGCCTGCTGATATTGGCACTTTGTTGACGACAAGTAATGACAGCGACATTAAAGTAGAGTTTCCATACCGAAATGCTTGTGGATCACTGCAATTTGCTGCAACTGTATCAAGGCCAGACATCTCATATGCAGTGGGAGAAGTCTGTCGTTTTATGGAGAATCCAAACCAGTTACACGTAAATGCAATAAAGAGAATATTTCGCTATTTGAACTGCACGCGAGATATGCAAATAACATATGGACCAGAAAATTGTACATTAGT
Organism: Rhagoletis pomonella; assembly: GCF_013731165.1. Classification (NCBI taxonomy): domain Eukaryota; kingdom Metazoa; phylum Arthropoda; class Insecta; order Diptera; family Tephritidae; genus Rhagoletis; species Rhagoletis pomonella. The sequence continues at coordinate 95,727,885 of NW_023458555.1, read as the reverse complement.
TGGTTACACGGACGCAGACCATGCTCGTGACGTCGAGACTAGTGGTTCGATTACAGGGAACGCATTTATGTTTTGGAATGGCGTCATTACGTGGAAGAGCGGTAGGCAGTCTGCTGTAACATTGTCAACGTCCGAATCGGAATATGTTGCATTATGTGAAGGCGCTAAAGAGGCAATGTGGCTGCGTGATCTACTGAGAGATATTCGTTTTAAGCTAGAGGACGCTACAAAATTGTTCTGCGATAATCTTGGTGCAATTCGTTGGGTTAAGAATCCGGTCCACCATCGCCGTACGAAGCACATCAACAAGAAGTTGCATTACATACGAGAAAGACATCAAGAGAACGATATTGAAATTACACATGTGGGAAGCGAAGACTAACTTGCAGACGTCCTAACAAAGCCGTTATCAGCAATCAAGTTCAAAGCAGATATAATAAAACTTGGACTGAATACATATGATTGATATATAAGTATCTATACTATTAAATAAAATTGATTATATGGAGTACGTTTGTAACGACTTATTTCTCAAAGTACTAAACCGATTTTAATATTTTTTTTTTTAAACGAAGCATTTGTAAAAAGACGCAGAGTGGCATACTTATATTTTTTATTCTTGGAAGATAAGCACCCTTTTTTTGGGTGTAAAGTTACAAAAAATTACAGAGACGTACAATCATAAGCCTATTTGGTTGCCAAATACAGCGCATAGCTACGCGAAAAATCTGTACATCAGTGCCCATCAAACACGAGCTCACAAAGGCAAAAGAGATGTGTATGAGCGACGTGACTGCGCTATACCACATACATACACACATAAACGTATTTGAGCTAAACAGCGATCACTGATTGAACATCAAGAATGATAGAATAAATAAATTATATTATAAATTAAATTTCCAAGAGAAAGTCGAAAATATATTAACTCAAAAAAAAAAATAAACAATGCTTCATAGATCGATTTTTTTTTAAATCTAACTTCATAAAGTTCTTTAAAAATATTTTGTAAATGAGGCCATAAGATAGGGCTGCCAGATATCTCTGTTGCCAAACCGGGACACTTTAGGGAGGGTCTCTTAAACTTTGTGCTAAACTCGGGAAAATTCAATAAATTTGCGTACAAATTTGCAACATTCTAATCAGACTTTTTATACAAATTTTTAAAGTGAAGTTTTCCAGCCCATTAAATTTTAGTTGATTTTTGGTATTGTTTTTACTGAGAGTTTCTTCCATACAAACTATGTTCGATAATTGTTTTTATATGGAAGACACAGTCAGCAAAAAAAATATAAATGCTAAAAATCAACGATATTTCCTGGCAACTTCACACTTGCACTTTATTAATTGGCTCAAAATCTAAATTTTCAAAATTTTTCTAAAAGATCTGATTAGAAATTGTGATCTGTACGTACTTATAAGTCTAAGTTTCATGAAAGAAAAAAATTTAAGTACAAGATAACATTAAAATATCAGTAATACTTTTCGTTGCTGTGAACTTGTTTCAAAACTTCTGTATTTTCCTTAATATAATTGTAAAACTCTGTGCTCGTCATTTTGAACGTATTTAGGTACATATACTAATCATCAACTATTGCTTGTGCAAAGTTCAACTATCTCGAAATGCACTGAGAGAAAGAAGTTTAGAATTAAAAAAGCGTGCTAAATTAAAAAAATACGCATATGAAAGAGCACCAACCCAACTCGTAATACATTTAAGTATACAATTTTTAGTATTTTGTATAGAAATATTCAATTCAAATACGCCCATATTAAATTGAAGCGATTTGCAATTACCGATTGCTTTTTCATAATTAAGTTAAAAAAATATTTAAATTCCATGCTGGTTGTAATGGGAATTGAACCTCGACCCTCCGGTAATTAGCAAATTGTGGCAAGCATCTTCGCGCACTCAGCTACAGCCAGACATGTAAATGTGCATTTAAATGTTGAGTTTGAATCAACACCACGCGTGCGTGTTATGAAAGTATTATTTTTAAATACGAACCTTTTTAAACGATAATCAAATAGAAAATATTCATGTTTACTATGCGTTATTTCCCTCAGTGAATTCATAACATTTTTCTGAATATTACAACGCGTTTTTATACCTTTCATGAGCATGAAATGGTATTATAACTTTGGTCCGATGTTTGTAAGTACCAGAACAAAAAGAGATAGACCCATTAAAATGTATACTTATATGATCAGAACGTCGAGCTGAGTTGATTTAGCCATGTCCGTCTGTCCGTCTGTCCGTCTGTCTGTCTGTTTGTATGCAATCTAGTCTCTCAGTTTTCGAGATATCCGGATCAAATTTGGTAGGTGGGTGTATTTTTATAATGTATTAATCATTTGTCGGAACCGGAAGAATCGGACCACTATAACATATAGCTCCCATACAACTGATTGTTCAGGTATGAGATTTTTCGTTATAGCTTCTGCATTTATGCAGCTACGAACATGAAATTTTGCAGTACTTGCACCCATTATCAACAGAATACTTACAGTGAAAATTACAAAGATCGGGTCACTATAACCTATAGCTCCCATACAACTGATTGTTCAGATATAAAATTTTTCGTTATAACTCCTCCATTTATATAGCTAGGAACATGAAATTCCGCACTGTTTTCAATAATTATTAACAGAAAACTTACGGTGAAAATTAAAAAGATCGGGTAACTATAACCTATAGCTCCCATACAACTGATTGTTCAGATATGAGATTTTTCGTTATAATTCATCCATTTATGTAGCTAGGACCATGAAATTTCGCGCTGTTTTCACTCATTATCAACAGAAGACTTACAGTGAAAATAACAAAGATCGGGTCACTACAACCTGTAGCCCCCATACAACTGATTGTTCAGATATGAGGTCTTTTATCATAACTCCTCCATTTATGCAGCTAGGAACATGAAATTTCGCACCATTTTTGCTCATTATCAACGGAATACTTACAGTGAAAATAACAAGGATCGGGTGATTATAACATATATGTATCTTCCATACATCTGATTGTTCAGATATGGGATTTTACTGTAAAACTCCTTTATTTGAACAGCTAAAACCGATAAATTTCGTCAGATATTTTATAAATAATAATACAAAGTCTACTGAGAAAATCGTCAAAATCTATGCTGTATAAGCTTTATCTCCTATACCACTGATTGTTCAGATACCAGTTTTTGCGATATATCTTCTTTATGTAGGAAACTAAACCCAATAAATTGTGTTACCGGTTTACATACCGATCACATAGCAGTGAAAATCACTTAGATTGGTGCCATATAAAGTATATCTTCCATACCTCTGATTGTTTAGATGCGATTTTTTATATAAGTATGTAACTCCTCTATCGATGTATGCAGATGTATTCAAAAGCAGTAATCTGTCAAAGTAAAATTTGCAGATGTTCATGAAAGGTATGAAGCCTTCGGCATAGCCGAAGACAGCGCTGCTCTTACTTGTTTCTCTTATTGTAGTGATTTTTGAACTTTTATTCAAATTTGTGCAATCAAATCAAAAACCGGGACACTAAAACGAAGCCCGGGACATTTTAAGGTTGGACCGGGACACCGGGACAAATAGTCTGAAACCGGGAAATGCCGGGAAAACCGGGACGTCTGGCAGCCCTACATAAGAGCTTAGGGGGAGAGTTACAACACAAAAATACATTTAAGGCGCAGCGAAACACGCCGGGTAATTGCTAGTATAATATAAAACCAATGTATAAAATGAGTGGGAGTGTTAGAAAATATACATACATACATAGCATTTTAATATTTTACACTCTCATATGTTCAAGAATGTTATGTTAACTCAATTCTTATGTAAATAAACACTCGCATATTATGTTAACACTATTTATATACATATTCTCATGTTATGTTAATGGACTTATATAAGCAAATCAATTTCGTATATTTCCTTATTCTGTATGTCACTACATTAGCTGTACACTTGCTTAAGCTGAGAGTTAAATAAACTGCTCAAAATTTCAACAATAACATTAACACATTTTTTTATTTTAATAGTGACATCTTGGTATAGAGTAGTTTGTAATACCTCACACAAACAACTTATAACAAACAATTTTACGTATAGTTTTAAAACATATTTGTACTAGTACATTTTGCTATAGGACTGCGCTATTAATAAATTCATTATAATTTATATTGATTGATTAAAAATAAAGTACAAAGCTACCATAATAAAAAAGAGAAATCAAAATAGCTAATATAAATAATAGAAATTCAAATCCCTTTTATTTATATATTACACCGTGCGACAGTAAATTTAACACACAAAAAATCAATGTAATCGCGAAACCATGGGTAAAATATAGTAATTTCGCGTCTTTAGTTTTTCTCCCTGACATCAGGATTCTTTTTAAAAGGACTATATTTCAACAAAAAAAAAAATGTGCTAGTCAGAGGCCTTAAAAATTTCGAGCCCATTCGACTACAACCGCCTAAAGAAGCCGCGATGCACTCAGCATTACGACTCAGAGAGTCTGGGCTGTGGGGATCGAGAACCTTTGGGCATAGCTCAATCTTAGGCCTTACTTCGATAGGAAATAAAAACACGGACTATGTGGTATCAACCCTCGATTTTTGCTTGAATGTACAGGTGCGGTTTCCATCCAGAAGTGAATGGAAAAGGGGCCAAGCTGCCGATAGGGAATCCATCTGTATCTACACTGACGGGTCCAAGATGGACTGCGGTGTAGGGGCAGGGGTATATTCCGAGGAGCTTGGCGTTAATCGGTCCCTCGGCTGGAAACCCATGATAGCATATTTCAGGCTGAAGTTCTGGGCATTTGTGAAGCCTGTAAAATACTAAAGAATAGCGATACCAGGAAAGAAAGATCGGTTATTTACTCAGATGGCGAGGCAGCACTCCTGGCTATATCATCCACTGCAACCTAGTCCAAGCTAGTCAAGGATTGCAAGATGGAGCTACGCACGGCGTCTCAATCAATGTCCATCTCTCTTGTCTGGGTTCCCGGCCATGGGAACATAGAGGGAAACAAGAGAGCAGACGAACAGGCCAAGTCGGGAGCTTGTTTGGATGAATCTGTAGCGGTGATACTGGGTTATCCCCTCAGACAAATACAAACAGAAATCCACTTGCACGTTCTGAAACTGGCAAGGAGGAGGTGGTTAGAGATTTAGACTTGCAGGATAGCACGAGAGCTTTGGCCTGACTTTAGCAGGAAAAGAACACCAGGACTGCTAAATAGGTCAAGGGTAGAAGTATTTAGAATTGTAACGACTGTCCACGAGAAATGCACCAAAATGGCGTTTTTATGCGCTAATTGATTCCTGAGCGACAGCTTAGGTAGCACTACAGCCAACCAACCAACAACCGCCTGATAGAGGTGGTGAAATTTCCTAAGACTACATTTTATCTGGATCCCTGAGACAGGTATCTGTGACATCCGCTAACTTGGGCATCATCAAACCTCGAGAGATTATCCCTGGCACATTTCAGGGCGGACGCAGCGCAGAACGACCTAAAAGTCCAGGCTTTCACCCATGTTGAACGGCAAGTGCTCCTCATTCTGTGCATGTTCGCATATACACACACCTTTATATACGTTATACGCCTAGGGTTGAAACGATACGAGTAAATACAAGTACATACTCGATACTTTCCGTTCGATACCAAGTAATTTTGGCATCGATACTTTTGAACCAAGTACGGAGTAGGTATCGAAAAATAAGTACTCGTATCGAGACCCGATACTAAGTTAAATTTTGGTCCGAAATTTTTTCCTCGACGTTTATGCCTAATATGATCTGTGCTTTTTGGCAACTTAATTGCCAGCGAAAACCGCTAGAAGGGGCCAAATTCGACATATACACGATCCAATTGATTCAACAAAGTCGAGGGTTTGCAATGTTTACATGGTCAATTGTTCGAGTGGAAGTGTGAAGTGGATGAATGTTCAGTACACACGTTTTAACGCGATCACTGAGTAACTATTATTCTTCGCGCTGTAAATATTAGCGGGTAATCCTAAAGGTAGGGGCAAATAGATATGTTATTGAAGAAAAGAAATAAAGAAAACGAGTTAATTCCAAATATAAAAAAAAAATCTTAGAAAACACTGAAATATTAAACGTATCCCAAACCCAGAAAATTTAAACGCTACCTTCGATTCTAGTCTGTAGAAAATGTATATATGTATTAGCGTGGTTCAAAAAAACACTCTTTGGAAAATCATAAATGCTACATCAAATATTTATTTGTAAGAAAAAAAGGGACACGCATTTTTTTATTTTGAAAAAAAAATTTTTGAGGTCGCGCTAGCCGGTTTTTTTATAAAAACGTTGATGTTTTAAAATGTATTTTTTACATGTAAATGTTGTTTTTACATGTAATTACTTAGGTATTATTGGCGAATATTCCCTTAATTACATACCTGTCTTGGACAGTTAGAATGGGCCTAGTGCACGAAAAGATACTGCTATATTAAATCATTGATACTGAACGTTTACAGCATTTCGATGGGTTCAAAATCGTTACCAGGGGATTTCTGGGGTCACTGATTACGCATCTGATGACAGTTTTCCAAAATTCAAAATTGCGGATCCAAAATGGCGATTAATTAAAAAAAAAAATAGCTGGATTGGTTCAAAACATAGAACTCGGGATATTTTGGGTTCGCTGATTACGAATATGAAGCCAATTTCTTAATTTTTCAAAATAAAAAAAATGCGTTTCTTTTTTTTATCCAGCCCAGTATCCTCCGTGAAGTCGAACCCATGAGAACAATGGGAGGAGCTGAAAACTGCGTTTCCTTTGTTGTATTTTTCTGAAATACTGTTGGAAAAGGTGGAGTGCGTTTAGCTAAAGATGAATAGAATTTTTCTAATCTGCTTGATAATTACCCTTATATTCAGTTGACGTTTTCAAAAAATAATTAAGTTTAATCATGAATTGATGCTAATGAAAAGTAAAAATTAAATCTAGGCTTTATAATCCACTTGTAACCCCTACTGTTAGGTTTTTCACACCGCCTCTGGTGATGCGTAAAATCATAGCGGAAACGTCAGTAACAAAATACGACCATTTAGAATCAGAAAGTACATATGTAAATTAATGTATAAGAAAACATAGACCGAGCGACAAATCTAATATAGGCATACATACTAATATATTAAAGCATCTACTATAAATCATTCATCTGCTAAGCACTAACTCTCAGGTTACCATCTCATCACTCATCAGCATCTCATCAAGCGCCTGCTGACAGCGATCGGGACAACAACATGCAAGTTTGCTTTCATTATTTTGTATAGTCAGGACTTTGGAAAGAAGTGGCGGCAAGAATCCCTCCCCAATCCAATGAGCTCCGTACCCGGTTAACGCAAGCATGCACAGCAGATCACATCCATTGTATCACAGGGACTATATTACACCCTGCCTATTGTTTACCAGAAAAAATAATGCGGACTAAATCTTGAAACTTCACTCTGAGAAAAGTTGCTTAGTTACTCTCACGAGAGTATTCGCACCCTCCAGTACTGCTGGAGTCAATCGATACTAGGTAATTAGCTACTAGGTAAGTACCTACTCTATTAATCCGTGGTAGTATACTTGGTAGTACAGAATCGAACCAGTCGAAAGCAGAATAGTGAAAAAGTACGACAGAGGGCGCCCATAGATCACGCATGTGACTACTTTAGTGATGCAGAGAGAGCCAATTTTGACAACCGCCTAGGACATTGCCTTGTAAAAGTAGTTGCTGAAATACACTGCAATTAGTCGGTCGGTAATTGACGGAGTTTACCACGTAGCTACCGTTGCACCAGTCCTATAGTCGCTCCCCCATACTGCAGGTGAGATACGGAATTTTTGGCATATGACTTTGGACTAAATCCTGCAAAACCTGCAAATCGTAAACGTGCTGGAACGCACTAATTGATCACATCTCTACTAAAGCATTGATTTTATATTCAGGTTACCATAGGCCACTCGTCTCTTTTTTTAGAAATTTGAACATGAGTCTAAATAATAGTAAAATAAAAAATTTTTAAAACGAAAAATTATAAGAATTTATCAACTTCCTTCCAATATTACATTCTCTCGTAGTCTACATAATTTTATGATAGATCCTTCTACCGGGTGTGCGCTGCGCACATACATATGTATGTGTTTTATTTATTTAATTACTTATCAATCCCAAACCGCCAAAAGAATTAACAGGCATTCTTTTTATACCTGAGCGCACTTGTTCACAAGGCTATTATAACTTTGTTCACATAACGGTTGTTTGTAGCAGCCAAAGCGAATCCAGATAGTTATAAACAAATTCATATATAAATGATCAGAATGAAAGGAGAAGTCGATTGAGCCATGTTTGTCTGTCCGTCCGTCCGTGTACATGATAACTCGAACAAACATGTAGATGCTTCAACAAAATTTAGTATGCAGATTACCCAAGGTAGGTCGTAGGGATGGGTAAATTCGACATTCAAAGCTTCAAGATTCGAATTTTAATCGAATTTCAGCTCCAAAATGTCGATTTTTTTGATTCGAGCTTTGTGGTGCTAAAATTCGGATGAAATCGAATTTTTCTAGAAAAATCGAATTTCGCCTTAATTTGCAAAAAAGCAACTCTGCAACTTTCTTCTTTCTGACTAAATTTGGCATCATATTGCGCGCGTTCATAAGTCGTAGCTGTTGGGTAACCGTTGGCTGTTTGTCTTAGAAACGCACAGTTGAGTAGTTACGCTCAGCCCAACAGTTGGCAACTTTCCGCCATTTTTTCCAGCGGAAAATTTTTACGCTACCTGAACTCAACGTGTTGGGCTTAGCCTAAACAGCTGATCGAAAAGACTTACGCCGCTTATATTAAATTCAAAGAATTCTAAATAGTATCGGCGCGACTATCTCTATTTGTTGCAATTTCATTTGTTTACATTTATCAGCTGTTCATTTGGCAGCATATTCAGCAAGCCCTTTCTAAGACGTAATGGTTGGGTTCAACAGTTGCCAGCAGTTTCGTAGCAGATGAGCTAAACAGCTACGTCTTATGAACGCGACCATTGTGTGTGGCACCATATGTGCCTTAGGGAAATATTGCAACGATGCATCGTATAAAAAAAAATCGATATTTTCGATGCAGTGATTGAACTAAAAATATACTAGAAAATGGAACAATTGAACTTCGATAAATGTGGTTACGTGCAATAATGTCAATGGCATTAATACAGAGGCCAAAAGTGAAATTATGCCAATGACATTAATACACAGGCCAAAAGTGAAACAATGCCAATTGGCGTTAAGTCACTTTGGAATTTATTCACCCTCTAAAAGTGCAACATGTAATGATACAAATATAAATTTTTTTTATTAGACCTAAATTCATAAAATGAAAGTGTATTTATGTCATCGAAAATATGGCCTGCGTATTAATGCCATTGACATTAATTCACTTTTTAATTGTGTATTAATATCGGTGGCATTAACTCCCCTGCAGGACGGGGGAGTGACTACAGGACTGCTGAATCGGTAGCTACCTGATAAAAACCGTCAATTACCGACCGACTACTTGCAGTGTATTTCATCGATTACTTTTACAATGCAATGTGCTAGGCGGTAGTCACCATCGGCCCTCTCTGCACTCTGTTACGAAAGTGGTCACTTGCGTGATTTATAGGCGCCCTCTGTCGTAGTTTTTCGCTATTCTGCTTACGACTGGATCGACTCTGCACTACCATGTGCACTACCACGGGTTAATAGAGTCGCTACTTACGTAGGAGTCGGTGCAGTAGCGGTTCAAAAGTAGCGATTGACCCCAGCAGTACTGGCGGGTCCATTGCCATTATTGCACGTCACCGTAAATGTTTAAGTATTAACTCAGAGTGAAATGTATTTATTTTGATTTAAATAGTTACACATCCCAGCTATACAAATAAATTCATAAAAAATAATTAAGATTGCAGATGCCTTATGATCTTAAAACTTTATCTAAAAGCATATACAGATGGCAACGTTGATCCGGAATAACGCCGCAATTGATCTGATCAAAATTCTACCTTGACTGATGGCAGTAATGCGGATTTACGAGCCGCGAGGTCGTAGGTTCGAATCCCACGGCCAGTATAATCCCTGCAGTACGGGGGAGCGCCAACTGGACTGAGGAGTCGGTAGCTACCCGGTAAAGTCCGTCAATTACCGACCGACTACTTGCAGTGTATTTCATCGATTACTTTTACAAGGCAATGTCCTAGGCGGTAGTCAACATCGGCTGCCTCCGCACTACCGGTAGTTACTAAAGTAGTCACTTGCGTGATTTATGGGCGCCCTCTGCCGTAGTTTTTCGCTATTCTGCTTTCGATTGGCTCGTCTCTGCACTACCATGTGCACTACCACGTGTTAATAGGGTAGCGATTGACTCCAGCAGTTCTGAAGGGTACAGCAGCGATGCGCAGAGGGAGCTTTTGCTCGGCACGCGCCTATACAAAATGTATTGAAAGCTTAAAAGAGCTTTGCCCGCTGAACTATTTACGAAGGGATGCAGAACGAACTAGATCTTATCTGTCGAATTTAGAACTAGTTCGGTACTATCGAAAGGGGGATGCAGTGGGGGGCTTGCATACTTTACTAATGTATATATCGATGATCCTCTGGAATAACGGCACAACTCAAAATTTCAAATTTTTGAGTTATATAGCGAATTAGGTTCATAATTTCCTTAACCAAATGTTCCACATCATATACATAGGCGATAACCCGACAGCCCACTTTTCCAGTTCTTCTAGAAGGTCGTTTAACCGCAATCCAGAGCAGGGGAGAGAGAACACCTCCTTGTGGAGTACTCTTATTGATTCTGCACTGAGTGCAGACGCTCTCTAACTCCGCCGCGACACTTCTGTCATGAAGTATGCTTATTAGGTAGGCTCCAACCCACAGATTATGAATGTACTTGACTTTTGTCTCTGGAGTAACATTGTTGAAGGTCCCTTGATATCCAAGAAGGCCCTACTGCATAATCTTCATGCGTGAATGCTTCCTTTGACCACTTTACCAATGTGTGCAGGGCAGTATTCACCCACCTTTTTTTTGCAATACACATATTGAGCTCTTGAAAAACAGTCACGATTTTTAACAAAAACGAAGAGAATGTTAGCACTAAAATCCCTAGGCCTAAGAGAGAGCATTTTTCGGTCTTCGGGATGAACGCAACACTGATTACTCTCCAAGCCTTGGGGATGTACCCGGTCCTCACGCAGTAGCATAAATAGGATCCAACCAATTTCATGACACCTTCAGAGCCCTTTGCATCTGCGCAGGTAAAATAACATCGGTCCCCGGCGACTTTAATGTTTTGAACGAATTTATCGTCCTGGGTGGAGATTCCAACCAGTTAGCGATAATTTTCGAAACGCTATCGCAATTTTTGACCAAAACATTTATATCATACGTCAAAAAGTGCGATAGCGATCCGAAAATTGTCACTTACTGGAATCTCCCTCCTGAAGTACAAAATATCGCAAAGAAGTACATTGGACTGTACTTCAAAGTACCAAGTATAAGAGCGAAAAATGAAGTACTGTACTTCCGAAAGAAGTACGGTGGTACATTATGAATACCTACTAGCTCAGCTGCAAAGCTTGAGCTATAAGGGGTAGATGTGCTATTTTACAACGCTTTTATCAACTTGCAATGTTGTGTGTCCGACACCATTTTTAGCTATAAAACCTTTGCTTTGCATAGTTCCTATAAAAAAGTCTAGAGCATAGGGCGACATCTACCTCCACAGTTGAGAGGTAGACGTCGCCCTATGCACTACGTACGCTACAGCGAAAATGGACGACACGCCATTTCTCTAAATCGGTTATGGGCGTTGCCTTGCTCGCGGGCAAAGCTCTTTTAAGCTTTCTATACATTTTGTATAGGCGCGTGGTGAGTAAAAGCTCTCTCTGCTTATCGCTGCTCTAAATCAGCGTCGGCCAGAGGGAGCTTTTACTCGGCTCCCGCTTATACAAAATGTATAGAAAGCTTAAAAGAGCTTTGCCCGCGGGCAAGGCAGTGCCTATCAGTGCTTTAAATCAGCGTTGGGCAGGGAGAACTTTTACTCTGCTCGCGCCTATAAAAAATGTATAGAAAGCTAAAAAGAGCTTTGCCCGCGCGCAAGGCAGTGTCTATCAGTGCTTTAAATGAAATTAAGGGCCGGTTGTTCAATGTCTGGTTATCACTTATTGTCGGTTAAAAATCATTATCGACATTTTCGTCATCATGCATATACAATGTGATCGATAAAGCAGTCGTTGTATTTAACCGGAGCTTCTACCTGCGATTAGTGCCAATCAGACATTGAAAAAGCGGCCCTAATTGATGCTCGTATGTATGTACATTAGACTGCATCACCAAAAAAAGTTGCAGTTTTTCCGCCGGGATTGCAAAATTTGTTATATTTTAAGAAGTCCACCAAAATATTTCGGAAAAATATTAACATTTTAGTGAGCTGGACCGATTTGAAAACACCTCCAAAAATGGAGTTTTTTATGAATAGAAATGGTTTCTTAAAGAATTTTTTGAAAAAAGTCCCCTCAGATGACAAAACAGATTAAGCTTATAAAATCTGCATAAAAATATTTAAAAATCTTTTCAACGGAATCGTAAGAACGAGATTTTTGAAGTTGTTTTTTTTTTACATTTTTCAAAGATTGATTTACGAAAACCTTGAATAACTTGGCCAAAACTATTCTGATTTAGACTTAAGGGATCTCAGTGGAAAGGTATTTTCACACTTTTTTTATTTCAGTCCATAAAAAGTCATTCGTATCCCAATTTTTTATTTTTCAAATACCAACACATCTTAATTCAACTTTGAATAACGTGCGTTCATCCTACCTCTCTGTCATCCTTTGAATGAGTTTATTAGCAAAGAAATAAAAACGATGAGAAAAACCCTTTCCAATGACATCTCTTAAGTCTACATCGGAAGAGTTTAGGTTGTGTTATTAAAGTTTTTCTTATACCAATCTTTGAAAAAAGTTATAAAAAACCATCAAAAATCTTTGTAAGCTTTTTGATCGAGTTTTTGTTATATGTTGGTCGACCAGCCTACAAAAATCTCATTATTACGATTCCGTTCAAATTTTTTTTTTTATTTATGCTACTTGTTTAAGCTAAAACCGTTTTGACATTTGAGGGGATTTTAAAAACAAAAATTTTAAGAAACTATTTTTATTCATATAAAATTCCATTTATAGAAGTATTTTCAAATCGGTCCAGCTCACTTAAATCTTAATATTTTTCCGAAATATTTTGGTGGACGTCTTAGACTATAATAAATTTTATAATTCCAATGGAAAAATAGCACCGATTTTTTTTTGTATGGGGAGTGATGCAGTCTATTTTCATGAAACTTATTTTAATATGATTTGGAGCAATTCTAGTTGTTTTTAGAGTTTTTTGATTTAATGCAACTTGTTTCAATTTTCTTTTACAACCCCAAGTGTGAAACGTCACTACGTCAAGTGACATAAATTTCCATCGTTATATTTTTGTTAATATTGCTTTTAAATGAATTTTTAACGCAAATAAAACTTGTATTTTATGCAGAATATACTTTATAATTTGACTTCAGCGCCAATTCAGGATGAATTTGTTGGAAATCTATGACTTATTATGTTTCAACTACATACGCCAAATTCGAACCAAATCGGACCATAAATACGGTTTTTCGAAATATCTCAACCTTGGCGCCACCTAGGAAGACCATTTTACGCAAACATGATTCTACTTACATAGCCAGCACATATTTTAAAAAGTAGACAAATCGGCCCGTAAATACGTTAGATATAAGACCTTTATTTTTTTTGTCGCGGTGGACCTTCCGGTGGAAACACCCATATGCACCTGTATGTGTGTCCATCAATCTATTTATATCGTTGAATTATTTTAATACCTATTGCAAAACTTTATTCAGACAAGACTAACAAGTAGAAAATAAATAAAATAAATAAACTTTTTAATATGCATTGTTTTATAAATGGACTAAAAGGTAACTTTTGATTTTGAAATTTTAGCAGAAGTCATTATAAACAATTTATGAGATTGAAAATGAAAAGCGTGGGGCGCATGTAATAAACCAGAATTGATATGAAGGGTAATATATGTACATATGTATGTGGATATATGAATAACGACCGCTTAAAATCGATTTTAAATTTGTACTTTCTCTGTAGAATTTTTAGGTCTATGTTATGTAGTTTGACTATTGTGAATTAAATCTAATGCTTTGTATTGCATGCGCCGCATGCTTTTCATTTTCAATGTCACAAATTTTTTATAATGACTGTCCAAGCGAGGCCGCCGTATTTAGCACTTAGATTTGTAAAAAAATGCTTAATTTGTAAAACACATTTAACTTTGTATAACCAAACTGTTTTGAATTGAAACTTCCATTATTATTCATTTAAATGAAATATCGTAAATGAAATATCGTAAATGAAATATGAAATGTTAATTAGTACCACATGGCAACATCGGTGTCAGCACAATTCAGTACTTTGACATAAGTTTACAGACTCAGCGCTGTATGTTCACGCATGATGCAATAATACAAGGTGTTATCAGTTGGCAACTTCTCGCTCTAATTCCGCCATATTGACTGCCTTACGTGAAACGGTGTTACTTCTTTAACTATTCTTTGCCCATTAATATAGTTGAATGTTTTTTATTTTTTCTCAGTATACACACTTTGTTTTCTTAAAAAGGTATTTTATCTTATTTTATTTCATTTCATAACGAATATACTGGCTGCATTTCTTTATTCATTCTGAACGTTTGGAATAAACTTTTTTGTTTACTTATTCTTTAGAACGTTCCTGATGATATGTCAACGTATATTTCAAACTCATTCTGTTTATTCCGGCTGTGAAATGGGATTATCCGGAATGTATAAAGAAACGCAGCCGCTATAAAAAAGCAAATTTTGTTTAGGAGAAAATGTGAAATTTTAAATTTTTCCCCCATATGGGGATTCATTTCTTACCGTTTTTCTTCTCATTCTATTGAGCTAAGGCAGTGTCAAATCGAGCTGTCACAACTGATACCACCTTGTATTATTGCATCATGATGTACACGTATGTATATATGCAGATACATAAAAACCCAAGAATGATAGAATACAAGATTGCGACAATCGAGCTGAGAGCAACTGGCCGTGACGTCAAAATATACCAGAATGAGAGAGCAAGACGAACTCGACAAGAAAAAGAAGAAGCATCGAACAAAAGGCAGTATTGCGAAGTTTTGAATTTGAAAAAGCACCAAATTTTTATTGGTGTATTTTATGGACTTTATATGAATACATAATTTTGTTGTAAGGATGCTGATTCAAATTAATAAAAATCAATATTTCTTGCACAACGGTCGATTTCTTCTGGCATGATTGAAGGTGCTGCACATATTTCGTTGTCGCTTATGATTGTCACTGTGGCATGATTTTGTTTAAATTTTTGTAAAATTGCTTAGCACACTTACGATTACTATAAATTTTGCTTCCATTTTTTTAAGATTTTCTAATTTGAAGTCTCCAAACTAAAAACAAAATCACCAAAATCGCACCAAGCACAAAACTCAAAAATGTTCGCGTTTTGAATACCCACTAAATTTGGTGCGAAAAGCATGAAGTTGGCAATAGTGAATGTAAACAAAAGTATATTATGACGTCAGCGATTGGGTGGATGCTGTCAAATCGACGAAGAGAGGGTATGCGGTCCCCGAATGGCGCGACCTTTATTTTTTGGATCGTGATAAAAACCATGATAAAAAAAATAGGAATGTAGAACCGCCGAGAGGAATTTTTCGAATTCTTGACGTTTGCAAGCAATTTAATTTTAAAATTTTACACACAAACTCACACACACATTCTCATTTTCAATCTTAAACAACAACAACTTTGAACAATTTCTTTTTTTTCCTCTCAATTTTATATGATTTTAAAATGTTGGCAAACTTAAAAAAAAATCATAGCCGACGAGTTGAGAGAACGTTTTACCTTACTATGTTTTTATCATGATAAAAACCATAAACTTTTTTTGCATTCAATTCAAGTTCGTCCACAAATCGTGATCTCGCTCGCTTTTGTGCTCTACCGACTGTGCCCTATATTCGCTAGTTTTTTTCTAAAACGCATTATTGAAATAAACTTTGTATTTAAATCGAATCGTTTGGCGTGTCATTTTTTTGCAAGGTGTAAAGTATTTGCTGCAGTACTTGTGTACGCAGAAATAGTGCAAACCAGATTTTCGCCGAGTTCATTGCCGCCGTTCGGTTAACCAACCATAGCCACGAGCCAATTCCAGCACCGACCGAAATTGCCCAGCTTTACAACTGGGTCCACCGCCTGCACGCAAACACCCACAAACCACCCAGTGGCCTAGCTGACCGAAAGTTCAGCATCCGCCTGCCAGCCTACCAGCGTCCAGCCGCCGACGCATCTTCCAGGCACTAGCCAATCCGCCAGCCGCCCAGTCGAAAGACGCTCCATCAGCCGCCCGCCAACTCATTATCTGTTTGCATTTGACCACCAGAACGAGCACCAATCAAATATTATCAAAACAAATTCTATGGGACTGAGAATTATTATTTTATACTTTTTAGTCCATCGTCGTATAAATATTAAAAAGTTTTTTTTTTATATTATTTATTTACTATTTTATTGCTTTGAGTCACGCTGTAGCTATATTTGGAGTTAATTATTGAACCGTCTGTATATAGAGATTTGAATCGGGGTGTTCTTCAATAATTTCGTAGAATGTCTTTCGAGAGATTATTGGGGGAGTTGCATCTCTTTTTACGCAGCTCAGTTTTGTGTTTATGGATGTGCAGCTCAGTTTCCATTCCGGTGTTTTGGCAGCTTAAAGCCCAATGGAATATCTAGCAGTGTTGCTGTGTTTATTACTCTGTTTAAGCAAGATGGTATTTTATTTTTATTTGCTTGCGTAGTTTTGGATAGAAGCGAGGAAAGGGGAGAGTGGTCGTTGATTACGAGAGATTTGGCGAGTTTAGCTGTAATGAGGTCTCTATTGGCAACTAATGGCATTATATTAGCTTCAGAGGCAAGGCGAGCAATAGGAGTTGTTTTAAAAGCTCCTAAGGCGATACGTATGCTGGATCTGATGGTTGACATAGGCACAAGTATATTCCGTAATTTATTTTAGATAATAATAAGTCGCGTCGCTTTTGGAGTGTGGTTACAAGGTAATCAAGGTTGTTCCAACTATACCTTTTATTAAAGGTAAACCCCAAATATTCTTAGATTGCCAACAGAGTTTATGGTAAGGTTATTGCAGTGTACGTTCGCCGAACAATTTTGTTTTTTTTTGCATATGTGTATGTGTTTGCATTTATGTAGCGATAATTCAGCTCCTGAGGTTAAGGACCATCCAGTTAATCGTTCCCAAGAAAAGTGGGGCATTCAATTTTGCATTACCAGTAGAGCATAATAACAATAGTAACTATAATAACAATAAGAATAACAATAACATAAGAACACACAACAAATTTTCTTACATACATACAAAATGTATTTAACACCTTATGTTTTATACACCTTGCATACATATATGTACGGAAAATGGGCGCTCTACGTCATAAGAATTTGTCGGATAGAATTTAAAAGATGAAAATTATCCACGTGAAAATATTGCAACATTTTATTGAAGTTTTGCTTTACACTAAATATTTTTGTTGCAGATATTGAGCGGTTACAATATATGCAGAATAAGACTTCCTGCTCCGTTCGCTACACACCTGGAGCTGTATTCTGTAACTGTGAGGAAATATAGTGTACACCAAGGCATAACAAGGTAGAAGTGATTTCGACATTTCTCTCTTTTGAACTGCGACTGAAATGTCAACTCTTAACCCTATACTATCCAAATTTTTTTAAATATAAATTTTCAATTGTGAGCTGTGCGACTGATTTTGAATACATAACAAAATGAAAAGGAATTTTGAGCGGTGGGTTGCGTTTGTCAAGAACCTGGACAACAAACTTGTGCGTTATTTTAAACCTTCGAATTGTCAAGTGAAGCCACAATGGTGGGCAAATTGCTGCGATGTTTCATTAGGAGACTCTTCACGTGTGGTCGTGACTTTATTTGTTGCCTATCGCGGCGTTTGGTGTAGGATTTATCATACCGAATATGAAAAGAAAATCTCCCTTTAATATACATACATGGATAGGCCAAATTTCAAATAGTGGTCTGATAAAACCTATACCAGTATTCTTTGCTGACATAAAGAAACTGAAAGTAATTTTTAATAAATTTAATGGAAAGGAAATTTCTAATTGCAGAAATTTAATAGCTAAATTATTGAAGTTAAGTTCTGATGTAAATTTAGAAGAATCAAACTTTCTTTAATGTCTAATATACTTTAGAATTAAGTATTTGAATAAAAAAATAAATGCTCAAAAACATTGAGATAGTAAAAGCAAGAAAATTGTCAAAACGGTTTTATAAATGAGTGTGTTTCATTTAGTGTGTAATTTTGTGTAAGTATGCATTTCCATATTTACATTAAACCGAAAATTCAATAAATAAAATGAAGCTGATCTAATGAGATTTTAACTATTTTCATATTTACAAAAACTTTCATTTCAAAGATGTTGAGTTCTATAAAATATGGTAAATGCTTAACAAAGGGTTAATTTCTTTGTTTACATTTTTTGACATTACAGTCGGGTATGAGAGAGTTCGACTGAATTGTCACTTCTACCTTGTTGAATATGCCTTGGTGTGCAGTGAGTTTTTCGGAAGAGAAGTGTACACAATTTTGAAAGCTAAAACTCATTCTCACACTTCTTGAATTACAAAAAGAGTGCACAGTGTATACTTGAAAACTCACAGTTACAGAATACAGCCCCTGGAAACTTAAACAGCTTTGGCTAAAAACGAAAATTTTTGATTGAACTATTCAACCACGAAAACTTGGAAAACAACAGTCGAAATATTTTTCCGAGTATATTAAAATTGTTTACTAAAAAAACGGGACTTTCCGTTGTTTGCCAGCTTTTTCTTTTTGTAAAGTAAACAAACCTCGTCAGCAACCCTGGCTATCTCCGCAAAGGTATTGTCAGATAAAATTATGCGAAAATTAATTAACCTATTACCAAACTAATCATTTTTATGCATTTTGTGTCAGCAGTAGAGTCTAGCACATAAGGAATACATTACATTATTTATCACGCATTTAATGCATTACTACTTTTCCCATTGGGATAGAGACATGGTTTTTGGCTGATAGGCATTGAGTGATCTAGAGATTTAAGTACACTAGAGGATCAGACACTGATTAGCTCTTCCTGAATCCCATTTGGTGACTAGTATGTAGTAGTTTGTCTTTAGTGACAAACCACCGTGGTCGATTTGCTATAATTTTATCTTAAAGTTTTGAACAGCATGGGTTGAGGGAAATAGGCATGTACGATTTTATTAAAGTTTTATCTGTATCTGGTTTTAGGATTGGATAATGATGCTGTTTTTGTATAGTTAGGGTAAGTAATCATTGAAATGGTCAATGAGTCTATGGTTTCCATTAATGGTAAATTTTGTAACATCTGGTAGGATATTCGATCCATTCGAGGAGTTTTGCCTTTTAGCTTAAATAGGGCTGCGTCGAGTTCGGTGTAACCAAGTTATTCTTCTATAAAGGCAGCGGATTTGCTAGGCGTTAAAGTTGGGGTTTCCTTAAGAGTGGTTTTCTGGCATTGCTGAAATGTTGCGAGGAATTTATTGTCGAGAGCTTCATTTGATCAATATTTGGCGAATTCTTCAGCTATTTCGGTCTTATTTGTGATTATATTTTTATTTGTGAGTGTATCAGTACAGTGAATTAAGTGTCTGGGTTTTAGTACGCAGAAAGAGCGAATAGTTGCCCACACTTTCCCTGGTGGAGTGTATTGGTTGATGTTAGAGGTGGAATTATTTATTGATTCTGTTTTAGATAGATTCAGATGGCTCTAAACTTGGAATGAGCTTTTTTGTATTCTATGATATTATCATTCGTGATATTTCATTTTAGTTTGTTCCGACGACGATTTTTTCTGATTTTAACTCTTCCAATGTTTTGTTCCACCACGGGACTTAATTTTTCCTTATGTTTGTTAATTGGGGTAAATTATTTATTGATTCTGTTTCAGATAGTTTCAGATGGCTCTAAACTTGGCATGAGCTTTTTTGAATTCAATGATATTATCATTCGTGATATTTCATTTTAATTTGCTCCAAAGACGATTTTTTCTGATTTTAACTCTTTATTGGGGTATTGATTGGTTCTCGCTTTGTTTCTTTGTTGATGTTTGAGCTAACTGGTATACTGTTGCTAAATTGGTTTGCTAGTGAGTGGAACTGAGGCCAGTTGGCTTTAGTTAAGTTGAAAATTGGCCGGTTTAGAGGTTTTTCGTTATTATCATTGAGGAAGAGGGATATTATTATCGGGGAAATGGTCACTGCCATAAAGGTGACTCTATTTGACAGTGACTTTGGAGGACAAGGTATGTAGGCGAGCCGTGGTTTAAAAGATTAGTGTGGACTGAGTCAAAAATTTAAATACAGTTTTCCCCCTTCCGTGGCTGTTTTTAGAACCCCTGCTATTATGCCAGGAATTAAAGTCACCAGTGATAAAGACAGGTAGTCTAGTTTGAGGGAAAAGATTATCTAGGCTTTTTATGGAAAATTGTGTGATTGGAGAGATATACACAGAGCTGATTACGAACTTTATCTTGGAATGAATAGTAATGCTTACATGGGCGTCACCAGGATCGAATTAAGGAGGGGGACCGACATATACAAAAATTCCTCGAAAATTTGATCTCAAAATTTTAATGTAGTTGATTGATTAAACCGTATTATGTGTAAACTAAATGGTTCCATTTGAAAAGACATCCTTAACTAATAGCCAAATATAAATTTAATTTAGTAAGTAGAGTGGAGTACTAAACTTATATTTTACCAGCGCTTTTATAAACTTGCAATGTTGAGTGTCCAGACACAATTCATTGTTATAAAGATCCTATAAAAAAGTTTAGTGCATAAGGCGAAATCTACAGCGGAAATGGACGACACGCCATTTCCTTAAATTAAATTAATTGGTGGTCATGTATATGCATGTGTGTGTACCAATCTATTAATATCGTTGAATTATTTTAAAATCTATTCCAAAATTTTATGCAGACAAGACTAAAAAGTAGAAAATAAATAATATTAAAACACTTTTTAATATACAACGCTTTTATAAATGGACTAAAATTTACAAAATACTATTTCTCAGTCCTATCGAATTTGTTTTGATAACTTTTGATTTTGGAATTTTAGCAAAAGTTATTTTAAACGATTTATGAAATTAAAAATGAAAAGCATGACAAAGCATTAGATTTAATGACCAATAGTCAAACTACATAACATAGACCTAAAATTTCGACAGAGAAAGTGCACATTTGAGATAGATTTTAAGCGGTCGTTGTTCATATATCCACATAGATACTTATATTATCCTTCATATCAATTCAGGTCTATTACATGCGCCCCACGCTTTTCATTTTCAATCTCATAAATGGTTTATAATAACTTTTGCTAAAATTTCAAAATCAAAAGTTATCAAAACAAAATCTATGGGACTGAGAAATATTATTTTCTACTTATTATTCCATTTATAAAAGCGTTGTATATTAAAAAGTTTTTTTTTATATTATTTATTTGACTTGTTTTCTTGCAGATAGAGGAATTATAACAGGAAATCGACATCTGAATGGACCTATATCGGCAGCCAGTTCGAAAAAGTTCTATTTCAAAAAACTTTTCAAGAACGCCCTATCTCAGAATTCTCTTCAAAAACGACCTAGCTCAGCTACCGATTCAAAAACGCCCTATCTCACCACATTTTCATTTTAGATAGGGCGTTTTTGAACCGAATTCAAAAATAGGGCCTTCTTAAAACAAATTCTGGGGAAGGGTGTTCTTCAATAAAATTCTTAAATAGGGCGATCTTCAATCAAGTTCTTAAGTAGGTCGTTCTTGAAAAGTTTGACGCCCTTGCGTTTTCGAACTGGCTGCCAATAGGTCGATCTTCCACTCAGGTGTCGAAATACGACTACTATTTTCTAACTACGAATATATGTAGGACAGGGATATAAAAAATTAATAAATGTGAAGTAAATACATATCGGCACCCTTATGCCAGAAGCATGATTGTGCAAATTTTCCAATTTTGAGTTATTAGGTTGACTTGATTAACCTTTGGATGTTTTATGTTATAAAAAAGCCAGAATACCATGTGTACATGGAAAGCATCTAATTCACAACGTCAATTATATCAAAGCAAAGATAAATCTTCTAAAAAAAAACTTCATACTTGATTTAAAAAGTTTTTAGTTTTCAAACATTCATGTTTCTGGCATGCGGTCAACGATATGTACTTGCCGATTTGTTTTACGAAAATTGTTTAAAAAGCAGACTTCTCTGTTGCTCAGCAAGTCGGTTAATCGTTTCTGCAATCATTTCACATTAGGGGTATTCTCGAATTTTTGCACGTTGCCCTGAGTGTACGAAATGCAAAAATACTATTCCAAATTTCGAAGAGTACGAGAGCACCCCATTGCAAAGTGGTAGCATGCATGTGTAGCAAGAAGCGAAATTATGTATCAAATACAATAACAAGAATGAAATGATGAGAGGAATAGAGAATTCAGAAATTTAGCAATTCAGACAGCAAAACAACTAGCACAGGGTCGCATTTATCTTGCTTTGCTATTTTGCAAAATATATACATGAGTTTCGACGTTGCATATTTTGCAGCGATAGGAAATGTAGCTTCCCATGTATTTTGTTGTTGTGTGTTTTCAAGTTATGCAATCCATGCAAACCATGCTACGTGCAATGGCTTTGCAAGATTTGGAGAATACCGCTATTGATTCTCAAAAACAATTTTTCTATGTATGCTTAAGATGCAAAAACTTAAAGTAAATTTTTTTAGAAATTAAACTGACAATTTATTAAAACTAGTAGTAACCCCCAAAACTCAGTATCCAAATGAAGTAAAGAAATACTTACTAAAATTAAGAAATTAAATATAAGCATATAATAAAACGTGAAATTCGTAAATATACTTCAGTATTTAGTTGAAGATATATTTAAAGACCTTCGTGAAAGACAACAAATAATCTTGTACTGCTGGATGCTTGATAACCCCGAAAAATGCCGCCGTTTATGTTGAAAGGCACACACTTTTACACATTATCGCGGGTACATTTCTCTTGATGTTAGTAACACGTATTTCGAATTGGAAGCAAAAACCAAACAAAATGCGTGCCTCGCCGTTGAAATACCTTTCGAATAAAAGAAGTATCATTCATCTTGGTTGAGAGACATAGAAGCAGTAGGGAGAAATAGATTTATATGGGATTTCGTTAGCGTATTAATATATAGATAGTAGATGGTAAAATCAAAGCAGGCATTCATAGGCTTATACAGAACTTGGAATAACTAGGCTCTAGATTCACTATCACGGGTACATTTCTCTTGATGTAAGTAACACGTATTTCGAATTTGAGGCATAGATTTGTATGGGGCTTCGTTAGCGTATTAATATATATATATTAGATGGTGAAATCAAAGCAGGCATTCATAGGCTTATACAGGAATTGGAATAACTCTGCTCTGGATTCACCACCGCGGGTACATTTCTCTTGATGTTAGTAACACGTATTTCGAATTTTAAGCAAATCGGACCATAAATGAAGTTTTTCGGAATAATTCCACTCCTGCTCCACCTACCGGAAAAACAAACAAAATGCGTGCCTGCTCTTTGAAATACCTTTCGAATAAAACAAGAATCATTCATCTCGGTTGAGAAACATAGGAGCAGTAGGGAGGAATATATTTGTATGAGGTTTCGTTAGCGTATTAATACATAGGTATTAGATGGTGAAATCAAAGCAGGCATTCATACGCTTAGACAGAAATTGGAATAACTCTGCTCTGGATTCACTATGGCGGGTAGATTTCTCTTGATGTTAGTAACACGTATTTCGAATTTGAA
>NW_023458555.1:95703350-95703797 GCF_013731165.1 Rhagoletis pomonella | reverse complement strand
TTTTTCGGAATAAATCCCCTCCTGCTCCACCTACCGGAAAAAACAAACAAACTGCTTGCCTGCCCTTTAACCCTAGAACACACACCCGGGTACAAATGTATCCACTTTCAACTTTGAAGTGTTGTAACTTTTGAACCGCTATACCTCTATACCGCTTCGGATCTAGGAAGATTATTTAGTTTTGAGTTCAAATTCAAAATTTGAACCAGATCGGACCATTGGTGCAGGAGCTACAGCCTTCCAAACCCATTATATACGTAAACACACACCCGGGATACGTTTGTACCCCAATAGTAAAAATCCTCATAATAATAAAAAAAAAAACATATATATTATTTTTTTATTTGAAAAATTAAAAATATTCATTTCACACATTATATTATTGACTTTTATTATAAAGATTATAAAAATGCATCTTATATCTAAGGAAAATCATGGCAAATAGAG
>NW_023458555.1:95686139-95703340 GCF_013731165.1 Rhagoletis pomonella | reverse complement strand
CAAGACACATTGGCTTCTTACATTTGTCGCACAGCTTTCTGGTTTTTCTACGGCGTTTTTGCTCTTGTGCGTAACATAAATAGCAAGATCCAGACACAGGTTTTGGCGTGCGCGCTGCGGCAGATGTTGATGCTGCTGTTGACACCATTGATTCCACCGGTCGGTTGAAATATGCTTCAATAGCAATTTTAGTCGAAAAATTTCGCGTCACTTGACGATTTATGGCTCTGGCTTCAATAATGGGCATGCACAATGCTTCAGCCAAGCTGCGCAGGATCTGCTTACGCTTGTTGTTTGTTCTTCAAGGCAACATAGGGTTATTCAAATCGTAGACAATGTAGGCTGCAAGAGCTGTAATGTCCAACATGTTGAAGAACATCGCTAGTGGCCATCGTTTTGTTTGTCTTTGTGTTGGATATTCCGCAAACATTTGGTCCATTCGATCAACACCACCTTTGGTACGATTATAATATTCAATTATTTCAGGTTTCCCACTGTCAGCTATTTCAGCATCATTATGCATGGTCGAAAGCAAAATTACTGCTTTATTTTTTTTGGGAA
Source organism: Rhagoletis pomonella (assembly GCF_013731165.1). Classification (NCBI taxonomy): domain Eukaryota; kingdom Metazoa; phylum Arthropoda; class Insecta; order Diptera; family Tephritidae; genus Rhagoletis; species Rhagoletis pomonella. Next base: position 95,702,779 of record NW_023458555.1, on the reverse strand, counting down.
CATAAGAGCACATTGTCACATTATATTTGAAGCCAAATGTCGTTGAACCAATTGTCCTGTTTTTGTTCTGCTTCATTTCTTGAGGAATATATGATTTGTTTTTGCGCAAAGTTCCAACGATCGTGAGTTTCCAGGCGAGAAGCAGTTCTGCAACTGGCAAGGTCGTAAGCAAATTGTCCATTGTAATGTTTCGGCCACTTCCTTGGTATTTGGCAGACAAATCCTTCACCACTCGTTCGCCTTGGTTCGTTTCCCTACCAGTTTCTGCTTGGCCAGTATATATTTGTCCATGCAGTGGATATGCATTTGTGGCATCGCAAATCCACCAAACCTTGATACCATATTTAGCAGGTTTTGACGGTATGTACTGCGTAAACCGTGTGCGTCCACGGTAAGGAAATAATTGGTCATTAATCGTCAAGCATGAGCTGGGCTTGTAATGTGCAGCAAGATTATTGTTCATCATCGTCCACAACTCACTGATCGGTGCTGCTTTATCAGTTAGTAAGCGTGTTGCACGAGTGTTTTTATCGTCAAATCTTAGGAACCGCAATATCGAACAGAAACGGTTGACTCCCATTGTGGCGCGATATAAAGGATAGTTTTTGACGCTCCATAAATCTCGAACATGTTCTCCATTGCTATGGTTCGCACCAGTCATAATAAGTATGCCAAAAAATGCATACAGCTCTGTTATTGACACAGGCGTCCATGACTTAGGAGTTGTGTTTGGATGCGCATTGTTGTAAGCATTATAAGTTTCTTTTGCTAACTTATTTGTGTGGCGCATAATTATATCAGCCATTTCAACGTTCATGAAACATTTGAATGTTTGCTCTATTGACAACATTTCAGTGCATCTAGCTGGTCCAGAACGTTCTCTTATAATATTTTGTCTGAGTACCTGACGACTTACATTTGGTTCTTTCATCCACCTAGTACCATCACGTGCAACAAATTTTTCGGCACTAGCAGGTAATTCATTATTTTCTTCTACTTCTTCTTCTTCATCGTCTTCTTCATCATCCTCATAGTCCGCATAATCAGGTAATACTTCTGCGGCACTTTGCGAAACTTCAGCATCGTCATCAGCAATTTCAATGTCATTGATTTGAATTTCTTCTTCATCTTCTGAGTCAAAGTCATAGGGAGCGTCATCGTCACAAATTTCATCAAATAAAGATTGTATATATGATTCTCGCTGTTCCTCAGTTAGCCTGCATAATAAAAAAAATTAGTATATGTTTACATTGTTGCTTATTTTACATTTTTTACCTTCTATATGCTGCACTTGATAAATATTCGTTTCTTCTTGAAGTCATTTCGTATCCAGTTATTTATAGTTTCAGTTATATTTATTTTCACTTATATTTTCACTTCTTACACTTTTGAGCACCAAAACAATAATGAAAATATCAACAGGCAGCATTTATAACAACACCTCGTGTGAAAACAACCCTTGCAGCTGCATATAAAATACAAAAACCAGTTATACCAGTGTATTTGCTACCTATCCAGCAAAAAACACGATTACCACAGATACGAAAGTGGAAACGAGCTAGGCGATGGGAATCGCTTACCCTATCGCTTCAAGAAGGCCTTATTTTAACATGGGCATGTCATTGGCGGTAAGCCCTTACCCGCAGCATTACCTTCGAACGAAGGGAGAACGCATGGATAAACAGAATCCAGAGAAGCGAGCAAAGAATGCCTTACAGAGAAACTAATGTAGAATGCCTAGATAAGTACATACATACTTTTTTATATTAAATTGAAATCAGAAAATGTCTTAAAAGATTAAAATTAATTAACATTTTTATAGGTCAGTTTTTATACATACAAATGTATGTATTTAGGTATTCAGATTTTCTTAAAAATCGGTATGTACATACATGCATATTTAATTAAGCTTAAAATTGTACTTCCTCACTCTTGTACTTCGCTTCGTTGACTGACTTCAACTTCGCTGCAAATTGAACAAAGCAAAACATGATTTTTATGCGAGACAAATTTCCATAGAAAGTAACGGTAGAAAAAGAATTTTTGGATATTCGTTCTATTTTTCAGCTGACTAAGATGCAGCATTCTACTTTGCATTCTCCGAAATGAAGCAAAGAAGTGAAATAAAAAAAAAATATTGTAGGACATTCTACTTTGCATTCCCTTAAATGAAGCAAAGAAGCGAAACAAATAAAATATTGTAGGACGTTCTACTTTGCATTCCCTGAAATGAAGCAAAGAAGCGAAACAAATAAAATATTGAAGGACATTCTACTTTGCATTCCCCGAAATAAAGCAAAGAAGCGAATAAAACAATAAATATTATAGGACATTCTACTTTGCATTACCGGCAATGCCTAAAAGAAGCGAAAAAATTCCAAGGCATTATAACGGTATGCCTTCTAAAATACTTTACCACTAAAAGCGATTACCGATTTTTTGCTGGGTAGTGGCAGAAGTAAACGAAACTCCTTTCGAACAGTTTTGTCTATATTTCTTTTGTTTATTTAATGTTTAAAATTGGTGTATAAATATCTTCTTCATTATATCACACGTTTAATAACATAACGAAATATTTCAAAATTTAAATTTTTTGGGAAAATGCAATCAAAGTTTTATCAATTCATACAGTTTGTATACAAAAAGATAGATGGAAAGACATATATCCTCATCATATATGGCAAGTATGGTTTTGGATTAAACTGAACATAGTCTACTTATCAAGCTTATTATATGCATAATGAAATCTCCAAAAACGTAAGCTTTGAGTTACATCTCTAAATGATTGTTAAATTGGTTCATAAGATATACGTGATTAAGTGGAACCAATTTTTGTTTTAAGCTGAATAACGGTAAATTGCAAATATCTCAAACGCGTATCCATAGCAAAAATAAATAAACTCGATTTTCGGGATCACGGAGCAATTCTAAATAGAAATTGGATATTGGCGCCTGGAGAACAAAAACCAAACTAAAATTTGTATTATTAAATAAAGAAAGAAATATAGCCAATAGTGGCCAAGAAAGGGAGTTCTATTATTGCCATTAGTGCAAATTACAAATCCTAAAAATTCCGGTATTATTTTCCAAGAATCCCGGGATTTTCGGGACCTAAAAAAGGTTGGGATCCCGGGACTAATATCCTTATCCTTATAAACACATATTAAAATAAGTATAGTAAGTGCATATGTACTTCCAACCATTACGCTTATTGGAATAAATTTACTTTAAGATATTTTCGAAAACTTAACGAAAATGTTTTTTTATGTATTTTTACCACATTTCCATTTATAGATTGTGGGTATTCTAACGAGGAAATCAGAATTGTTGGTGGAAAACCAACAGGTGTAAATCAGTTCCCCTGGATGGCACGCATAGTGTACGATGGAAAATTTCATTGCGGTGGATCATTGCTTACCAAGGACTATGTCTTAACTGCCGCGCATTGTGTTAAAAAGCTTCGAAAGTCTAAAATAAGAATTATTTTTGGCGATCATGATCAACACATTACTTCAGAATCAAATGCAATTCAGAGGGCTGTAATTGCTATAATTAAGCACAGAAACTTCGACCCTGATAGCTACAATAATGATATAGCGTTGCTAAAATTGCGAAAACCTATGATGTTTTCAAAAATTATAAAACCTGTTTGCCTACCACGTTATAATTATAACCCAGCAGGTACGTAAATAAAATTATAATACCCTTGTGCACAAGTGCGCTCGGGTATAAAAACAACATAAGTATTATATGCACACGTTGGATTCATCTGTACCGATTTAAAGTCAGCTTGTCACATTCATTTTAGATTATTGAAAGATTAAATTAAAATATTCTATTTCCCCACCTATGTCGTCACTAGACTTGAATAAAGGCGCTGGTATTTTGACGGCCAAAAAGACGCGTAAAAAGTCTTACGACAAATTACGCTTAAGAGAACCGGCGAAGGAAGATGCATAACCTAGTTGACGGTGCAGAAAGTCGCATAAACATAAATTAATACCTTTCAACGGACTGTTACTTCAGCATTACTCCGCAAAAACTCTTTGGCGAATTTACATACTGTTATACCCGCAAACATAGTTGACGCTGAAAATTACTACGCTTCTTTATCCCCGCCAAGCAGTAAAGTTGCCTTTACTAACAGGGCAGATAAATTGTTCCTCACGTTAAAGTGTTTTCGTTTTCTTATCTTACCGGTAAAAAATAAATTTGTTATTCCGTAGAGTTAAACTTCACTATATTTCGAGAGTGAAACTTCACTACATTCGTCATAAAATTTCAAAGGTTGGCAATGCAACATAAGCAAATATAGAGCAAGAGCAACTGTTAGCAAAACCCAAAACCTTGGTTGAAATATCTAATATATCTCATAGACTCATGAACCACAACCAAACCAAAATTTAAAATTGGGTATACATTTTTAAAGGTTGTATCTGGTGAGCAACAATTTATCCATTCGAGAAATTAGTGCGCTGATGAGAAAACGAAAACTCGTATATGGAGACGATAAATTGGCCGGTAATATAAAGGTTAGATAAGAAAACGGCCCTGAGGAGTCTTTCGTCGCCGTCAACTATCTTAAAAGTCTTTCTTCGCTGAATTTTTTTACGTCTTTTCTCGCAGTCAACTGTTAAGCTCGCGCCTTTAATCGTGTCCAGTGACGATATATGTATATAAACATGGATTGTGCTTTGTTCGGATGCTTAAAACTTGAAAACGACTGAACCAAATTGGATAAGTCCTTCTGTTCGCAAGTGCTACCAAAAAGTTTAGGAAGAAAGAAATTTAGAGAGTTGCCAACTGTTTTAAAATTTAAGTATAAGTAAATTGATATAATAAATGCAATATTACAATATGGGTGCCAAAACAAAGAGGTTTGATAGGGCTCACCGTCGAAAATATTTTTAGAGAAACCCTCCAAATATAGATGAATGGAATTTATTACGATAACAAGAACGGACACCGGGTTTTCACCTTTCATAATCAAAAAAATTATTAACTTCACTTGTGATGCACTGTTAATGAAAACAAAATATATGAAACAAACAAACTACTTAAGGGCCATTTACATAAGACTTTCCTCGCTTTGCTTGACAGTTCAAACTTTGACAACAAAGCGTGAAACGCAGAAGGTATGCTACAATAAACGCTTTGACAACTTTTGCCTTCTCCTTTTCCTCCATATTTTTTATCATTAAAATAGATAACAATATAATAATATGCATTAATAATAGCAATACAAATTCCTATTTACCCTAATTTTGTCATTAAATGCAAATGCAAGCGCACGATAAAAGATACATGTAGACAGCTGATTGCCAAAGGGGGCAAAAGTTGAGAGTTGCCCAAGATTTTGCTTCGTTTTGCTTTGCTTTGCTTCAAACGTTTTTTATGTGAGCATACTCATGCATATGTCTACATCGATATTATATGTCAAAGCAAAGAACTATCAAGCAAAGCGAAGAAAGTTGTATGTGAATCAGCCTTTAAACTCACATCTATGCACAAGAACATTCCGGCAGTGTTAAACTACAGTGTAGTGTAGTGACTACACAAATCACTCAATACTTCTAAAGGGGTAATTAAATGCAATGATTTATGTGAAATTAGGGAAGCAGTAATTCTTGAAGAGTTAAACCGCAAAACATTATTGAAGTGAAAGAAATGCTAAAAAACAATAAAACGAACTAAAAGAAACCGGACTTATTATTATTACATACTTTCAAATCGCAAATACTTCCAGAAACTCAAAAAATTGGATACGGAAGGGTAAAAATGCGCCCCTATATTCCACTACCATTTAGATGCAACACTTGTCTTGGTTTTGGACACGTAAGAAAAATATGCAACCGAAATTAACTATGTAGAATTTGTGCACGAATTTTTCACCTTGATCCCGAATCTAAAGAATTATATACTGTCAAACCAACTTGCGTAAACTGCGCACATAGCCTTCAAGACGATACAAATCACCCATCTACAAGCAAAATTTGCCCTATATTAATTAAAGAAGTCGAAATCCGGCACACTCAATTCATAAAAGCAGACATCCTGCCAACGATTCATTGTACTCTAATGTAGCCAAATTTTAATCCATTTGAAAGAAAAGAAACAGTAAAATAAATTCATCGAATACAATCCAACATAATACGACAAGTATATCGTACGATGACCTTACTATGACCACAATTGGCGAAGACAATGCACCTCCTCTACATCAACCACTACTTTCTCAGTCACCAAAACCATACCACAAAGCTCAGCTGCTAAAAGAACTAAAGTACTTTCCAGAAATTCCTAAAACAGAACAATATCAAAACTAAAAGCAAAAACTAGGGATGTGCCGGATATCCGGTAGATATCCGGAATTGGGCCTATCCGTCCGTTTTTCTGCTATCCAACTATACTAGCTAGAATCCGGCCGAATTTCCGGAGTTTTATCTATATAAAAGTCTAGTTCCGATTTTTTTTTGTATTTTTATAAGCCAGTTTATTGTTAGATGCCATTAGTGACTAAAGTAAACAATTTTAATATTTTTAATTATGAATAGAAGCATTTACGAATTATCGGGCAAAAGTCTGTTTCTATTTTCAACATAAATGCTACCCGATACACTAAACTCACTTTCTGGGTTCACAGAGGAAGGTGGTGCGCAGAGATACTTCATTGCCAGTACTTATAAACAAATTTCGACATTCTTTGAGATTACGTTTCCACCAAATTAAATGATATTCTCGTCTGGGTGTAATGTAGCTGAAAATATTTCTCCATTTTTAAATCGCTGTCTTTTTTCATGTACGGTCGCTATCTTGTGTACCCATCGTTTGCTTATCAACATCACTACAAAAACTAGAGTCACATCAGAGCCGTTGGCGATTTCCTCGTGGCGTGCGCTTTGATGTGGGGAGGGCTACAGTTTTACGTCGACGGTGATTGTATTTTTATGAGAAGCAGGTTTTTATGGCAGAAATACACTCGGAGGTTTGCCATTGCCTGCCGAGGGGCGATCTCTGTTAAGAAAAAACCTTTTTTCTATATTTTTTGCAACGTGGCTTTTGACAAGGGCTTGACTTTAGGCCCGGCGGAGTGGAAGCACGATTCCTCAAGCATTGCCAAATATCCTGGTGAGCTCCCTCTTCGGAAGAAGCGTTACCCAGTTTTAGCTGTATTTACTCACTTTTTTTAATAATCCAACTTTCTTCTTTGACATTTCTCCTCTATTTACCAAAAATAACAAAGGCTTGCAATATTTAAATTTTGTTTCCTCCTTCCAATAATTATGTTATTTTTTGAATATCTAGGAATGTTAAATTAGAATACATCTTTGGTATTTTTCTAGCACGTCGAGATTTTTTTATTGATGACATATATAGTTTAGGATTTTTAGCAATTTGCATGAAAAGATAAAAATTAATTAAGTTAGAATAGAATTTTTACGTAAAACCCAATAGCGTTAATTTAAAATACCCATAGATAATATTATTAAATCAGAAAAACTTTAATAATTTCGAAGTTAACGCTAAGAAAATAACTTTTATCAGTTTTCTTAGCGTTAATTTCGGAATTACATAAGTTTTTCTAATTTACTTAGTCTATTTATGAGAGTTTCTAACTAACAATGTGGGTTTTTAAGTTAGAATGTCTACTCTAACTTTTTTAAATATTTGGCTTTTCATGCAAATTGCTAAAAATCATGCAATAAAAAAATTTCGACGTGCTAGAAAAAATCCAAATATAATGGAATAGAATGGAATGTAATTGTGGGTGGCCGGAAAAACCAAAAACAAATTTTTCCAAGCACTCAAGCAGTATTGTTCATTGTACTTAAGACCAAGAAACAGGATTTAGAGGAAAGGGATATGTAGGTGGGGGGTGGGAAAGCATTACTCCTCTGCAAACTTACCAGACTCCTTTATGAATTTTAGCAATTTGTTGAGGGAAAGAGAACGTACGTCGTCCATTCTCAGTATATCCGACCCAAAAATATACCATCTGAGTCTGGCGAAGGCCAGACAGCGGCAAAGAAAATGTTCTGTACTATTCCCGTCCTCCAAACACGATGTACACAGTGGATCGTCGATGATGCCTATGGTGACCATATGTCGTCCCCATAGATTTTGCCCCGTAAGCAGTCCTATCAGGGCTCGTAGATCACTCTTTCTTTGTCTGAGAAGAAATTTGGCTACCACCCTGTCAGGCCTTTTCAGGAACACTTGGTTATTTTGCAGGTGTCAATAGTGGACCAACGGCTCTCATAAGTTTTGCTTATGAGATCCTTGATGCACCTGGTGGTGTTGGACAAGGGGCATCCGGACGGCCACATTACCACGGACAACTGGAAGTCCGTCCTGATGGGTTTATGCAGGGTATATAAAGGGATATTCCAGAAGTTCCCCGGCCCTGCACCAGTCGTCCGTGATGCTGGATGGCGGCTCTACAAAGAAGCTATCTCCACGGATGGACAGCTGTGCCCCGGGGCATACTTAGTTGCCGTCCATAGGGATGAAATCCCTAACAGGCCGCGAGCCTGGGCCTGGGTACCAGCTGAGCCGTCAAAACCGGAGGAGATACTCGAGTTCATCCGCATGGGCAACGAAGGACTGCCCACCAGGGATTGGAGGATAGCTCGAGTTGGCGAGATCAAGGGGAAGCAGCGTTTTGTTGGCTTTGTCATCAACGATGCTTCTGTCCCAGTTCTCGAGAATTGTGGTGTGGTAATAAGCTACGGCTTTTACTCAATCACAGTAAAAATCCATCAGACAACGGATCAGCAAGAGGGGAAACAGGCAACGCCTCGAGTGGACCCGCTCCCTCAGATATTCTTCCCGACGAAGGGGCCAACAAAACAGGAAACGCCTCGAGCGGACCTGTGGCCCCTGCGTCGGCATCGGTGGCAGGCAGCGCGGGGTAAACAGGAAACACCACGAGTGAACCTGTGGACCCACCAACGAGTGTATCCGATACCGCGACAGATACTGAGAGCGACACGGGCTCAGTATCTGCCTACGTAGGGTCGGTCTACAGTCGATAGACAACGAGGACGATATGGACGAGGCCCAGCTTCTGGTATCCGAACCGGAGGAGGAGGAAAATGACATCACAGTCATTGCCGCCGCCGAGCGGAGGGAGCTAGAAGCAATGGACATAACCGATTCTGAGGATGCTGCAGATCCTACAAATTAATCTGCACCACTCCAAGGCAGCCTCGGCCGCTCTCCTTCTTCGCCTCAGCGATAAAGCTAAGGACTTGATTCTAGTCCAGGAACCTTGGATCGTCAGAAACAAGGTTTGCAGACTGAACTCTGATGCCTACCAGGTGGTAACAGCTCCAGTAATAGGTAGGATCAGAGCTTGCATTCTAATTAAAAAAGTATATTCTCATTTTTTACTCTCCCAATACAGCGACGGAAGCAAATCGCAGAAAGCTCCCGGTCATAATAGGGGCTGACTCTAATTCACATAACACGATCTGGGGCTCAAGCGACACCAACTCCCGGGGTGAGTGTTTACTTGACTTTATTCTTTTACACAATCTTACTGTATGTAACCGTGGGAACGATCCCACCTTTTTGACCTCTGTTAGAAGGGAAGTGCTGGACATCACCCTTGTGTCGAGCGGTTTGTCCGATCGGATAAGGGACTGGCAGGTGTCCAAGTAACACTCTTTTTCTGACCACCTCTACATTAGTTTCAATCTTAATTTTGATCCAGCTCCTTTAACAGCATACAGGAACAGAAAGCGAACCGACTGGACAATGCACGCTGTAGGCCTCTCTACGCAGATACGTTTCTCACGATAAGTCCTGATTATCGCTAAGACTTGATGAAGCGAGTCTCTCGAATACAAAGGGTGTTTCTCTCGGTGAGCTGGACTCATCGTCGAAAATTGATGAAGCAGTTAACTTTGTGACAAATGCCTGAAATGCTGCTTTCAAAGCCTCCTGCCCAAGCACCCTCCCGAAGGGCAAAAAGAAACCCCAGTGGTGGAATCCTGAGATTTCAGCACTGAGGAAGAGCAGCAGGAGGACTTTCAATCATGCTAAGCAAACAGGTCTTTGGCAACCATACAAAGACGCACTCAAAGTTTTCAAGAAGGCCATAAAGAGGGCGAAACGCGAATCTTGGCAAAACTTCTGCAATAACATAGAAGAGAACCCTGAAGCTCAGGCTGAAGAAAGTTCTCTCGAAATCCTCTTCTCTCTCTCTAACTCTATCCAGAAACCTAACGGTGACTGGACGACATCATGTAACGAAATGCTGGAGGTCCTTATAAGCACTCACTTCCCGGGCTACTCGGACGACACCTCCGGCTTTTCGCCCGGTCCTAGGACCTACTTGTCTCTGGGTGACACCGTTAGGAACGTCGTAAGTGAGGAGAGGGCTTTAATGTCCTTCCAGCCCTACACATCTCCGGGCCTCGACGGAATTTTTCCCGCTCAACTACAGGAAGCTAAGGACATACTGTACCCCCTGCTTTCTCAGATATTTACATCCTGAATAATCCTGACTCACATACCACATGAGTGGACAAAGGCAAAAGCCGTATTCTTACGAAAAGGATGCAAGGCCGCACATGTGAAACCGAAGGGTTTCAGGTCTATAAGCCTCACTTCTTTCTTCCTTAAAACTCTAGAGTGGCTCATCGACGAATATATTCGACGGAATATAAAAAATTACAACCTCTCCCCGAACCAACATGCATATTCCAAAGGAAAATCCGTGGATACAGCACTCCATGAAATCGTATTGACGATTGAAAAAGGATTGGCCGTAAAGGAATACACGCTCGGAGTTATTCTCGATATCGAGGGTGCTTTGAACAATGTCTACCCGAAGTCTCCTGTTAACTCCCTTCTCATGGCGTGAGTGCAGCGGGGTCTGGTAGATTTTGTTGGGCTCCTTCTTGAGAAGAGAACTATTCTATCAGAACTGGGGGATGGTTCCATCACAAAGTATGTGACCAGAGCCACCCCCAAGGGGGCGTTCTCCCCCTCTGCTCTGGAATCTAACAGTGAACACCGTACTTCTAAGCCTAAAGGGCACCGGTTGTCAAGCCATAGCGTACGCTGATGACATAGCAATCGTGGCAACGGGCAAACCTCTTCAGGTCCTGAGTGAGTTATTGCAAAACGCACTCGGTCTGGTAAACATCTGGTCCAAGGAATGTGGACTTAGCGTCAATCCTACTAATACGGAAATGGCACTTTTCACAAGGAAGTATAAAACTCCCTTATTTAAACCTCCCACCCTAAACGGAGTGGAACTTACTCTCTCAGCCGAGATCAAATAACTTGGAATTATTCTAGACAAAAAACTTGACTGGACGCGAAACATTGAAGACCGCTCCCGAAAGGTCAATACCGCCCTTTATGCCAGTAAGACGGCAATAGGCAAAAAATGGGGAATAAAACCATACATAGTACACTGGATGTGCACAGCTGTGATAAGACCCATCCTTTTCTACGGGGTCACCGTATGGTGGCCTGCGCTAAACAACACTTTGTCCAGAGCCAAGGTGGAACTGGTGCAGAGGACGGCTGCCATGCTAGTTACGGGAGCACTGCCCACTACACCTACCAAATCTCTGGAAATAATGTTAAATCTTCCACCTGTGGACCTCAGGTTCGGATACGCAAAAGTACTTAAAACTCTACCGGATAATCTACGACAGATAGATTATACCACTCCTCTACTCTGCTTAGACAACAAATTCTCCACAAGGATCCCAGAGAGGAACGAATGGGAAGGGGCCACAGACCTGAACCCAGGGTCTACGGCCATATATACCGATGGTTCCAAGCTCAACAAAAGAGTGGGTAGCGGGATCTACTCTGACGAACTCGCGCTAAATCTCAGCTTTCGCGTACCGGACCATTGTAGTGTTTTTCAAGCAGAATTAAACGTCATAATGGAGGGGGAACGGTGGGTTATAACCTCCGCCCCTCCAGGACGGCCTATTGCTATCTATTCTGACAGTCAGGCTGCTATCAAATCTCTCAATTCTAACGGAACAACGTCCAAAGTAGTCATAGAATGCAGGAAGATTCTCAACTGGCATCAAAATGCTCCTTGACTGTTGCATGGGTCCCTGGATATAGGGACATTCCTGGCAACTGCCTAGCCGACGAGCTGGCAAGGAGAGGGACGGAACTATCTGAAGTCAATTCTGCTCGGAATGCGGGCATACCTCTAACCTCCTGCAAACACAGACTAAAGACGGAACTCGTCGAGGAGGTAAATTTCAGGTGGGCTGTGGAAACCACCTGCCATACTACCAGGCCAAAGATTGATGTAAAGCGATCCATAGCTCTTACCCGACTGGACCGCTCCTCTCTCAGATTAGTAGTCGGGGTTATCACCGGACACTGCCTGATGGGCACACACGGAAAAAGGCTAGGATACCCCACAAACGATTTTTGTCACAGTTGCAGAGACGAGGAAGAGGTGGAGACCGTCGAACACTATCTATGCCATTGTCCCGCCCTGGCCAACACGCGCATCCGATTCTTCAACAAGTACTTTGTAGATTGTTTAGCCGATTTGAACTCGGCGAACGTCCTCGACTTTTTGTGCTATATAAAACGCACTCGGTGGTTCAATTACTAAGGAAGGGAAAGATACAAATGGCGTCGGCCAATGGTATCACAACGGGCTTTTCCAGCCCACGTGTGCTCCGCGCTCTGCGCGGGGCTGCCACTCCAACCTAACCTAGCCTAACCTCCTTGATGCACCGGATCATTCCCGCTATGCTTGGCCCTACAATTGGCTCAATTCCAATTGGGCGCTCAGGAGAACCGCAGTTCGCCAATTCATCAGCAAGTTCGTTACCTTGAGCACCGTAGTGCCCTGGCACCCACAAAAGTTCAAGCTCATTCCATCTTGTAACGGAGTTCAGTCTCAACTTACATTCCTGGACTAACTTTGAAGAGGTTCGAGCGGTTTGCAGGGCCTTTAGAGCTGCTTGCAGATCCTGATTTTATGTCCGCGCCTCCTTTCGCCAGTTATTCAGTCTGCCACTTTCAGTCTTGCAAAGACTTCCGATTGAAAGTCCGTTGTCAAGTTTCCAGCTCCAGTACCATTTTCAGTCTCTGAGCCATCACTATAGAGAGTTTTCACCGAGCTTCCCAAGAGACTGTCTGGATCTCTCCATTGTTTTCTTATAGGAAATCTAACGACGTACTTTCTACCAAAGGAGACTCTAGGTATCAGTTTGTCATTTGGTGCCAAAAACAAAGAATACGGCTTTGACAACTTTCTGAACAACTCTCTGTGCCCAGCGCTCCGATCGTCGTGCCACAGACAAAAATAGTGCAGTCGACACATCGTTTTCATTGCCCCCTCTTGGATCGCTAAATCCAGAGGCGACAAATTCAACAAAGCATTAAGAGCCGGCCCTGACGTTGTGCTCATGGTGCCCGCAATGCCTATACACATACTCGTTTGTAGCCTGTTTAGCACAAAAGCCGTGGTTTTGACCATGGTTCTGCGCCATTATACTACATCAGAATACGTGACGATTGGCCTGACTAAAGCTATGTGTATTAAAAATACCATACCCGGTCTCAGACCCCAGGTCTTGCTAAAGGTTCTTCGACACTGTCTGAACACTTCCAGAGCTCAATTTACCTTCAGCTCGATGTGAGTTTTCCATGTCAGCTTCGTATCTTCAGTTACCCCTAGATATTTCACATCCACGGAAATGCTTAAGTTTACGCCTCTAAGCACTGGAAGGTTGTGACCTTCCTTTTTTTTCCGCGTAAACAGGACTAGGGTTGTCTTGCTGGGATTGACAGCAAGACCCTGCAAAGTGCACCATTCACCAATCTTATTCAGGGTTCTCTGTGTCTTAACATAAGCCTCCATGACATCATCCGCTTCGATGCGAACGAAGTGTTGCATTGCCGTTAGTAGGGAGTCCACCAAACACCACAAGAGAGGTGAGAGCATCCTGCCCTGAGGGCATCCTCTCCCAACTTCTGCTATGTTACAAAGGCTAGCTTCATCCCCCATGGTTAGCAATCACCCAGATAGCATGAAGTGCATCCACCTTATGATGGTTTCGTTCACACCATGTCTTCTGGGCGCAGAGCACACGGAGTCAAAAGTAGCAATGTCAAACGCCACCTCAATATCAGCGAGGACGCCCATTGCATAATCATCTGCTTCCAGCTCCACCTCGGTCTTTGTTAGAAGGTCATGTAGGGCTGATTCACAGGATTTTCCGCTTTGGTATGCAATGAACACTAAGGGGGCTATTCACCAAAACCCTTGATATAATGTACTTATCGACCATGCACTCCAGACTTTCAGCAGGAATGATGTCAAGCTAATTGGCCTAAAGCTTTTTTCCAGCGCATAGTCATCCTTTGGGAATGAAGACTACCCTGACTCTTCTGCAAAGAGTGGAAACGTAGCCAAATTCCAGACAGGCCCTAAGACTCTCATTAGAGTCCCTACAAGCCTGTCTCCAACACACTTTAGCATTTTCGGATACAAACCGTCTGGGTGCGGTGACTTAAAGGCTAAGGAAAACCTCACTGACTACTCTGTCACCACCCGTGATGGTATGTACCAGTTTAGTCTGGTGGCTCTTCTTGACGCGCTATGCTCCACCATATCTCTGCCTGCGTTAGGAATTATCCTGCTACCTGGAAAGTGAATTTCCAGGAGAGTTTTCTATATCTATAGCAGCGCCGTAGTATAAGTTCCATCAGATTTTCTAAGAGAATCAAGCCTAACCGTCAGGTCCTGTTGAAGTACCTTACACAGCCTGGCAGACTCTTTCATGTTTTCGATATCACTGCAGAAGTCTTTATAAGAGCTTAATTTTGACTTGCGAACTTGCCTCTTATATTCCTTCTGCACGATATGATATTCTGACCAGTCCTCCCTCGGGTTTTTAAAGCCCTACTCAGAAGTCTCCTAGACCTTTTTCGAAGTTTGGTGAGTTCAGCGTTCTCCCATCGGACCGCTTTTGCCTGCCTGCTTCTTCTTAGCGGACATACTTCCTTAAAACCACCTATCAAGTACTCGCGGGTCGCCTCTTCAATTGATTTCATGTTTTTGAGTTTAGGGAGATTTGGTATTCTCGTTTAAAGGAGCAACCCAAACTTTTTCTAGTCCGCCTTTCGAGGATTCTGACCTTTTCGAAATCCCTCCATGTCCACAGATACGCCCGCGGAATACCCATGGTTGCTGAATTAGGATTATTTGGGGATTTGTGCGTAGTTTCGCATGTGTACTGCATAATAGGGCAATAAGTAGGGCAGTAGTTGTGTAAAAATAATTTCAGTCACACCTAGAGGAGATAAAGCCATTAATTATTTCTTACCTGTTTCTTCTTCCTTATCCTGGACACGAAAATGTATTCGTCCCAGGGGTAGGTGAGGGCGATACTCGCATTTAGTTCGAAGAACTTCCAATGAGCTCTCGTCTATGCTCATCACCAGGCTTGGGCCTTTCCAAAGGAATTCTTCCCGTCGTCCTTCTACTTCCCGAGACGCACCGAATGCCACTCAGGATGCTCCAACCTAGCAACTTTTGGTCATCGTTCAAAACGCAGCGCTAATCAATGCGATAGGGTCCAGTTGGTGAGTACATGTACTCACACAGTTGCACCACTATCCGTTGAGGAAGTCTGATTAGTGATACGACTAAGCCCTCGCACCGTTCCTAGGTGCCTGCCATCGCGAGGGGCCAAATATAATAATAATCCCAACGGTTTCTACCCTCCATTCCCGCCCATCCGCACGATGGGCGCAGTCCGCATGACGTACGGAACCAATATTTTCAATTTTTGCGACGAGTCACGATAGCCAGGAGTTTGTTAAGTGTCGAGATCTAAAACTGTTCAGCTACAGAACCAAATTCATCAGCTGATTTTATGTCTTTATGTTAATAATTCATTTATTGAGGGGGGACAGTATCGCTTTCTTAATGCTTAAATTTAACGCACCGATATTCAAAAAATAGAAAAATTTAAATTTTCGCAGGCTTGTGTAATCTATAAATCAGGGTTTTAGAACTTGGATTTCAGAGGAGCCCTTTTTGTTTTCTTAATTACGTATTGTAACAATATTGCGAAATTTATAAAGGGCAGCAGTCTACCGGATATCCGATCGGATATCCGAATCCGGATCTTATTTTTGCATTGTATACGGAATCCGGTTATCCGGCAAAATCTCTATCCAGCACATGCCTAGCAAAAACCAAATATAACATTACTAACAATAAAATAACACAAACAATATTAAAAACAAGTGACAATGTCGACATCGGAAATAGCTCAGACTCGATGACATTCGACCAGGATCTGTAAGTAACTTCCCGAATATTATATATAATATACCTTTTTTGACAATTTTCCAAAACTCCTTCGATGAAACTCAAAATCCTTCAGTGGATAATAACTACTACTAGAACTCCAAATGGGGCATTCAAAATTGACGGGTGGGCTATTTTAACTCCTTTTTGCTCAAACTTTTAGTAAATTCTATTTAACTATCGATGACTAGTGTGAAAATTTTAGCCATTGAAGTCAGATATCAGTTTAATACGAAACTTATAAAGTTGAAAATTTAGTTACATACATAGATAATTTTCACACAAATTTAATATTTTCGAAGCGTGATGGGTG
>NW_023458555.1:95636033-95686129 GCF_013731165.1 Rhagoletis pomonella | reverse complement strand
AATAAATCTACCCGCGTTACAGCACGGCGGGAGACGGGGAAGGGGGCCCGGGGGGGCCGCGGCGTAGCGTGACGTGGTGTGCGCGCCGGTCGCGCGAGGTACGCGGGGCGCGAGCGCGAGCGCGACGCGCGCGGTGTGGCGCGCTGACGGGGGCCGCCGCGAAGCTAAGCAAATTTAATATTTGAAAGAGAAATAATGTCAATTGATTTTATTTCGTTTTTAAAAAGGTAATAATGTCAATTGACTTTATTTCGCACCAGGGTCCGCCAACATATCCACAGTTCGCTGGTATTCCACTTTTATGTCGCTTCTGCCGATGGCTTCAGGAATAAAGTGGTTACGTATGTCGATGTGTTTTGTCCGGTTGTGGAAAATTGGATTCCTGCTTAATTTTTGTGCGCTGTGGTTATCGTTGCAAATTACAACAGATTCGCCTTGGCCCAGTAACTCACGGAAAAAACGTTTCAAATATAAGGCCTCCTTTGCGGAGTCGGACAAAGCCATATACTCGGCTTCGGTACTGGAAATAGCCACGGTTTTCTGCTTTCGGAACTCCCAGCTGATGCTTGCGTTTGCATATTTGAATGCAAAACAGTTGTATAATTTTCGGTCATCGATGTTGGAACCCCAGTCAGCGTCTGCGTAACCTTCTACATCTTGTTGCGAAGCCACGAATACTAAGCTTAAATCTTTGGTATGGTTAAGTTATCGCAAGACTCGCTTTGCTGCCATCCAGTGCGCTTTGCCATAGTTGGTGTTGAACTGGCTCAAAACACTGACGGTATGTGCAATGTCAGGTCGAGTACAAATAGCTAAGTACATGAGCGACCCAACAAGGTTCTGGTACGGTAGTTTATCGACTTCTAATTATTCTTCTTCAGTGGACGGGGACATGTCCTTGCTTAATTTCACGCTTGAATTTACGGGGTGCTTACAGTCTTGTATCGGTCTAGTCGAAATTTTCAAGGAGAAACGATATATATTTCGATTGAGACATGAAGATGGTCCCCGATTCCATCTGCAGTGAAAATTCGATGCCGAGGCAATACTTTATCGGTCCTAAATCTCTTATTTCGAAGGTCGACGCCAGCTCTCCTTTTATTCGGGTTAAGGTGTTTCGATTGTTTGACGATATGATGATATCGTCGACGTGTATGGCGATAAACGTTACAGTGTCTTTCTCTCTCAATATGTACACACAAGGGTCACATTTCGATGGAACCATGTATATTTATTTTAACTTCTCATCGAGACGCTTGTACCACTGGCGTCCGGATCGTTTCAGTCCGTAAATGGCCTTGTTATGTAGACATACTTTGTTGTTGTCGTATTTTTCTGCTTCGGTTTTGCTTAATACTTTTTCAAAATCAGCTGGCATTTCCATGTAGATTTCGCTTTCAATATTACCGTTTAAATACGCGCTCACAAAATCCAGATGGTGCACTTCTAAACCCAATTCTACCGATATGGCTATAACGCGCGACCGGAGCGAAGGTTTCATCGTAGTCGAGTCCAGCCCGTTGAGTGAACCCTTTTGCTACCAACCGGTCGCTTCGACGGTCTATGGTGCAGGTTGCTCCCATTTTCGTTTTTAACGCCCATTTGGATTGTACGATTTTCTTACCACAAGGTCGCTCGACGATCTGCCATGTGCCGTTTTTCATAAGTGTGGTGTAGTCTTTAAGCATGGCTTGTTTCCATTCCTATGCTTCGACGCGCTTCAGCTCTTCTGTACTACTTTCAGGATCGATGTCTTGAACTAAACTTGCTGATTGAAACTCTTCGTCGCTTGGTGTGGAGTGGGTGCCGGCTGCCGTGACTGTAGCGTGCATTTTTCGTGTCCTACCCTTCATTCCAGGCTTCAACTTTCTCGGGCGTCTATCGGTGTCTAAGTCAACGTCATCATCGTTCTCAGTGTTTGCATCGTTTTTAGTTTTGGCAACTGTGCGTATTTGTTCAATTTCATCTGTTTTTATCTCTTAAGGTTTGCGTACTTGATCTGAGTCTCGTGACAGTACTTCGATTTAACTTTTGGTTCGTAAGTGGCAAAAATATGAGGTTCTGCTTCGTTCTATCTTCTTCGTTTCAGGATTCCATAGTCGATAGGCCTTCGAGGTGTTCGAATGGCCTACGCAAACACATTTTTTAGATTTTGGTTCGAATTTACTTTTATCTGGTTTTTTGATCAGCGCGTAAGCTGTACAGCCAAATTTTTGCATATATTTTGCGGTGGGAGTTTTTCCAGTCCACGCCTTAAACGATTTCGGATGTAGTTCGCTGTGTTAACTGCTTCTGTCCAAAACGTAGGTGGCAAGCCCGACTGGATGAGAAGACAACGTGCCATTTCCACGAGCGTACGATTTTTTCTTTCGGATACGCCGCTTTGTTGCGGCGTATATTCGACGGTAAACTCGTGGCATATGCCTTCGGATTTCAAAAACCTTTTCATTTCACTGCAAGTGTATTCGGTGCCATTATCAGTGCGCAGGCATTTGATTCTCTTCCCTGTCTCATTTTCGACCAAGCGTTTGAATTCTTTGAATTTTTCGGTAACTTCATCGTTGCCTCTTCAGAAATAGACCATGCACCAGCGAGACTTATCGTCGATGAATGTGGCGAAGTACCGAGAGCCTCCGGGAGTGCGAACTCTCATCGGGCCGCAGACATCGCTATGTACTAATTCGAGCAGCTCTTCGCTTATTCGTTCAGATTTCGAAAAATAATTCTGTGTCTCCTTTCCCTGAATGCAAACTTCGCACGTTTGTAAATATGTAGATGGGTTCATTTGTATACCGATTGCCAAGTTCTTGCTGTTAATATACTTCAAATCATTTTCGTGAAGATGACCAAATATTTCAAGCTAATCCTGTAGAGATTCGAATCGAGACACCGTTTCTCGGACTTCGAGTCGCAAAATATATTCAACGCCGATTCAGTGACTTGGCAAGAAATGTCATTTGACGATTGCTGCTTTCGGTTGCTAAAATTCTTCGATTTGCAGTCTCTGGCTTTATGTCCAATTTTTCCACACGTGTGACATGCAAATTTAAAACCACTGTTACTGTTGCCCTTGCTGTAGCTTTTATAATTCTTGCTGTTTCTTTCATTATTGCTGCTGTTGCTTTTGTTTTCTTAAAGTGGTTCTTGTTGACGTAGAGGGCACCTTCTGCATCGGTAGTTGTTGTGTCGTTTTCGCGCCTCAAACTCTTCTAAAAGTTTAACTTTTAGAACTTCGGGATTTGGCAGTTTCTCTTGCGACTCTATTGCAATTCGGAATGTCTCATGTTCGTTAGGAATGGTATACAACAGAAGAATTGTGAGCATTTCATCAATAACGGTGATCTGAAGCTCCGCCAACTTGTCATATCGCCGCCATCGCTCATTTTGTGTAAAATGAGCGACTTCAATAGCGTTGCTTGTCGTGCTGTCCAGCTGGACTGGTACACATTTTGCAATTTGTCCCAAACATCTTTTGATGTCGCGCATTTTTTTATATTTTGCAATTCTGGTGGACTTGTGGACAAAATGAGATCGGATTTAGCCTTCTCGTGGTTTCTTCCCACTCCGCAACTGCTTCAAGCGGCTGCGTAGGTTTTACAGCTGGTTCGATTTTAATTGTTCCGTAGCTCATGTTTTGCTTCTTTTCTAGGGCTCCACTTCTACGAGGTTGTCGTTCGGATTGTTGGTGCGCGATTTGCTCTTTTTCTTCGGAAATTTCCTCTTTTGATGAAATTACTGTTTTTATTTTCGATTTGCTGTCTTCTTCAGTAGGCATTCGGGTGTAGCGCTTCTAAAATAATTTTTCGCCGCAGTGGAAGCGCGCTGGGCTCATAACCTGTTCAATTATTTCGGAAAAAGAATGAATGCGTAGCAACTATTTCACGATTACCTTTCGGCAAATTTATTAGAGCTGGAAAAAATAATTAGAGATGTGTAATAAGAGTTTATACATTAAGTAAATAATGGTGATGCCAGATTTGGTGGATTAATTGGTAGATTATTTTCAACACAACCTTGTGCAAGATTGGTATTCTAAGCCTACATCTTCTGGACGCCTAATTAATTATTGCTCTTCGCAACCCACCAAATATAAAAGTAAGATCGCCAAAACTTTATATAAAATATAAAAATCGTTTAATCTCAAAAATGCAAATTTTGAGTTACTCAACTCGAGCATTTCGCAAGTTGATTGGGAGTCTAGTTTCTCTGGTAAAACCGCTGCCGAATGTTTCGACATCTTTCTGCTTGAACTGTCTGATGTATTTAGTAGAAATCTGTCTCTGCTTCCGGTTAAAAAACATAGATTACCTTGGTACAATTCTAGGTTAAAAAAGTTGAAAAACCAAAGGAACAAATTTTTTAAGAAGTACAAAGCAACTAACGATATATTATTTAGAGAAAGATATCTATTTTATATGAGAGAGTTCAATGTACTCGATAAATTTTTATACAACAAATACATTCTGCACTGCGAGAATGAATTGAAAGAAAATCCGAAATCTTTTTGGAACTATGTACGTTCAAAAAAGGGTTCTGGTAATATTCCCACCTGTGTTAAATATAATGGAGTTTCCTCAAATAACTTAGTTGATTCCGTAAATCTTTTTGCTGACTTTTTCAAATCTAACTTTGTTGTTGACTCTGATTCTACGGCTAACAGCCTTTTTATCGGTACACCCAAATCCCTGGACTTTGGGTCAATGTCTATATCCGAAACAGATATTATTAATGGAATATCGTCCTTACAATCTTCATCGAAAAAGGATATTGATGGTTTGTGTTCATTTTTATTCAAAAAATGTAGCTATTCCCTTAGTTTCCGTTATTCCATATCTTCAATGTTTCGGAACTTTCATTGATCGGTGGAAATTGGCGTCGATCACTCCAATATTCAAGTCAGGCCATAGAAATGAGGTAAAAAATTACAGGCCAATCTCTAAATTGTCTACTTGCTCCAAACTTTTTGAGAAAGTAGTCAAGGAAAAGTTTGCATTTGCGATCAAAAGTTTAATCGATCCATGCCAGCATGGTTTTGTTGCAGGGCGATCGACTACAACTAATCTTGCTGTATTCTCTCATTTCTGTGTTTCTGCTTTTAAAGACGGATGTCAAGTTGATACAATTTACACCGATTTCTCTAAAGCGTTTGACACAGTATCCCACAAAATACTGTTGTCAAAACTGGAAAACTTAGGTTTCCACTCCGTTTTTTTGTTGTGGCTTAAGTCATATCTCACTGATAGAATCTCTTTCGTCCAAATTGAGTCTGTGAAGTCTTACAACTTTCTTGCAACCTCAGGTGTGCCACAAGGTAGTATCCTTGGTCCCATCTTATTTATAATTTTCATCAATGATGTTGGCTTGCACCTAAAGCACGCAAATTATCTATTGTATGCAGATGATTTGGTTTCTAATGTAGCTCTTGCATCGGTTCGGGAATTTCGTGATTTGGGCGTAATTTTTGACTCTTCCTTCACTTTTGTTAACCATGTCAACCATATTATACCGAAAGCATATTCTAACTTGGCCTTTCTTCGACGCTATGCGAAGGATTTCAAAGACCCCTATACTAGGAAAATTTTGTTTAATTCTTTAGTGCGATCAAAATTAGAGTATGGCTCGGTTATATGGAATCCCATGTATAAAACACACTCTGTTAGAATTGAAAGAGTTCTACGCAAATTCACACGATTTGCTGTTCAACCTCTCAATTTTATTAGTCCTCTGCCACCCTATCCTGCCAGGTGTATGTTAATTAATGTTCAGCCGCTCGATATTAGGCGAGCTGTTCAAAATCTAATGTTTATCTTTGACATAATTTCCGGTGCCATTGATTGTTCAGCTCTTCTTGGACAGATATGTTTTAATATCCCTAATAGAGCTCTACGCTCTACTAATATTTTTTATATTGGTATTCTGAGATCGAATTATCTCAAATTTGCCCCACTTATAAGAGGGCTCAACGAGTTAAATCGCATCTGCAGAATTATTGATCTCGATTTCGCAATGTCAAGGTCCCATTTCAAGGCAGATATTGTATCTTACTACCGAGATAATCCGCCAATGATTTAATATTTTATTAGTTTTAAGTTTAAGTTTAAGGAATCTGTAAATCTAGTCAGTAAGGCTTTTTGCCATTGACTTAATAAATGAATTGAATTGAATTGAATTGAATTGAATACTGAATAAGCCATCCCAAATTTCCCCCGAGAAACATAGAAGAAAAAGAAAATTTTGAAAACCAACAACTACCCCGACTACTTAGTACGCGAACTATTAAAACAAAAATTAATGCATACAAATATTCATCGAAGTAAAACGAAACGAATACAGCAAAATAATATTACAGCGTTACCTACATACCTAAGCTAAGCGAAAACTCCAATCACCAACTAGCCAAAGTACAAAACATAACTTTTGCATACAAAACCAACTCCACCTTATCCTCAGTTTATACTAAACAAAAAGGCCAATTGACTCCCAACAGAAACGCAATTTTGTGTATGAAATTCAATGTAAAGTCAAAGAAAACGAAGCCTGTGACAAAGTGTACATTGGAACAACTAAGCGAACTCTAGGTACCCGTCTAGCAGAACACGAAGCAGATATAAAAAACGAAAAACAAACACAGCACTAGAACAACACATAGTAACAAGTGGACACACAGCTGATTTTAAAAACACTAAAATAGTAGACCAAGAGAAAAGGGGAAAAAACTAGGTACACGCTGGAAAGTCTGAGAGTAATGGAGAAAAGAGAAAAAACAATAAATAAAAAGGACGATACCGATGACATTGCCGCGGCTTATATTTTATGTTTACAAAATTAATTTAAAAAAATTTTAGTCTTGATTATTGTGCATACTAACAAGTGACAAATGTTCTTCTTCTGCCTGGAAACCGCCTGGAAGCTACCTGGAAAGTACCTGTCAAAATGTATAACTATCCTGCCAAAATGTTAGACAGGGTGTTTAAAGTGATGTAAAAAAGGCAAAATATGCATTTAGTTAAATGGATTCCTGCATTTATATGCCATTTTAGTATTTTAAAGCGTTTTGGTCACTAACTATTACACTTAATAGAACTTTTTGCTGTTTTTGTCAGAGTCTGTTTACAGTTTTTTTTATAGGTCTTGACTAAACTACCACACAAGATGGTATTGGATTTTTAGCAATAAAGTTTAAAAATGTTTAAGTGTTAATACTGTGAGTATTGTCTTGTATCGAGTTAGAATTGTTTGTTTACATAAATTATTGTCATCAAACTATATGTAAATGTTAATACATACATGTATGTATGTATTAAGGATGCCAATTCCGGGATCCCGTAATCCCGGGATCCCGGTGTTTTTGACATCCCGGAAATCCCGGGATTTGCTTGCATTAATCCCGGTATTTAAATATCGAATTGATAGTTAGAATTTGTTTATGAATTTTGAAGTATGATTTTTGTAAAATGCCGTTTTGACTGCAATTAACAAAAAGCTTTAAATTGTACTTTTAAATTGCAGTCTGAGCCTTTTTTGAAGAAGATTTCAATGAATTTACTCATAGCGTCGCTAATGTAAACGAAACAGAGAGCTTTAAGGAAAAGTTAGATAATTTTTTAGATCAATCTACTCAAAACTTCCTCAAAACGAAAAACTTATAATTTGACCGACGTGCTGGTAAAAGAAGTTCAAATATTTTGTTATGGAGGAGATACGGGTCATTATCTTCAAATGGATTATGTATAACTTTTGACAGTTCAGCCTAAAAGTGTTGATGCCGAAATATGTTTTTCATCAGTAGGTTTTGTATGTAAAAACTGCAAGTCAAGCTTAGAAGACTCCGCTTTGAATGCTTTGCTGCTCTTACGAAAACATTTTACGTGCAATAATAACTACACCGGTGTTTTTAACCAGACCCAACTACCAACATGTATTTCGACCCGCTGAAACCCATTCTGAGATCCGTTTGACTCGTACACCCTCAAAATTTCTAGTAAATTGCGAAAAAAAGGCAAAAAATTCTCCATTCGCCATTTCTTTATAGAGTAGAATAAACATGTTTATTTGTATATTTTTGTTTTATGTTTTTTTTTTTCATTAATCGTCACTTTCAAAAGTACCTGGTATTTACATTATTATTTGTGATGTATACGTTCCTCAATCACATGGTTTTTTAAATACAATTTAAAAAAGGTTTTACTTTAAAATTTGTCTGATTTAATAAATATCGCTAGCGTAGAGTGCAAAGTTGCTAAGTCCCAATTTAAAAATTGTACAGGAGAGGAAAAAACTTCGTATAGGCACTTTCTTCAAGTATTTCGCAAAACTTTGAATACAACATTTTGCCTATTTAAAGCAAAGCAAAACTCCATACGAATCGGAGGGATTCTATATTTATTAAAACATTTCGAACTTTTTTGGCCCTATCGAATTTTCGGAGCTTGTTTTGGCCTTAGCAAATTTTCCTTTCATTGAATGTAAACGAGAAAACATAAAACAAGGACCTTTATCCTTCAAGAGACGATGCAATTTTAATTTATCTAGCCTCCTATATCCAAATATGATTTTTATTAAAACTGAAGTTAGCAACTTTTGCACTCTAAGCTAGCGATATTTGAGTTTTACAATCAGTTTATCGTAAATTTTAAATAGTTTTACTTAATGGTATGTTTTTTTAAATGCTTTCAGATATTGAATTTTTACTCGTATGCATAAAATTTATGACTCAATTTGAATCCCGGGGTAAATCCCGGGATCCCGGGATTACCTAAAAAATATCCCGAAATCCCGGGATCCCAATTTTCCTGATATTTTGGCATCCCTAGTATGTATTTTCTTGTTTGTGTTTTTTCTGCTTTTAATGTTCTTTTTTATATTTTATATTGTATTGCTGTAACAGGCAAAAATAAACAACGCGCCCCTGATGATGCTAATAAGTTTATTTGGGCTGTAATAGTGGAATAAACTTGTTTTATTTGCACTAGAGTTAGTTAGATCAGACTAGCCTATGAAGAAAATTTTATGAAACATATCCCAACCGATCCGAAATAACAACAACTTTTGCAAAAATATTAAAGCCTATTATATATGCATTTATAACAATAAAATAGAGAAAATCATGGAAAATAACTCGATATAAAACTATTTCTAAAGAATTATTTTACTTGCTTTACTGTTCTACGGATTTAAACACAATTTATGTAATTTATTTTTTAACCTTATATATCGTCTTCGCTGGAAATTTCGTAAAATTCCCCACTCATAGATATCTCCTTATTTACAAAAAAAAAATGTATGTATTTTGATGTATCGCTGCTCTTTCTGTTTATGTTGTTTTTAAGAGTTATTCATTTATTACTTAACCAAACTTACCTAACCAAACTTTTATAAAGTTTATTAACAAAAATTAATAAAAATGTACATATAATATTTACACACAAACAATGGTCGCACCAAATTTTGACAAGTTTGAGATTTTATTTTTTTTTATGTAATTTGAATTATTTTTTATAAGAATAGAGTTCATTCTTTAACAAAAAGCGTTCAAATCCAAGTTTAAAACTGGTTACAATATTAAAAAAAAAAATCAACAAACTTTCGTAAAAATTTTGAGCATTTTAATTCCATTTTGTAGAGAAATTTTGAGTATGCAGTTTTATAGCACACTCAATTCTAATACAAAAGAGTGCAAGTTTCAAGTGTCTAAAACTTTTAATTTTAGAACTTTTTTGCCGAAGATTTTGCGGTTTTCTTCCATATAAAATAATCTGTGTTTATTCGTTATTAAAAAAAAAATCTAAACGACCAACGGCAATTATTAGCCATTTGAAACTTTATTATACTAGAATTGAACGTGCTACGAGTGTGACATCGCCACTTATATTTTGTTAAATCATTGTGAAATTAAGGATGCAAAAAAGAAAAAAACAAATTACACCTAATTTCTCACAATAAACAGTTCATCCCCCCGCTTCCACATGTAAACTGAAATTCCCCACAAAAAACGGTCCTTTCCCCGATTCTCCACGCTATCTGAATTTCCCCGCAAATCGGGGAATTTTCCACAAGTGGCTTCCCTGTACCGAGTCAACGCAGTAAAAAGTTTTGCTTTTTTGAATCATACACTTGCAAAATTTCAAACGAACCGAATCGTTGCATGTACATACATACATTGAGACACGTTCTGTATAAAGGACTTGTTGTTGGTTATATGGTGTATGTTGTTCCGTTTTTGTTTTTATTTTTTTAATTTTTTCCCGGTTAAAGTTTGAATTTTTTTCAACTAGTGTCCGACCGATTAATCGGCATCGTCTAGTATCGGCACAAAATTGAGCATCGGCATCTGCATCGGCCTTTTATGCCGATTCTTAGGAATTTCTTTTAATATGTTCAGGTGAAGCGCCAGCTAACATCAAAAAACATTTGTTGACAGCTCATAAAAATGTTTTTTTTTTTGGTTGAAGGTGTTTCACGTTTTATCCATACAAAAGTATGTTCGAAAATTTTTTTTTGTTCTCCGGGAATTTGTTTCTCCCGAGAAAGAAATCCTCCAATAATTAACTCCCAGGGGGTAGCATTTTCCCCGAAAATTTGGGAGGAGGAAATACGAACTTCCATTTTTTTGACAGCTCAACTCCGCCATTTAACATAAAAAATCCTCAAGGAATTTTTATTAATGATAGCAGGAAAGAGAGGAAACTCCCAGGGAGTTTCTGTTTAGAATCGCTAGACTTTTATAAAAAAATAGTAAACAACAAATAAACAAAAAACAAATCGTTGGCTTATTTCGCAAACGTGCCAAGTCCATTTTTTTTATTTTTCAGGAGGGACAAAAAACCGTCTAGCTTTTTTTTGTTGTCAATATTTTTCTAATCTGTAAATGCAGTTTTATTCCTTAGTTCGTCTTGTTTTAGTACCAGTAATCGGCCAATTTCAAAATAAAGCTGTTGCAGACTTATAGGCTCTTTTAGGACTTACCACATTTTCTCTTTAAGATTTTGGTCTTTTAATGTGGACTTAGCACATTTTCTATCAACCTTTTTTCCATTATTTTTTATTGTTAAAAGATTTAATTGTTTACTTTAAATATATTTTATTGTTTTAAAATGAATTATAACCTAATACAGTTTTATTTCATTGCTATTAACAAAAATAACTACTTTAAGTCGTAAATTTATGTACCATTTATAAAAGAAAATAATTAAAAGCAAGTAAAGAGGTAAAATTTTGGCGAAACCGAACTTTATCTACCCGGCGCAGGTATCAAATACTGTCGTAAGCAGGGGCTTTTTCCCGATTTCAAACGTTTTCGATAATATCCTGAGATAAACTCAATGAAATAATTGAACCACGTTTAGTAGAAATCGCTAAAGTGGCTACCGAAATACACCTTGTAGTCATAAATTGAGCGGTGTCACGCAGTCTTATTTATTGTTAAGAGATTAAGAGATCTGAAATTTACCGTTAGATATACGGGAAGCGAATGTAATTTTGGTCCGATTTGAATAATTTTCAACGAATTGCTTTTCCGTACCAGGTTTATTAAGAGCACAGAGTTTTGTAGAAATTGATAAATCGGTTACCGAGTTACAAATTTGTGGTCACAAGTGGGCGGCGCCATGCCCATTATCCAAAAATGTATCATAATCTAATTTTCTGCTGAGTGGTTATCGCGATCATCGATTTTAAGTGAATTAGATTTTCAACAGATTTCTTAGCTAGAATGGGCTACTGAGATGCAGCATTTCATAATAGGTGGGCGGGGTCACGCCTATTTTCCAAAAATTGCACAATAATATTTTTTACAAAAATTCTACTTCACATACTAATTTTGAACAATTTGCATCCAATATTTACTGAAATATCGTAGTTTTTGCATCTTTAGAAAATACCTTTATATCGGAAATGGGCATGGTTACATTCAGATTCGCCCATTTTTAAAACCAACTTACCTTGGATAAAGGGCAACCTACATACCAAATTTCGTTGAGATATCTCGAGTTATCGTGTACACGTACAGACGTGTATATATATTTTTTGATTTTTTGGACTTAGCACATTTGCGTACCAATGCATAACAACAAGTAAAAACGACATTACGGTAATTTTCTTTTTTGGCAATGATGTATTTTCAGTTATGCTATCTTACTGCATCAAAACCTCAATTTACATAAAAAGTGGACTTAGCACGTTTGCGAACTAAGCCAACGAAATGCCAAATGCCAAAACCAGTCAAAATATTGCAATTCTTTTATTTTGTGGACCACTATATGTATGTACATACATACATATCTAGCATGTAAGTTAACACGCGCTGAGTTAATTTCTCACCAATATACGCCGACTTGACACTTACGCTAGTTATTGACCAAAAAGCCAATAATAGCTGTGTCAACATAAATAATAAAGTACAATAAATAAGTAAACAGGAAGTTGGTTTTCTTATTATTAATATTTGCGAAATAAAATTTTTACATTCTAGCTAAATCAGCGTCTGCTACATTTCTCAGAAAAAAATTGTTATTAACAACCAATAACTGCAAAGTAGGCAATTAATTTGTATAAGAAGACAATAAATTGTCACTTTAAGTTTAAATTTTATGATTGACTTCTATAAAGCGGACACGCTGTCCGATGGCTGGCGCCCAGCGGAAATACGCGTTAAATAGTCCTTAAATTACGAGTACGGACTCGCGTCTAAAATGAAACGAAAACACGCGTCAAATAGTCCTGAAAATTATGAGTAAGGGCTAGCGCTAAATAAAAAACGAAACGTCCTAAAAATTCAAGGGACTTGTGAATAAAGTGATCGCGATTATAGTGTAGGGCTCCCTAGTAGCCCAAGAAAACGAAAAAAAGGTAGCATTACGTGCAAGCCCGCGCTATAAAACCTCTTTTATAAAAACTCTTATGGAAAAAATAAAAATTCAAAATCAATATAATAAAATAATAAATTGGCGCTTACACATATGCCAGTGTTTGCAGAGCTTCTCCTCTGACTTGTGGCGTGCGCCTTGATGTTGTCACACAAAGCGGAGGGCCCTAGAGTTTTCCGCCGACTCCGAACGGCGATTGTATTTTTATGAGAATCTGTTTTTCATGGCAGAAATACACTCGGAGGTTTGCCATTGCCTGCCGAGGGACGACTGATGTGTGAAAGCGCGCACTGCTTACCACTACACTACACCGTCCGACGAAATCAATATACATCAGTGAAAAATCTTGGAGATACTATCAACTATTCATCCAGCGAAGCAGTTGTTAATCAATGGAAGTAATCTTGATGGTATTATCAACTATTCGTCCAGCGAAGCAGTTGTTAATCAGTGAAAAAAATGTTGGTGGTACTATCAACTTTTCATCCAAAGTAGCAGTCGTCAATCAGTGAAAAAATCGTGGTGGTAATATCAACTATATATCCGCGAAGCAGTTTTTAATCAGTGGAAAAAAAGCTTGGTGGTACTATCAACTATTCATCCAGCGAAGCAGCAGTAAAAAGGCTAAGGTATTTTATACGTTTAAATATTAAGAGCAGGATACTTACTGAATTGAAATTAGGCTACTATCTTTACAAATAAACTTATATTCTTGAACATCGAAATGGCAAATCCTAAAAACCTTATCCGACCTCCTGTACTAGCCCAAAATCCCACCGCCCCTCAGAATGATAGGCGATGATAAGTGTAGACGATTTATAGACCCTAATAGATAGTATCGCAACCAATGTTGCCAGGTTTTCGGCAAGAGAAAACGTCCCTCTTGGTCCTACCCAAAACCGTCTTTTCCATGTATATTCGTATTAAACTTTTATTGTATACAAAGGTACATATATACGTAAGGTATATTAAAATATCGTTTTGACAGAGCACATTTAAAATTCATTAGTGGTATTCACCAAAGTGAGCAAGTGGCCTGGTACTTTAGCAAAACAGCAGATGAGCTCAAGCAACGACTGTTGACAACAATTTGGTGAATACCACAATTGTAAACTGGTTTGAGATCGTTAACATAAAAATCATTTTATACATACACTGGTGATTAGCTAATTAAGGGCCAATTTCACAATGCGTAGTTAACTCGGAATCGAGAGTTAACTACAGATTTTTGTACTGAAAATCTCTAGTTAACTGTCAATTCGGAGTTAACCACGCACTGCGAAATTGGCCATAAGTATCAACATTTTGATCGGTTTGGCTGTATTTCTTTTGTTTATTTAATGTTTATTACTTTTTCATAAAAATCTAGCTCATTGTATAACTAACACAATATAAATTCACATTTCAAACTTTGTGCAAAAATTATAAAAAATCTTTAAAGTTTCAGCCAGATTTTCATGTTTTTATTCAGATTTTTTACGCTACGTTACGCTGATCGCAATGGACATTTTGCAACAACAAGGGACAAGGGTGGAGCAGGCTACCCTCAATCCCAATGCATTTCTCAGTTCGGCAATAGATCAAACAATCGAAGATAGGCATAGGAGTAACTTGGCAGATTTAGATAAGATACCGGGCGTAGTTAAGTACCTCAAAAATTTCTCCGGTCGTCAACTCAATTTATTCGAAAAAGTGTGGATCTCATATTGAGTATATACGAACCGCTAAGGGGAACGCCAAAATATTACGGAATACTAAGTGTGATTCGAAATAAAATAATGGGCAATGCTGACACGGCATTAGAATCACAGAATACACCACTGGATTGGTCAGCGATTACCAAGTGTCTAGCAATACATTATGCAGACAAACGGGATATCTCCACTTTGGAATATCAATTAACAACCTTAGTCCAAGGCAACAAAACCATAGCGGAATTCTACTAACAAGTTTACCAATACCTTTCTTTAATACTTAATCAATTGGGATGTGTAGAAATGGGTAGCGAATCTCTTCGCATGATGACCCAATCGTATAGGGATAAGGCGCTTGACACATTCGTCAGGGGTTTGAATGGGGACCTACTTACCGAGATTAGTAGGCATCAGAGAGCCAGGCCCTTCATCTAGGCATTAAACAAGACAACCAGAATTACCGAATAAATCATTCACAGAATATTAAAAAAGGATATCCAAATTCGGGCAAATATCCCATACAACAGTCCTTTTATCCACAACTGGCTTACGAGCCACAAACAAGCCAACCTATGTGGAAGGCCAGACCGCAGTCCTCCAACCAAAATCAATCCACAAATGCTCCTCCAAGGCCACCGAAGCCGGAACCAATCAGAGCCTACACATACGAAGAATTAACTACATGAACAGACCACCTCAAAACCAGTTCCAGGGCAAAAGACCACCATCATCGGTTAACAATCAACCTCCCACGAAAAATCAAAGGACGTTTCATATAGACACATCAGCTCAGGATAATCAAGTAAAAAATGAGGGCGACACATATGCAAAGTGCAATGACGTCCATTTTTTAGCACGATTAGCTCTTCGCTTCCATACGTCGAAGTGCCGACGGAGAGCGGCGACGTTTTGAGATTTCTTATAGACACAGGCTCTAGTAAAAATTATGCAAAACCAAATTTAGCGAAAAAACGAATACAAACTGAAAAACCTTTTTACGCAAAATCAATCGTAGGAGATGTTAAGATAACAGAGAAAAATTATATGTAAAGCCCTTTAACATAGAAGGAAAAATTAAATTCTACTTACTGCCCTTATTAAAAGCATTCGACGGAATTTTAGGAAACGACACGCTTGTAATAATGAAAGCAGTAGTGTATACCGCAGAGAATAAAATGATTTAAGGAAATGACCGAGTGGTCAGACTTAAACAACAGACTTCACATAGCATAAATGCTATTAATATAAAAGAGGAAGGTTCATCTCCCAAACGAAGGAATATTATGAGGGATATTGTAAATACGAATCCCAATCTGTTCTCCGAACCCGATGAAAAGCTTACATAAACAGCGAAGGTCTTAGGACAGATTAGAACAATAACTGACTCCCCCGTATATTCAAAATTATATCCTTACCCAGCATTGTTAAAAGGTGAGGTGGAATCCCAGGTAAAAAACTACTGAATTATGGCATTATAAGACCAGATCCACTTATAATTCACCCGTGTGGGTTGTACCTAAGAAACCAGATTCAGAAGATAACAAACAGTATCGTATGGTCGTAGACTATAGGAAATTTAATTCGGCTACCATGGCCGACAGGTACCCAATACCCGAGATATCGGAAGTTATTTCCAATCTTGACAAATTCTTCTCCGTATTAGACTTGAAAATCGGTTTTCACCAGATTCCTTTGAAGGAATCTGATATCGAAAAAACAGCTTTTTCAATCAAATCCGGCAAATATGAATTTACTCGGTTGCCGTTTAAGCTCAAAAATGCCCCATTAATTTTTCAGAGAGCTTTAGATGACATATTTCGCGAGCATATAGGGAAGTACTGTTACGTCTATATTGAAGATAAAATCAGGAAAAAGGGAGAATATCCAAAAATAAATCTTCAAAAGTCAGAATAATTTTAAACGAAGAGGCTATAAGAACCTTCGAAAACAGTAAACTCTCACTTACCTCTGAGGATATTATACTCGCATATCCCGACTACAATAAAAGTTTTAAATTAGTAACAGATGCCTCCAAATTTGCCATTGGAGCCGTTTTGTCTCAAGATTCTAAGCCATTGGCGTTCATCTCAAGAACTTTAAGCAAGGCCGAAGAACATTATGCGGCTACTCCCTTATTTTACGAACCACCTGACTCCAGCGAAGCATCAGCATGGGTTCCGTAAGGTGCATAGTACAACAACAGCACTTAAAGCCATAAACACTCAGATAACAAGTGGCCTTAACTGAAACCGCCCTTGTGAGATAACTATTCCAGAAGCGTTGGACCTGTCTAAGGCGCTCGACACTGTCAGTCATTCAACGCTACTAGAAGATATAGAGGCCTCCTCACTCCCACAGGGACTCAAACGGTGGTCGGCGGATTACCTGAGTCGTCGACACTCGTCAGTAATTTTCAGAGACAAAACCAGCAAGCCCCGTAAAATTAAAGAGGGGGTACCACATGGTGGTGTCCTGTCCCCACTACTGTTTAATTTTTACATTTCAAAGCTTTCTCAACCACCAGACGGTGTCAATATTGTCTACTATGCTGACGATTGTTCCATCATGGCGTCTGGGAATGGAAATGATGATTTGAACTCGAAAATAAACGGTTATCTCGCCAAACTTTCTCGCTTCTTCATTGCAAGGAGCCTTGGCCTATCCCCTGCGAAATCCTACGCAACCCTATTCACTACCTGAACGAAGGAGGTCAGACTGCAATTGGGTATTCACGTTGATGGCGTAACAATACCGACGATGAATAACCCGAAAATCCTCGGAGTTATCTTCGCCAGTCTGCTCTCCTTCTCGGCGGATACAACCGCAATTGTCAACAAAGTACAGAGCCGCAACAATGTCCTCAAGTCGCTGGCCGGCAGCACTTGGGGCAAAGATAAAGAAACGTTGTTGGCAACATACAAGGCAATTGGCCGGCCGGTTCTAAACTATGCAGCGCCCGTGTGGTCGCCTGGAACTAGCAGGACGCAGTGGATGAAGCTGCAGACTTGCCAGAACACGGCCCTGCGAACAGCGACTGGATGGCTCCTGATGACGCTCCAACACCAACTACACGACGAGGCCCACATGCTGCCAGTCAAGGAGCATAATACAATGCTGTGCCAACAGTTCCTTGTGGAAAGCCACAGACGTGGCCATCCCAGCAAACAGCTGCTTGCAGAAGAGCCCTCGCCAAGGCACGTCAGGAGGCATCTCTACGAACTGACGGATGAAGTCCAGAGGTTTATTAAACAACCTCTGGACCCGTCAACCTACCCACAGGCCCTGAACGGCATTCACAGGGAACCAGTCTCGAGTTATGTAGACTCCCGCCCTGTGAATGCCGTTCTAGGCACCCAACCACCGGACGTGGACGGGACAGAACTTTGTCTGCCTCGGGAGACCCGCACTACAATAGCCCAACTTCGCTCTGGCTATTGCAGCAGGCTAAACTCTTACCTGAGTAGAATCAATGAGGATGTGTCCAACCAATTCCTTGCATGTGGAGAGTCGCCACATGATTCTCGGCACCTCTTCACATGCCCTGAGAACGCCACTCAGCTGACGCCCTTGTCCCTATGGACAAACCCTGTGGAATTCGCACACTTCCTGAGCCTCCCCCTAACGGAAATGATCGACAACGTTGACGGATGAACCGACCCGAACGGGGCTTAGTAGCTGCTACAACAACAACAACAACATTATGGGACAAATGAGAAAGAGATGTTAGCCATCATGTTGGGCTTAAATTCGTTTAGAAACTTTTTATATGGATCAGCTAAAGTGGAAATATTTACTGACCACCAACCACTCAAATACCTGCTCAGCAATAAAAAGAATAACTCCAAAATGAAGTAATGGAAGGCAGCTCTTGAGGAATACTCTTACGAATTATTTTACAAACCTGGAAAACCAAATGTAATGGCCGACGCTCTTTCGAGGATACCACATAAGGAAACACAGGTTAACACTTTATCTGTGGCAACTAATTCAGATTACAGTTCATCCCATAATCCTATATACAGTATTGATGCACCTATTAATGGGAAAAATACAAAAATTATCCCACTA
Organism: Rhagoletis pomonella; assembly: GCF_013731165.1. Lineage (NCBI taxonomy): Eukaryota > Metazoa > Arthropoda > Insecta > Diptera > Tephritidae > Rhagoletis > Rhagoletis pomonella. The sequence continues at coordinate 95,667,504 of NW_023458555.1, read as the reverse complement.
CATTTCAGCAAATATCGCATCAGGTTTACACAAGTAAAATTTCAGGACATAACTGACGGAAAAGGGTAGGAGGAAATAATTGTTGAAACACATAACAGAGCCCACAGAAATATTAAAGAAAATAAGACTCAAATTCTGGAGAGATGTTACTTCCCCGGAATGACAAACAAAATTACAAAAATTATCGAGTTATGTGTTACATGCAAAGAAAATAAATATGAGCGTTACCCACCAAAACCCCAAATACAAGCTACACCCCAGATCTATATACAGAAGGTCGCGTAATGCGCGAAATAAAAATTGCCTCTATCTGCGCATATGGTCCCAAGGCGATTTTTTGCTTTCACGCCTTCATGTCGAAAAAGCCACAAAACCTGATTTTTCACAGCGGCCAATTTTTGCGAAATTTTCACTTAAACTCGCTATATCTCAGACGTTTATGTATCGATTGATTAGAAATTTGTACACAATAAACAAGATACTATTCTAAAGAAGATGAGTCTAACTACTTCTACTTACTGGTGGTGAGGTGGTTTTTACAAATGCAAAAGTTGTGTTATGAAGTTTAAAATTTTTAATTTGTTTTAATGCAGCATGATAGACAAATATATACGGAAATTTTTGGGAAAGTTTTATGTTTTGACAACAAGTAGTTCTAAAGTTATAACAATTTTATGGTGACACCCACGAGCGGGCGCTCGCCTATGGATAACAAATATTTTTACATAGCACTTGCACAAATAATTTTGGAAGTAATCTTAAATGAAATGTTGAAATTCATAAATTTATCAGTGTTATATAACTTATTAAAGTTCTTTGTTATAAACTTAATAGACATATGTACTTACATACCTATCTGCATCAGAACAGGAACGTACGATCGATCATAGGCTCAACCGCCCTACGACGAAATACTTTACGGTGGTACCGCGGGGATACGGTACAGTGGACATACATAGAGTTTTAGTTCGGATTAAAGTTCCACACTACGGGGTACAGGCTTTCGATGCTTTCTCCTTATATAAAAAAACCTATATACGTATGCATATAACTGCATACATAGTCAAAATATTTATTCGTACAGTGATTGTTTTTCGGTAATTTTTTACGAAAATATAGTTCATATTTTAACAAGAACCATGCGAATTAAATTTTCAAACTTTTTGCAAAACTTAAAAAATTCTATAAATTTTCAAATATGTATATTTCAAACTTTTGATTCAAATTTTTTGGAAAAAATTGAGTACGTAGTTCAAAACTAGCTCATTCAATTTCTGTGCTACAAAGTGCAAGTTTCAAGTCGCTAAAAATTGCGTTGATTTTTGATTTTTTTTTTCTCAATGGTGTTGAGGGTTTTCTTCCATGCAAAACTGCATTTTGTTCATGGAAGAAAATATGTAACACCCTTGAGTAACAAATTCTAAAAAATCAAAGGTCATTTGAAGCGACTTGAAGCTTGCATTTTATTCACTGAAATTAAATGATCTACAACACTGCATACTAATTTTTTTCTAAAACCTTTTACTCAAAATGTTGATGAAAGTTTGTATCATTTTTTTTAAGTTTTGCAAAAACTTTGAAAATTTTATGCATATGGTCTTTGTTAAAATATGAAAAGTATTTTGGTGAAAAATTAACGAAAAATTTATTATTTAAAACATTGCGAATATTGTAAAACAAACACTGTACTAATAACTAAATTCACTATGTGTGTAGTAAGAGCTAAGTTATATTACACTGATAAATTTATAAATTTCAACATTTCACTTAATATTACTTCCAAAATTACTTCTACAAAAAATTGTAAACTTCGTAACACAACTTTTGCATTTGTGAAAACCACCTCCTTAATTTTTATAAAAAAGTTAAAATATCCGCCATTTTGTTTTTAATAAGTATTAAGAATTGTTGTTAAACGCATCCTCTTTAGAATGGAATCTCGACCCTATTAAGCTGGCATTTCAGGGTACTATTTTATATATATATAAGTAAAATTTTAAAGTTAGGGGGGGGGGGGGCTCGAGCACCCCCCAGCCCCTACCTGGCTACGCCCATGTCCATATAGATATCTTACTGATGGGTAAACAGCTTATTTTAACAGCCATAGATAAATTCTCGAAATACACAATGGCAAAAGTAATTCTTTCCAAAGCAAGCGAAGACATTAGGCAACCATTGAGGGACATACTTTTCGCCTTAGTACCGGAAACGATGGTTATGGACAACGTAAGGCCCTTTAACTCAGAATCAATAAACTTCATGATAAATAATGAATTCGGTACTGAAATATATCGAACACCAGTTGTTCCAACGAGCAGGTAGAACGCTTTCATTCCACCCTACAGGAAATAATGCGGTGCCTGCAAGGTGAGAAAAGCCACCGATCCTTCGGCGAATTATTAGAAAAATCCTGCAAGGAGTACAACTACTCTGTACATTGCAGTACAGGGAAAAGACCAACCGAAACGTTTTTTGGGAGAAGAATCAGCAGCGATCCCAACCTCCTAGAGAAAGATAGACAGGAAATCAGGGAAAAACTACAAATTAAGCAAGAACTGGACCTCTGTTATCGCAACGAAGATAGACAAGCCCCAAAAATGTTTTCGGAAGGAGAAATTATATTCGTTAAAGTAAATAGGAGATTAGGGAATAAGTTGTCAACTAGATATAAGAGAGAATTAGCAGAAAATTATAACACAACCATTAAAACCAAGTCAGGCAAAAGAGTTCACAAAAACAACATTAGACAATACTGAAACAGTAACCCTATTTTTTCAAAGGAAATGCTACTAACGACAATCTTCGTCCTGACATCTGAGCTTGGGGTGAAGAGCCAACAAATAGATGTGCAGAACCTAACAAACAATAACGGATACGTACCCATCAAGAGAGGGGAATTAAAGACGATTAACCATTAGGACAAGGTACTACATTTTATTAATTCAACTGCATACGCAGACACGATGTTGCGCATCACGGATAATATTTAAATTCTAAAAACGGCTTCCTCCGAAGACACGCAAGTCTTGGAATCCATAAAAGAAAATTTCCTGCTCCTAAGAGCAAAAATAGATAAATTGCACCCACCCACAAAATCAAAACGAGGACTAATTAATGTACTAGGTAAGGGCTTGAAACTCATAGCAGGCTCAATGGACAGTGACGACGAACGGGAAATCAAAGACGCACTAGATCAGATTCATAGCAATGAGCAGACAATAACAGACAACGTAATCAACCTAACGCGCTTCAATAACTTATTGACACAACAAATATACCACATTACGACCCACATAAATAGGCAGCAAACTAGTATAAACGACTACAACAACGACATAACGCTCTTAAGAAATCACGTAGACGACATCTAACAAATCATATTTTCGAGTAAATTGGGCATAGTTCCCACCGACATATTGCCAAAAACAGAATTAGATCTAATTACGGACTATGACAGCTATAGAAATATTAAGGTCGCCGTCATCTTTCAGGAAAATAATATTATACTTACCTTACTTATTCCACAAATTTCCACCAATATCCTATCCAAAACAAAGTTTGAACCTCTTCCCCATGCCGTAAATAAATCAGTAGTTTTAAGAGAATATTAAATATTAGTAGATGATAATAACCATATTTATAGTTTAGATGTTAAAAATAATTTAGAAAAGAATTTGAAGAATTAGAAACAAATTTAAATCTGAAGCTAGAAACCTTATGTGTAGAGCATAAGAACATAATCCGGTTGCTAGTAAAAGATAATAAAACAAAACATGCAATTAGTATAAGTACTGATATAATAATTATTTAAGTTTTCATTTTTGTTGTTCTTATTTTTTACAACAAAAATAATATAAAAAAATTCATGTGACTACAGAGTACGTAGCATACGTACCGAAAGGTCCATTTTTTCAAGTCACTTCATAACTTAATAACATTTGTGCCGATTGAGGGTAATCGACTTGACACTTACGCTAGTTATTGACCAAAAAGCCAATAATAGCTGTGTCAACATATTTCTTTTTATTAATAGCCGTAATCGATTCGCCAACAGTTAGCGAGTGGCGAAACGAACGAACTCAATGAGGTACAACCAAACTCGCTATCGACTATCCGTGCTAGCTAACTTTGTTGCTGCTTTCACATGCAAAATTCTTTTTTAAGCGACCGGAACTCAAACATGGCGAGCGAGAAGTGGCGAAACGATGACGGCTAATATTTGCGAAATACAATTTTTAAATTCTAGCTAAATCAGCGGCTGCTACATTTCTCAATAAAAAATTGTTATTAACAACCAATAACTGCATAGTAGGCAATTAATTAGTAAAACAAGACAATAAATTGTAACTTTAAGTTTAAGTTTTATGATTGACTTCAATAAAGCGGACACGATGTCCTAGTAAACAAAAAAATTTATATATTTTTTGGTTCCTTTCAATAGAAAGAAACTTAACTTATATGTTCCTATACATTGAGTGCAAAGTATTAAGGGTATTCTCGAAGTCTTGCACGATGCACGAAATGCAAAAATACTATTCCAAATTTGGAAGAAAACGGGAACACCCCATTGCAAAATGGTAGCATGCATGGGTAGCAACAGTGAAATTATGTATCAAATACTATAACAAGAGACAGCAAAAAAAATGGAGTGAGCGAGATGAGAGGAATGAGAGAAATATGTAGCAATTCTAGGCCTGGGTAACGGCGCAATTTTTTTGGCGCTGACACCCTAACTCCAGCGCCACTTTCGGAATCAGCACAGTGTGTTGGCGCAACGGTGCTTCTTCAGGCTAAAGCTCATTTCCTTTAATGCTGCACGCTGCACCAAAGTGAATTAATAGAAGGTTATATCGGTTGACAAAAAACTCAAGCATACCCAAGTTCAAAACCCAAAACTACAACAAACCCATCATTTTCACATTCAGATGGACCGCGACGAATTCTGGCAACACCACCTTGTATAAATTCGCCTTGTGCTACACATCCCTTCTATTTCGGGTGTTCTTTGCTGGTTCTTTGCGACACCTGGTGTTGTCAGAGTTCCGGTGTTGAACTAAGGTGAATTAATAAAAGGTGGTATCGGTTGGGCAAAAACAACTCAAGTATACCCAAGTTCAAAACCCAAAAATACAACAAACACATAATTTTCACATTCAGAAGGACCGCGGTTAATTTTAGCAACACCACCTTGTAAAAATTCGCCTTGTGCTGCACATTTTACAAGTGAAACTTCGCCTTTGTGTGTTCTTTGCTGGTTCTTTGCGACGCCCGGTGTTGTCAGTGTTCCGGTGTTGCTGGCGCCATTGCGTCACTGAGTTGTGACAATCGGTATCGGCGCCAGTAACTCAGCTCTCGGTATCAGCGCAATGGCGCGGCGCCGCACTGTGTTACCCACGGCTAAGCAATTCCAACGACAAAACAACTAGCACAGGGTCGCATTTATCTTGCTATGCTATTTTGCAAAATATATACATGGGTTTTGACGTTGCATATTTTGCAGCGATAGGAAATGTTGTTTCCCATGTATTTTGTTGTTTTTTGTTTTCAAGTTATGCAATCCGTGCTACGTGCAATGGCTTTGCAATATTTGAAGAATATCCCTAGTGTATTTTAGTACAAAACGAAATTAAATTATATGTTCCTAAATATTTCTTGCTTAGCACCATATAAAAAAGTGTTTTATGTAATGTACATAATTGTGATATATGTACATATATTTTTACATATACATACATACATACATATGTATGTACATACAAGTGTATGTAATGTTCATAAAAAGCCAACTAATTCAATTATTTATTTTCTTTTGTTTTGCTAACTCCATTAAATTAACCGATTTTATGAATTAATAAATTTTTTTGTAATTTTTTATGGAATCGGCATCGGCATCGGCAGATTCTTTCCCCATAAGCCGATAAATCGGTATCGGTATCGGTACCTGAAAAAAAATTGGAATCGGTCGGACTCTACGTGAAACCACTATTTTTTTGTAAGCTGAATAACGGTAAATAGCAAATTTCAATTAAGCTTTTGAAAACCTTCTGGACATCAGTGAAAATAGCACTTTGAATATTAAATACTACGAAGGTAGCCAAGAGAGTTCTGGATGCAAGTGTATGCAGAATACACTGGTGTTTTCAAGATTAAAAATACTAGTGACCGTGTCGTAATTTTCGTTGAGTATCGAATTTTTTGTAGAACAGAATTTTGGTTTCGATGGTGTAGCGAAATGTTAGAAAATTGTGAAAAATGTATGATTTTGGATTAGTTTTTTTACTTTATGGCGGCTAGACACTAATTTTTAACAATTTTTTATTAATATCATGCAGTTCTAACGTCGTGAATATTAAACACAAGCTCGAAAGGCTGGTTTTACTTGAGAAAGGAAATCCCAATGCTCAGTTGAAACGATCTCTGAGAACAGAATCGTAGGCTCTTGATAGTTTTAAAATATTTTAAATAAATTTAGCTCACAAATGCCTCTTTAGACTGTCGGAAGTTTTTAATAAATCTGTAGACAAATTTCTTAAATACATTTTGTGTCAAAATATATTCGAACAACAACATTTAAACCTTCCTAAACATTTTCTACTCCTGGCCAGTTTACCAAGCTCTCATCCTCTGACGTTTTTATAAACTCGCTTTCTTTTTTATTTAATTTTAATTTGCACAAATTTACATACGCACTATTTAATTTGCTCGATTTGTAAACAAAACTTCTCAGCGGTGAAAAATATACTATTGCAAACAACCTAACCGAGCGAAATTCACAATAGCGCTATCCTTCATCGAATGAGCGTCATAATACAAATGAAAATTCGTTCGATCAGCACTTTCGACCACAGTCGAATGCAACTCAAAATAGGGGCCTTGCTTTTACATTTCTATGTGAGACAGCGTTTTCAACAAATGCTTACATAAACAAGTAATTTTGAAGCAAAAAAAAAAAAACAAAACCGATTTCAATTCCCATCTAAGAATTTAAGATTATCGTTATTCTATTCATGATTCAATGATCGGATTTAAACCAAATTAGACCACCTGTCAGGTAACACCTTTCCTTTAAAAAATAATTATAGTAATCGGTTAAAGTTATGCAGTTATGGGTTAAAGTTATGCGGTAACATACATAGAAAAAAAGTAATAAAAAATATTCCGACAAATAGGGCTCGATAAAGTCTTTTTAAAAAAATCATGACGTCACAGAAATGCTCATTTTTATGCAGTTAATTATGTGTAACATGAGGTAGACTTTTATAAAAAAATTAAATTTTGGATAAACAAAAGGAATCGATTTAAGGCGCTTCTTTTATTTCTGCCACTAGTATTATGAACTTCTTTCAACCAGAAATACATTTTTTGACTTTATTTTCTTTTGCATCGAGCTTATTTTCGACACACCTTAAATTACTTAATCAGATATGTATACACTAAAGTATTATTAAATACATATAAATTTAATTACTGTTTTTCGTTTGGTACTTATGAAATAGTTTTCACTTTAAATAAAAATGTACGTTCGAAGCCCATTTTCTTATTATTTATTATATGGTAGGAGAGCTTTTCAAACCATACTGATGCAATTTTTTCATGTGAAGTCACATCCCTAATGTATACACATATATGTATATGTACAAATGTATTATTATTATGTATTGAGTTATTCAGCATCCTTTGCTTGCTTTTACAAAGAAACAAAAATTACATAGATACATATGTACATATACAGCTTGAAACAAGTTGATAGTACGTACATCGAACGAGTTATACGTACTTTTCTGTTTAATGATCAACTCAATGTCATGCACATTTTTTCGAACCAAATCTTGGTTGCGTATATTTTAAACAAGCTTTCCTAATGAACAGCTTTTCATGAAACAAATATGTATGTATGTAATTGCATTGCTTGAATCGCCTTACTGGAGTGCAACTCATTCCTATGAGTTGCCTTGCAACGTGCTGGCTCGAAACTCGAAATTGCTCCAGTGATGCGTTTCAATAACATTGTCACTATTTTGTAGTTGGCGTAATGGCGCACTCATTTATCTACACACTCGACGTTCACACGAAGACATTTCTATCGCTTCAGCAGACCTGCGAACCATACCGATACCATAACCATAAGCGATGTACATGGTAGCGATCACTACCCCATTGTTATTTGTTATGGCGACAACTTTCAGCCAGAAACAAATAAATACATTTCCATTTTTAAACCAAAAAAAAACAAACAAAATACATGTAAATTTTTGTTTTTGTGCTCCTGCTACCAGCATATATTAATTCGCCTTGCAACACGTTTATCTCCGAAAAAACAATAAAAGTTAAGAATCGTTCGACTGGATTCAAGCTTTCCATGTATCTGAGCGTCACAGATAATTGATCGATATGCGCTTCATCAGGAGAAGAATCAACAGATATTGAATAATATTTTGCCTTTTTGATCCTGCTAATTATTTCTTCCTGTACCTCTTCGCCCATCAAAATTATAATTTTCTCGCATGTGGTTGAGGATATATAACTCACGTTCCCTCTTCGGTTATTTCCGTGGACTTTTATATGTCCCAAGAATGATAACATACAAAGACTGCGCCGATAGGGGTGCAAAAAATTTTCGTTCTGCGCATCTACGTCTCAATATCAAAGTTGTTGTTGGCGAGCTGTCAAATGCATACAATTTCTACACATAAATGTAAGTGTTGCACACAATTTAGTTAAATTACTATAATAAACAATTTAAATGCAATTTACTGAATCGAGGCGAAGGTAAATATATTCTTAACTCATTTTGAAACAAAATTTTGAATAAAATTTTATTGCAGGCAGTCAGTAGTCCAGTGAAATGGAGCTTGCATGCAAAATTTTTGGACCTGGGAGCAGCGATTTTCTAGTGCGCATGATTTTCCAGTTTGCGAAAATGCGTGAGTAAGACTTAGGGCCGGTTGTTCAACGTCTGATTAGCACTAATCGGAGGTAGAAGTTTCGGTTAAATACAACGACTACTTTATCGATCACCTGTTATACGCATGATTTCGAAAACGTCGATAACACTGTGCGGCACTAAAAAATACCTCGAAAGTTATGTATTTTTTCTGGTAGGTCTTTTCGAATAAAACTAGAATCGAAATATGAAATTTGCCAAACACCCCCTAAATTTTGATTTACCGTTAAAAATCCGGTTTTTCGTACTCTGGCGCACTTATAAGCCTGTGGCTTAGTTTACAATGAACAGAGTCTATTGCCGGGTTTAAAAAGAAGAAACTTGGGCCTTTGGAACGATATATATGTGAATGAAGAACTTTTAAGAGATCTGTGTGTATGTACCCAGCAAACATTATTTTTTTTACTTTTTTCGCCTTTTTTTTAACTTTGGTGAGGTTAGTGCGTAAAAACCTCACCAAAGTTATAAGAAAACCATACTGGTTATAAATTGAGTGTAAAACTAAATTTACGAGTGAGTAAAACGAGTGTTTATTTTCAAAAATCGGATGAAGTTTACTGAGTTATTAAACTTTTGATGAAAACAAATTTTTTTCAAAAATATTATTTTTGACTATACAACTGAAAAATTTTTGTTTGACAGTTTTTTTTTTTAATTTGACGTTTTCTATGATCGCAAAGTATGGCCATCCCCAGAGCCCCATTAAATAGACCGGAAAACGGTTTAAACGTCCCATTGGTTAAAGCTGAAATTGTTGTCCTACCACCACTGCATATAAAGCCATGATATATGAAACTATAGAGGAATTCTTACAGTCTTGCAAAGCCCTTGCATGGTGCACGGATTGCACGGTTTGCAAAGCTGTCCCATAGGGAAACCGTTTGTTTTTCTGTGCAATCCATGCACCGTGCAATGGCTTTGCAAGACTCCGAGAATACCACTAATTGCAAAAAAAAATTTGATGTAAATAGCCACGCTTTTTGTCATTTTAAAGTGGTGTTCCCAAAATTAAGTGAAGTCAAGAGGAGGTATTAATTTTTTATTCCCTCATCTAGTACTTTTTCATCGGTTTTATCTCTTTTTATGAATTTTAGGTATTTTCATAGGACCTCCAGTCAGTTAAATTATGAGCGAAGTGAGCTTTTTGAACAAGCTAAGCTCTGTAGAAAAACATGCATGGGAAGTGTTTTGTAGCGCTATATTTACAATAATTTCTTTAGAAACCACAGAATCCACAACTCGGTCATGGGTGTTAACGAATTTTTGAATGCTTACGGTGGAATGGTAAAACGTCTATACCATAAAAATTAATTTCTTTCATTCGCATTTGCACTTCTTCCCAACAAGAAATAGCTACAATTAAAATAATACGTTTCGAAAAATAAAATAATAATAATAATAAGGCCAAGAACCGTGCCAAGTTTGGGGGAAATTGGTGGAGCGGTTACCGAGATATACAGATGTAATCATAATATTATTATTTTTCGCCTAAAAATATCGAAGTTTTCGTGTTTCTGAAAACTACCGTTATATGGGAGGTAGCCGTGGTTATTGTTTGATTTGGCCCATTTTCAATACTATCTGCCCTACGCTGAAAAGAAGTACACATACCAAGTTTCGTTAAGATATCTCAATTTTTACTAGAGTTATCATGTACACATACGGACGGGTGGACGGACAGACAGTCACCGCTTAATCAATTTCTTTTTTCATTACGATCAATTATGTTTACATTTGTCTATATCTATCTCGATCCGTTTTGGCTGTTACAAATAACCGTTATGTGAACAAAGTTATAATACCGTTGTGCACAAGTGCGCTTGGGTATAAAATTGATTTCAGAATATTCTACAATGAGAAACTGATAATGCAGAAGTATGAAAAAACGGGAAAGAAAACATTTTTGAGTAGTATAGTCAAAAATAATATTTTTATAAAAATTTTGTTTTCATAAAAAGTTTAATAACCTAGTTAGTACACTATCATCCGATTTTTGAAAATAAACACTAGTTTTCTTCGTTATGAAATAGTGCGTAAAAATCTCACCAAAATTGGAAAAAGGCGAAAAAATGAAAAAAAAAATGTGTTTGCTGGGTAAATACACATAGATCTCTTAAGGTTTCTTTATTCACATATATATCATTCGAAAGTCCCAAGTTTCTTCTTTTTAAGCCTGGTAATAAACTAAAACTCGGTTCATAATGAACTAAGCTACAGGCTTATAAGTGCGCAAAAGTACGAAAGCCCGGATTTTTACGGGAAATCAAGATTTGGGGGGGGTGTTTGGCAAATTTTATATTTCGATTCTGGTTTTACTCGAAAAGACCTACCAGAAAATATACATAACTTCCCAGGTATTTCTACTTTATGCTTTTTTGTAGCCCTGTGTAATGATGTTTAACCGGCAAGAAGTGATGACCAGACGTTGAAAGGCCGAACATTATTAATCAGCTGCGATCTTAAAATAACAATAGTGGTATTCACCAAACTGACCAAGTGGCCTGGCAGTCTGGCAGAAGAGTAGATCAGCCCAAGCAACGGCTGTTGTCAACATCCTTTGCTTGAGCTCATCTGCTCTTTTGCCAGAGTGCCAGGCCACTTCCTCAATTTGGTGAATACCACTAATATATTTACAATTGCAGAGCGAGCAGAAATCAAATGTTGCTCCCTACCGTCACCATTAAAATTACAGAGGATGAAGATGCGGTGGAGGCCTCCACATCAATGCCAAACGAGGATGTGTACTTTTGTGGTATTATAAGGCGCCGTAGAAAATATCGCAATGAAAACGCCAAAAGAGCGCACGGCGTTGTTCGAGGAGATCAGACGGTATGAATAATTAATGGGTACGGTTTAGTTATTTGTACAACGATTTGGGGTTGCTGTGCCCAAACGCGTGACCCGAATAAAACAATTTCACACACACTTGTAGACAAGTCTACGCTTTATTTATCCGTGTGCTAATTTATTAATAAATTTGGTTTTAAATATGGTATTTTTTGCAAACCCCCGAGCTGAGCTGTCAAATAACAAATATCCACCTAACTTAACATGTTTTTATACATAAATGATCAGGAAAATTAAGATATCTTAACGAAACTTGGTACGTGTACTTCTTTCGGACGTAGGACGGATGGTATTGAAAATGGGCAAAATCGGACAATAACCACGCCTACCTCCCATATAACGGTAATTTTCAGAAATACGAAAACTGCGATATTTTAGTAACTACTGAAGATTATTCACTCAAAATTGATATTTGCAATAACTTTTAGACGAACAATAAGAATATTATAAACTTTTGAAAAATGGGCGTAGCCACGCCCACTTAGTGTTACATGTGTATATCTTGGTAACCGCTGCACCGATTTCTTCCAAACTTGGCACAGTAATTGACCTTGGTACAGGATTCCAAATGGCCGAAAATTTTAAAAATCGGACGATAACCACGCCCACATCCCATATAACGGTAATTTGGAGAAATACGAAATCTTCGATAAATCCGTAAATATTGAAGCTAATTTATTCAAAATTGATGCTTGCAACAATTCTTTATCAGGAAATACGCTTATCATAAAATTTTGGAAAATGGGCGTGGCACCGCCCACTTATGATCACATATATGTATCTCGGTAACCGCTCGACCAATTTGTACCAAACTCGGTATGGTTATTGTGCTTGCCACGTAAAAGCAAAACGTTCAAAATTATTGAAATCGGACTAAAATTACGGCTTTTCATATAACGGTAAATTTTAGAAATGCTCGAAACGTCAATATTTCGAAATTTAAGGACGCTAATTTATTCAAAATTGATACACCCCGGCTTACCATGTAGCGGTAGCTTTCGGAAAGGTGAAAAGGCAAATATGTAATACTTGCGCCTGGTATTTAATGTTCGTCCCCGCCCGAACTTAGACTTTCTTACTTGTTAAATATGGTTCCACAATCAACTCGGTATAAAAGCGATTGTAAATACCCATTTCAAATTGCAGAAGATTTTCATAATCTCCAGCAACAAAGTGCTCCGTAGAAATGTAGCAGTTTTTAAAATTGAAACCTTTCCCTTGGCGGCAGAACTGCATCCGCTGCGCGCCAAAATTGGATCCGTAGGAAATGCGAATAAACTACACTCCGCTGCAGTTTTTTGTAGCCATTAGTGCAGCCAGACACCTTCATTTTTGTGTTCTTTTGTTATAAATCTCACTAATATAATTATATTAACAAAATCACTTTAGCAAATGCACCGCTCGCCAACCACTTTTCAGAAAATTTTGATAGAGTGACGTCATCACCCGAACAGCTGATTGTAAATATCGCAAAGCGAAAGTAACGGACCTGCGCAAAGCGCAATCTCTTTATTCTATCATTCTTGGATATGTCCGGCCAAAAAGGGGTCAACTCTGCTAGTAGTTCCAGCAACCCAGGGATATTTCCATTAAAGGTGGGTAACTCTTATATTCAACAATTTTTATTGAGCTCGAGGCCGTTTTTAATGAAAAACTTATTGTAAAAGCAACAATAATTTTGAAAAAATGGTAGAAGTGATAGCTATTTCTGAAATCACCACATTTCCTCATTAGACTTCTTTCAGTAGGATTCGAACCGACGATCCCACTGACTCAGCCAGTTGCCTATGTACTGTGCTAAGTTCGCCTTGTAAATTATCGTTGCTTTTTTCACACTTTTTCATTTTGCTAAGCTAACACAATCAAGCGCAGCTATTCCGCTGCAATTTATACTTGATCATGTGGTTGTTGGTTTTTGCTAATAATTTTATTTTTAGAAGGTTTAACTTTTAGGTGTGCTCGTCCTTAAGTTATTTGTTTTTGTTATTTTATGGCCGTATAACAATTATATTCAACAATTTTTATTGAACATTCTAAATATAGAATTATTAGCAAAAACCAATAAAACCAACAACCACATTATCAAGTATAAATTGTAGCGGAATAGCTGCGCTTGATTGTGTTCTTCTTCTTCACCTTCTTCTTTTTCTCTCAAACACTCCAAGAGCCGCCTCATCGGATGTTGTCATTGTCCATGCTTCTGCGCCATATACCAGCACGGGCATGATGAGTGATATAGAGCGTGGTTTTCGTACGTTGAGAGAGGACTTTAATCCTGAATTGCCTACTCAGTCCAAAGTAGCACTTGTTGGCAAGAGTGATTCTACGTTGGATTTCAGTGCTGACATTATTATCGGTGTTAATGCTGGTTCCCCAGTAAACGATATTCTCTACTTTCTCGAAATTGTAACTGTCAACAGTGACGTGGGTGCCAAGGCGCGAATGTGCTGCCTGTTTATTTGATGACAGGAGATACTTCGTCTTGTCCTCGTTTACCAGACCCATTCGCTTTGCTTCCCTATCCAACTTGAAAAAGGCAGAACAGACTTCGCGGTTTTTGTTAGCGATGATGTCGATGTCATCGGCATAAACCAGCAATTGCACGCTCTTATAGTAAATTGTTCCTGAGCGGTTCAGTTCTGCAGCTCTTATTATCTTCTCCAACATCAGATTAAAGAAGTCACATGAAAATGAGTCGTCCTGCCGTTTTGTGGCGAACGGCTCGGATAGGTCTTTCCCAATTCTGACGGAGCTGGTGGTTTTGCTCAACTTCATTTTACACAGCCGTATGAGTTTTGAGGGGATGCCAAATTCAGACATAGCGGCGTATAGGCAACTCCTTTTAGTGCTGTCAAAAGCGGCTTTAAAGTCGACAAGTAGGTGGTGAGTGTCGATCCTTTTCTCGCGGGTCTTTTCCAAGATTTGGCGTATTGTGAATACCTGGTCTATGGTGGATTTGCCAGGTCTAAAGCCACACTGATAAGGCCCAATCAGTTCATTGACGGTGGGCTTCAGTCTTTCACACAATGCGCTCGGTAAGACCTTGTAACCTATGCTTAGAAGGCTGATCCCGCGGTAGTTAGCGCGAATGGCGGGGTCACTTTTCTTGTGGATTGGGCAGAGCACACTTAAATTCCAGTCGTCGGGCATGCGTTCATCTGACCATATTCTGCACAAGAGTTGATGCATGCACCTTATCAACTCCTCGCCGCCGTACTTGAATAGCTCAGCTGGCAGGCTGTCAGCTCCAGCGGCTTTGTTGTTTTTCAGCCGCGTTATTGCTATACGTACCTCGTCATAGCCAGGCGGTGGAACGTCGACTCCGTCATCATCGACTGCGGGCTCGGGTTCTTCTTCTCCACAACTTTCCGTGCTGCTACCATTTAGTAGGGCGGAAAAGTGTTCCCTCCATAATTTAATTACGCTCTGGACATCAGTTACTAGGTCGCCATTATTGTTCTTACAGGAGTGCGCCCCGGTCTTGAAACCTTCCGTAAGTCGCCTAACTCTCTGGTAAAATTTTTGGGCATTCCTCCCGTCGGCCAGCATTTCAAGCTCTTCGCACTCACGTATTTCGGCCTCTCTCTTCTTGTTGCGGCAAATACGTATCGCTTCCCTCTTCAGATCCCTATAGCGGTCCCACATAGCGCTCGTTGCGCCCGATCGCAGCGTGGCCCTCCAGGCGGCATCTTTTTTCTCTGCAGCTTCCTGACACTCCTCATCGTGCCAGTTGTTCTTTCGGGCTCGCTGAAATCCGACTACTTCTTCGGCGGCGGTACTTAATGAGCGGGAAATGTGGTTCCACTGCTCGCATATGTCGGTTTGTTGAAGAGTGCTCTCTGAGAGCATGTGTGAGAGTCGAGTAGCGAAAGCGCTGGCTGTCTGTTGCGATTGCGTGTGCGTATCTTGGCTGCAACAAGATAGTGGTCCGAGTCAATGTTTGGGCCTCGGAGTATGCGTACGTCTAAAACACTGGAAGCGTGCCTTCCGTCTATCACAACATGATCGATTTGGTTTCTCGTTTTTCGATCCGGAGACAGCCACGTAACTTGATGGATCTTTTTATGCTTGAACCTAGTACTGCATACTACCATGTTTCGGGCCCCGGCGAAGTCGAACAGCCTCAATCCGTTGACGGACGTTTCATCGTGGAGGCTGAATTTTCCGACGGTGGTTCCAAAGATCCCTTCCTTGGCCGCCCTGGCATTGAAGTCGCCAAGCACGATTTTGATATCATGACGGGGGCAGCGATCGTATGTGCGCTCCAAGCGCTCATAGAAGAGATCCTTGGATGCCTCATCCTTCTCTTCCGTCGGGGCATGGGCGCAGATGAGCGAGATGTTGAAGAATCTCGCTTTGATGTGGATTGTGGCTAGACGCTCGTCCACCGGGGTGAACGACAGTACTCGGCGACGGAGTCTCTCTCCCACCACAAATCCAACACCGAAGTTGCGCTCCTTTACATGGCAGCTGTAGTAGACGTCGCAAGGCCCCAGATATTGTTTGCCTTGCCCCGTCCAACGCATTTCTTGTATGGCGGTGATGTCAGCTTTTGTCCTTACGAGGACATCAACCAGCCGGGCAGAGGCACCTTCCCCATTAAGGGTCCGGACATTCCAGGTGCATGCCCTCAAATCGTAGTCCTTTAAACGTTTGCCGTGGTCGTCATCATAAGGGGGGTCTCATCCGAGGCTTTGCCTTGCGTCTTCACTGGAAGTGGTTTTTACGTGGCGGGTCCCAAGCCCAGCGCTCAACCCATTGCTGGGACGGGGGTGGTTTCGCAACCAAATACACGTTTATATAGCGAGTCGCTTGCTCCAAGCGGACACCCGCTTGCAGCCGCACCTACTGGTGAACACACGATGCAGACTTCAGTGAGCCCTTAAACCGAATAAGTCGGAGTGGCCCCACCGAAGCTCCTTCTCTTTCTGCCGTGACCCAAGGCTCCACTCGGATTGGTTACCGCATCTCGCACATGGGTTGCTCACGTTGCCCAGAGTGCGCGAACGAGGACGCAAGAGTCGGGTTGAGTATAGCCATGCAACTGTAACTGCATACCCAGCGCAACGACTATACCCCATTGCTTGATTGTGTTGGATTAGCAAAATGAAAAAGTAGGAAAAAAGCAACGATAATTTACAAGGCGAACTTAGCACAGTGCATATACAACTGGCTGAGTCAGTGGATCGTCGTTTCGAATCCTACTGAAAGGAGTCTGATGAGGAAATGTGGTTATTTCCGAAATAGCTATCTCTTCTACCATTTTTCAAAATTATTGTGGCTTTTCCAATAAGTTTTTAATTAAAAACGGCCTTTAGCTCAATAAAAATTGTTGAATATAATTGTTATAACGCCATAAAATTACCAAAACAAATAACTTAAGGACGAGCACACCTAAAAGTTAAACATTCTAAAAATAGAATGATTAGCAAAAACCAACAACCACATGATCAAGTATAAATTGCAGCGAAATAGCTGCGCTTGATTGTGTTGGCTTAGCAAAATGAAAAAGTGGGAAAAAAGCAACGATAATTTACAAGGCAAACTTATCACGGTGCATGGGCAACTGGCTGAGTCAGTGGGATCTTCGGTTCGAATCCTACTGAAAGAAGTCTGATGAGGAAATGTGGGGATTTCCGAAATAGCTATCACTTCTACCATTTTTTCAAAATTATTGTTGCTTTTCCAATAAGTTTTTCATTAAAAACGGCCTCGAGCTCAATAAAATTGTTGAATATAATTGTTATAAGGCCATAAAATAACAAAAATAAATAACTTAAGGACGAGCACACCTAAAAGTTAAGCATTCTAAAAATAGAATTATTAGCAAAAACCAAAAAAAACAACAACCAGATCATCAAGTATAAATTGTAGCGGAATATGTGCGCTTGATTGTATTGGCCTAGCAAAATGAAAAAGTGGGAAAAAAGCTACGATAATTTACAAGACGAACTTAGCACAGTGCATAGGCAACTGGCTGAGTCAGTGGGATTGTCGGTTCGAATCCTACTGAAAGAAGTCTGATGAGGAAATGTGGTGATTTCCGAAATAGCTATCGCTTCTAACCATTTTTTCAAAATTATTGTTGCTTTTCCAATAAGTTTTTCATTAAAAACGGCCTCGAGCTCAATAAAAATTTTTGAATATAATTGTTATAAGGCCATAAAATAACAAAAACAGGTGGGTAACTCTGTAAATTTTGGTGTGCTGACTCAGTAACTCCAACTCACTTCAATGAGTCCGCACAGTGAGATGGCACAAGTGCGCTATCGCACAATTGGTATGTACATCGAAATTATTGATGATGTTAGTAATCGAAATCGATTTAGAAAAAGTTATCCTTAGCTTCTGTTCGTAGCTTGCCGGCAAAATTTTAGAAAGCTGATTTTAAGTGGTGAGTTTGCAAAATAATTCTAGAATAACTATTTTTTTAAAAGACATACTGATACATATATGATTATCTTTTCAGTAACTATTGATAAATCTCACGAGCTGACCAAGTACGTCTCCCACCCTGCACCAAAGGAAAAGTAGCAACCTGATGAGTTAGCTTGCAAGTCAATTAAATTATTTTTTGAAGAGGCATGAATTCATATTTATTATATATACATAGTAGACTGCATCACCAAAAAAAGTTGCAGTTTTACCGCCGGGATTGCAAAGTTTGTTATATTTTAAGAAGTCCACCAAAGTATTTCGGAAAAATATTAAGATTTTAGTGAGCTGGACCGATTTGAAAACAACTCCAAAAATGGAGTTTTTTATGAATAAAAATTGTTTCTTAAAGAACTTTTGAAAAAAGTCCCCTCAGATGACAAAACAGATTAAGCTTAAAAAATCCGCATAAAAATATTTAAAAATCTTTTCAGCGGAATCGTAGGAATGAGATTTTTGATGCTGTTTTTTTACTTTTTTCAAAGATTGATTTACGAAAACCTTGAATAAGTGGGCCAGAACTATTCTGATTTAGACTTAAGGGATCGCAGTGGAAAGGTATTTTCACAGTGTTTTTATTTCTGTCCAAAAAAGTCATTCGTATCCCAATTTTTTATTTTTCAAATACCAACACATCTTATTTAAACTTTGAATAACGTTCGTTCATCCTACCTTTCTCTGTCATCCTTTGAATGAGTTTATTAGCAAAGAAATAAAAACGATGTGAAAAAACCTTTCCAATGACACCTCTTAAGTCTAAATCGGAAGAGTTCGGTTGCGTTACTAAAGTTTTTCTTATACCAATCTTTGAAAAAAGTTAAAAAAAAACAGCATCAAAGATCTCATTACTACGATTCCGTTCAAATTTTTTTTAAATATTTTTATACAATTTTTTTAAGCTAAACCCGTTTTGACATTTGAGGGGATGTTTTCAAACAAAATTTTTAAGAAACTATTTTTATTCATATAAAATTCCATTTTTAGAGGTATTTTCAAATCAATCCAGCTCACTTAAATCTTAATATTTTTCCGATATATTTTGGTAGACGTCTTAAAATATAATAAATTTTATAATTCCAATGGAAAAAACGCACCGATTTTTTTTTGTATGGGGAGTGATGCAGTCTAATACATAGGAATTCTAAAAAAAAATGTCCAGCAGAAAAATTGGGAAAAAAGCAACGATAATTTACAAGGCAAACTTATCACGGTGCATGGGCAACTGGCTGAGTCATTGGGATCTTCGGTTCGAATCCTACTGAAAGAAGTCTGATGAGGAAATGTGGTGATTTCCGAAATAGCTATCACTTCTACCATTTTTTCAAAATTATTGTGGCTTTTCCATAAGTTTTTCATTAAAAACGAAGAAGTACAGAATCTTAAAACCAAAAATAGTATGAAGGTAATGAAAAAAATGGTAAAAGCAGAATATACCAAAACGGTAACAGTGTACCAATTCAACAAATAAATTTTATTAATCACAAACCCATACTATTTATTATTCTAAGACAAGGCGCCATGGGCGTAGCCAGGTAGGGGCAAGGGGGGTGCTCGAGCCCCCCCTAACTTTCAAATTTTCCTTATATATATATAAAATAGTACCCTGAAATGCCAGCTTAATAGGGCTCCCACGTTAACACCTCGAATGAATGTTTTCGGAGCGCTCCGAATAAGAAGTGAGAAGGGAGTCATAGTGTTTTTGTTTTCTTGTTTTTTTGTTTATCTAGTCTGTGAATTGAAAAATAAGTTTTCAATTAAGAAGCAACTGATCGTCGTTTCCGAATATTCCTGAGAAGGGACACCGCAAGAAAGCTGTTGTCGTTATGGCAGTTTCAAATGCATTTAGAGGTGACAATAATGCATAAAAAATTATTTTTGCCTAACTTTAGAACTTTTCAGATGTATTTAATAAAAAAATATACTGGATCTAGCAAAGAAATTCCATAGAGCGGGCGAAAAGTAGTTCCAGACCTAAAAGGAACGTATTTTAAACAAGATAAAAAGTATTTTTTGATTTACTTCAGGATTTTTCCGTTTTTATCTGGTTTTTACTAAATAATATGTAAATCTGTAATTTAGCATTTTTCAATAAAAAGAAATGATGAAAACACTTTAATACTTATTAATTATAATAAAAAAAATTAAGAACATTTTGAAAAACCGAAAAGCCACCTTTTCGGTCTATTATTGGACTCCGCTGGTATGCTGGGAAAAACATTTTTGAAAAACTTATTTTTTTAATTTTCAATTTTGCATATATGATTTTAAAATCCTGGAAAATTAAAAAAAAAATCATTTCCGACGAATTGTTCTAAATAAATGTGAGATTATTTCAAATTTCTTTTGTGAGTTAGAGAAGGTCGAGATCTCTCCCCAGACTAAAAAATTAAGATAAATACATTAAGAGTCTATTTTGCGAGATGTAAATTTAGTTAACTGAGTCGTTCAACCTGTTAGTAATCAAAACCATTTGAGAATTGAGAAATTTCGTGTCCATAACTAAGTACTGTACGATAGTTAATAAGGAAATGGTTAATATGTTGCCCGGATAAGAAACTGTTTACTATGGCATCGATACTAGCCTTTCTCAATATTCACAGGAGCAAGTAAGATTCGCCACAGAATTTTTAAACTCCCTAACACCTTTTAATTTTTCTTGATTGAGTAGCCATTTATAATGAAATTTGTCAGCTAGAGAAGTGAAGTGATTGAAAGTCATGATTTATGTGTTGATCTATGAGTAGTTTTTAATCGACTTCCGAAAAAGGGGGTGGTTATCAGTTCGTCGGACTATTTTTTAAGGGCTGGACCCTATTAAGCTGGCATTTCAGGGTACTATTTTATATATATTGTAAATTAGTATTTCTTCTTCCAATTATCGACGATGTTCAAAGATTTAATTAAAACAATTGTTGATCGATTTAAGTCACGAAGAATAATCGCCGACCGGAAATCAGCCATCTTCTTTCTTTATTCATTTCTCTCTTCTTTCTTTCTTTATTAGTTTTACAGGGATGTGTTTTTATTACAGAGTTGTGTTTCTTATACAAGGTGGTTTCCCTATTAAGGCTGACGTATTAAAGCTGATTTACATGTTAACATAAAATCACATATTGAATTACAAGTTGCTTACAGCTCGGCCAATCTGACACTGTAATCGACCGCGATACAGTACGGCTTAAAGCTAACTAATCTCTAAAGGATCCTCATTTGGTTCGTTTGCCTCCCCTTCAGGTAACGAAGGTCAGCTTTTGATTCTATACGCCTCCACAACTCCATCATATGGCAGTTGTGTGAGCTGGCAATTATCAAAATCCCGTATAACATACCTATCGTGACCGAGCACTTTGTGTATGACGTACGGACCTTTATACAGAGAAATAAATTTTTTATTACTCCCGCAAGTATTGTCGACATTCCTTATAACAACATAATCCCCTACTTCGTACGTCTTGGTCGCGGTCCCACCTTGAGAAGCTCGTTTGGAATCATATTCTTGCGTTGCTGCAATTCGACTTAATGCATCATTGCGCAGAATTTCCAAATCCCTATTACTGTCTGGACAAAGCTTATCCTGAAAGTACTCGGTGAATTCATCAACTATTACGCCCCTCTGCTCCACCCCGAACAACAGCCGACTCGGAGTCTCCTTGCACGTACTGTGAACAGAGTTATTTAACGCATATTCGACCTCCAATAATCTCTGAACCCAGTCGTCGTGGTTTATTTCATCAGTCAACTTCCCTAACATTGCCTTCAATACCCTGTTCACCCTTTCTACCTGACCATTAGCTTGACGGAATGCCACCGCGACTTTTACATGATTTATATTATTTTTCAACAAGAAGGCGGAAAATTCGAGAGAAGTGAAGCAGGTCCCTCTATCGCTCACAATGCGTCTTGGGCGACTATAGTAATTAAAATATTTCCCAAGGGCTGCTGTGACCTCTCGAGTGCTTGTGGAGTTCGTCGGGTACAACTTGACAAATTTAGTAAAGGCATCTACAACGACCAAAATGTGCTTACGTTTTGACTTTAATGACGGCAGGGGTCCAAAATGGTCAATGTGAATCGTATCAAACGGTAAAGGCGTCTTGGGAATGGGATTTAACGCTTTCTCCTTAACATGAGGAGGGCTGGCATACATAATGCATTTTAAACAATTCTTTATAAACTTTTCGACTTTCCCGCGCATTTTCGGAAACCAATAATAAAGACCTAGCTTATTAAGAGTTTTGTCTATCGATAGGTGACCCATCTTTTCGTGTATCAGCGTTATGACGTTATTCTCCATCTCATACGGTACATAAAGCGCGTCTTTATCGTTTGGTTTAACTCTATATACCAACCCGTCAATCAACTTAAAATCTTTTAGTTCCTCTTTCTCCAACCGTTCCCGTACAGATCGAATCTCTGGGTCTCTTTCTTGTGCTACCTGAATTCGAAATTCCACCTCATCTGAATTTATGATTGCCGCTATTTGCCTCCAGCTCAGAGCATCCACATGGCCCATTGAGACACCCTTCCTGTGCTGTATTTTATAGTTATAGTTTTCAAATTCAAGAGCCCATCTGGCTATCCTAGGGTTTAATTGTTTCCTATCGAGGGTCATCGCGAGGGAATTACAGTCGGTGACCAATGTAAACGGTATACCTTCCAAATAATGTCTAAATCTTCTTAGTGCGTACACTGTAGACAACGTTTCCAGTCCGAAACTGTGATATTTTGACTCAGCGCCAGAAGCAGTTTTGGAGAAATACGATATCGGGTGAAATTTGTTATCTTCCTGGCGTTGCAGTAAGACTGCCCCAAACCCGATACTGCTGGCATCGCAATGCAATTCAGTTTCCTTATTAGGATTATAAATAGCCAAAACAGGGCTCTTAACCAACCTAGACTTCAGCTCCCGGAAAGCATCATGGCATCTGTCATCAAAGTGAAATTGGGTATTCCTTTTAAGTAAATTCTGCAGGGGCTTAGCAATTTCTGAAAACGACGGCACAAATCTTCGAAAATACGAAAACATTCCTAGACATGACTGTAGTTGCTTAAAATTCGTAGGTACCGGAAAATTCTGTATGCTTTTAATATGAGAATTACTAGGTGATATTCCCTCATGTGTAACTTTGTAACCTAAATAGTCAATTTCTTTATAACCAAACTTACATTTATTCAAATTAAGTTTCAGAGTGCGTAACGTGATTCGTTCTAATACCAATTTCAGAAGTTCGGCATGTTCTGCAAATCTTTCAGTGGCGATAATTATATCGTCCATGTAAATAATAATTTTTTTCTCGTCTAACATATCTCGAAAAATGTTGTTGATAAACCTTTGGAATACCGCGAGAGCATTTTTCAGCCCAAATGGCATTTTCAGGTATTCAAACTGTCCATGCGGGGTTACGAAAGACGTATATGGTATAGAATCAGAAGTCATCTGGACCTGATGAAATCCGCTTTTCAAATCCAGCACCGAAAAGAATCTCTTGTTTTGTAAATACTCTATGCAGTCGTCAATAAGCGGCAATGGGTAGTTGTCCCTAAGGGTTAATTTGTTGAGTGGCCTGTAATCCACACACATTCTAGTTTTCCCGGTCTTCTTCTTGACCAGCACAATGGCAGAGGCGTATGGAGAGTCGCTTGGTCTTATTATGTTTTCATTCAAAAGTTCATCTAAGATATTTCGTACTTCACTACGTTCAAGGTACGACAGTCGACGAGGACTACAGTAGAAGGGAACTTCACTTTTTAGTCTAATTTTCATTTCATATTTAAGAGGTTCACATTTCATATTAGGGTTAAGGTAAATACTGTATAATTTGTTTCAATTTAAAACTTTCATCCTTTGTAAGAACGTCATTTATATCAACCTCGATTCTGTCATAAGGAATGTCTATGTGAAATATATCAGGTCAACCAATCGGACTGGCATTAATCTTTTCCCGGCAGTTATCGGCAGTTAAATTTCTCGAAAGGTGTTTGTTTTCATCAAAACTGGACTGCGCCATGAATAAGGATGCTTTAGAACCAATTACAGGTTGAGGAGTCTCGGGCAAATCTAAATTACTTTTGCCCCCTACATCAGTAACTTGTTTACCTTTTGTCTTGATTTTTGTTAATCTGATATTAAATATACTGAGGAAATCGCGTCCCAAAATAATTGGTATAACCATAGCATCATCAGGTATAACGTTCAATTCAATTTTATTCAGTTTTTTATTAAACTTTACATAACAAGATATTTTATTAATAATATGAATATTCTTTCCCCCGATGCCTTTGTATCTTGGGGGGTTTCCCTGGTTTAGATCCTCGACCAATTGTTTTGGGAGGTAAGATTTCCGTACGAAACTAACCAGACTACCGGTATCAAATAAAGAAAAAAGTGTATCACAAATTGAACCTTGATCTAAGTCAAATGTGATACTCACAAAATTGAATGCATTAACTACATCCCCCAATGGTTGATTATCGTCTTCATCACCTATGGCTGCCACCTCATTGCGAGGCTTCAGTACCTTAGCTGGATTTGTGCAGGAACGATGATCGTGGCCCATACGCCAGCACCGGAAGCATGATCCATTCGGCCGTAATGGGTACGGGCAGTGTGGTTTGATATGCCCGTCTTTGGAGCAGTTATAACATTTCGATCCTGCCACCGGTTTGCCATAATTTGTTCTTGCTGCAGTTGGTTGCTTCACTACCACTGTTGGTTCTGACGGAAAATATTTCCTCTGGAACCGGCTGACCAACGTTTTCAGCTCGTCCAGTGTTCTAGCTGGTAGAAGTATGTGCGCATTTGGCACCGCATTGCCTATGCCGTCTATTATGAAATCGATGACCTCTGCCTCGCCTATGCTTGCCCGTTTTGCTATGGCTTGCATTGATAGAACATAACAATGTAGGGATTCTTTTTTCTTATCCCACATCCGTCGAGATAGCATTTTGTACACTTCATGTCTCTGCACCGGCACGTCGAATTCAATTAAAAGAGCTTTTTTTAGCTCACCATAATTAAGTGCTTTTGTCGTGGACAGGAAAACCTTTGCGGTTCCAATAAGGCAGCGACGAAGAGCCAATAATTTGAATCGCTCATCCACTCCTGACGACTCCATCACCTCTTCAAAATCTTGCAGAAAGTGTTCAACCGTAAATGATACGTCATCCCCACTAAACTTTGGGATAGCGTGCTCAACGTCTGCGAAATCTACTCTACGCTGTTTTTGTAGAGCGGTGCCAGCCTTCATGTCGTCTATCTCTTTTATCAATTTTATTACCTCAAGACGTTTGCGTAATTCCATCAGTTCATCATCCAAACTTGAAGTATTTGTTTTGGGCACAGCTCCAGTGGCGATTGTTCTAGTTGCGGCAGAGCCGGAAGTGGAGGTTGCAGAGTTGACTGTATTGACGTCAGTAACATTTACCGTAGCAGCGTCAACGGCAGTAGTAGCATTCGAAGCGGCGGCAGTATACAGGTTAGAGGCAACATCGGTGCCTTGAGCGATACCCAACTCATTCAGTAAGCCAGCAGTGGTGACAGTAAGAGCAGCAGGAACGGCAGTGCTGTGGGCAGAAACGGCGGTAAGAGCGGCAGTAGAAACAGCGGTAGGAGCGGCAGTAGAAATGGCGGTAGGAGCGGCAGTGGTATTAATAGTAGTCACGATGCCGGCAGTAGGAGCGGCAGAGCAAACAGCAGTGATATCAGTAGTAATTATGACGCCGGCAGCGGCAGAAATCAAATTATTTATAATTTCGGCAGAATCGTCATTATTAGTGGTTGTAATATTCGTCTGAATATTAATTTCCTGTTCGCCACCAATTATGTTTTGTACCAGACGGCGGAGTTGCATAGTTGTGGCGGTCGGAGGAAAATCCACGTTGTTGGCGTTTAAAACACTTATAATGTTTTCCCTGGCATCGGCCATAGTGAAATATAATGTTTTCTTGCTGCTGTTTGGGTTCGGTTATACACCTGAGTTGTAAATTAGTATATCTTCTTCCAATTATCGACGATGTTCAAAGATTTAATTAAAACACTTGTTGATCGATTTAAGTCACGAAGAATAATCGCCGACCGGAAATCAGCCATCTTCTTTCTTTATTCATTTCTCTCTTCTTTCTTTCTTTATTAGTTTTACAGGGTTGTGTTTCTATTACAGAGTTGTGTTTCTTATACAAGGTGGTTTCCCTATTAAGGCTAACGTATTAAAGCTGATTTACATGTTAACATAAAATCACATATTGAATTACAAGTTGCTTACAATATATAAGGAAAATTTAAAAGTTAGGGGGTGCTCGAGCACCCCCATGCCCCTACCTGGCTACGCCCATGGCGCCTTGTCTTAGAATAATAAATTGTATAGGTTTGTGATTAATACAATTTATTTGTTGAATTGGTACACTGTTACCGTTTTGGTATATTCTGCTTTTACCATTTTTTTCATTACTTTCATACTATTTTTGGTTTTAAGTTTCTGTACTTCTTCGAGCTATGAAATAGTTGGTCACATTATGCATACGGCTCAGTACCTATATGTACACATACATATGGAGCCCTAACCACCAAAATAACGTAAGCGACATTTTTTTCAAAATTTTATTTTTGATGCAGAAATATTCCTAGAGCATCTAGATGCATTTCTGCATCAAAAATAAAATTTCGAAAAAAATGTCGCTTACGTTATTTTGGCGGTTAGGGGTCGATATGTATGAACTCATTTGCTGCAACTGGTTTTGATATTCGTAGATGGTTTTAGGCATAGGTTTAGGAGTCTACTGATAAAAAAGCAAGGCGAAAATTTAAAAAATTACTGAAATCATTTTAACTGGGACCGTTGATAACTGATGAACAAACGTGAATATATGTATAATATAATATGTATGTGTAAAATCCAGTAAAAATATTGAACAGCAAAATCACTTTCTGAAGTGAGAGAAAAAAGTGAGTAACAGCAAAAAGTACGGGAACAAAAAAGAATCGTGTAAAATCTTGCAACTTCATTCTCTTCACAACTCATAAAATCGCTCTCATTTACATAATTCTGGAGTACGGGATCGTTTTTCCTGTAACTTCCTGGCTCGTGTAAAGTTAGCAAGCGTTTTTTGTTAAAGTTACTTTTTAATCAGAGTTCCTGACAGCAAGGCAATAGTTCTACAGTTCCATAATCAAATTTTCAACAGTTCTGTTAATTAAAGCCAAAAAAGCTAAAAAACAAAAATCGCTTGCTAACCTCATGCAGCAAGCCTTTTTTCAGCAAAAACAGTTCTGATAATATCAACTTACGAGAAATAAAGAGTTCTGTAGTTTCCTAATAGTCCCGAAAAAAGTTTCGCAAAATTTTGAAAAAAATACACTAAATATTTTTATTTTGTTTTTTTTTTAATTACTTTTTAATCAGAGTTCCTGGCAGCAAGGCAATAGTTCAACAGTTCCCGAACCAAATTTTCAATATATTTGTTAATTTAACCCAAAAAAGCTAAAAAACAATTATCACTTGCTAACTTCACGCGCAAGCCTTTATTCAGCAAAAATAGTTCTGATACGACAAACTTACAAGAAATAAAGAGTTCTACAGTTCCCTAATAGTCCCGAAAAAAGTTCCGCGAAATCCGGAAAAAAAACAAAAAAAAATGGTTACATACATTTTTTTTTTTGTAATTACTTTTTAACCAGAGTTCCTACAAAACTGCATACTCAAAATCTTTCTAAGGGCCTTTTCGCGAGTAGTTCTAAAAATTTATCTGCCCTTTAAAAGCAAATTTTGTTCTCAAAAAATTTATTCGAAGGGCAGATAAATTCTAAAAAGTACTTTCTCGTAATTTCTACAATTTTTTTTTAATTTTTTTTTAATATTGCTCAATGGTTGAACCTTTGATTGGTATTTTTTTTTAAAGAATGGACTATATCTTTATAAAAAAAATTAAATTAAATAAAGAAAAAATTGTGAAAACTTCTCAATATGTGGGTGGCTGTAATTCTTTCGAACACTGTTTAATAATGTACGCATGGCAATGCCATCCTATAGGTAACGGATTTCAAGCACAAGCCAATCAGGCGATCGTTTCTTTTTATAAAATAATGCGGCCGCCTGGCTGCTAAATACTTTATAAGATCCTCGTAGGAATTAATATTATTATAAATATGGTAGCACCACTATACGAGTAATGAGTTAAGAGTTAGCCAATCAGGTGATCGCTTCTATTATTAAATGCTGACGCGGCCAGCTGGCGGCTAAATACTTAATAAAATTCTTGTAGAAATAAATATTATTATAAATATGGTAGCACCACTATACGAGTAACGAGTTAAGAGTTAGACAATCAGGTGATCGCCTCTATTATAAATGCCGACGCGGCCACCTGGCGGCTAAATACTTAATAAAATCCTTGTAGAAATAAATATTATTATAAACTAGTAACCCGCATGGTGTCAAAACGCCGACATTTAATTAAATTTTTAAACAGGTTAAACCCTATTCAAAAGCCTCTAAAAATATTCCTCACGATTAATGTAAACCATTTATCAGTGATGAGCGCACAACCGATTGCTGGGACGGGGGTGGTTTCGCAACCAAATAAACGTTTATATAGCGAGCCGCTTGCTCCAAGACAGTCACCTGCTTGAAGCCGCGCCTACTGGTGAACAGACGCTGCAGACTTCAGTGAGCCCCTAAACCGAATAAGTCGGAGTGGCCCCGCCGAAGCTCCCTCTCTTTCGGCCGTGACCAAAGGCTCCACTCGGATTGGTTACCGCATCTCGCACATAGGTTGCTCACGTTGCCCAGAGTGCGCGAACGAGGACGCAAGAGTCGGGATTGAGTATAGCCGTGCCTGTAATTGCATACCCCACACATAACGTCTATACCCATTGCGCTCTACAAATGAGTCTGTTTTCGTGTGTTTTGCAAACAGTTTTAAATTTTTTCCTACTTTTTCATCTAAATTTTGGCAGCTGACAACAAATATACAACTTAACAGCTGATAGGTTAAACTCGGTTTAACCCAGCCAGATTGGGTGTTTAAACTTAGTTTAAACTAGGTTTAAATTTGACTGAAAAACTGCACACTGAGTTAAAACTTAGTTTAAACGACAACCAGAGTTAAACTCGCACTTAAAAACGGGCCCTAAGTGACTTTAAAAGGTTTGAATTTGAATTAAGAAATAGCCAGTTTCTCTTGAAAATGTGTATATTTATACCTTACTATTATAACATTGTTCACATAACGGTTGTTTGTAACAGGCAAAACAAATCGAATTAGATATAGACAAATGTATAAATAAATGATCAGACTGAAAAGAGAAATCGATTAAGCGGTGACTGTCTGTCCGCCCGTCTGTCCGTCCGTCCGTGTGTGCACACGATGACTGGAGTAAAAAATGAGATATATTAACGAAGCTTGGTACGTGCACTTTTTTCTGGCGTAGGACGGATAGTATTGAAAATGGGCAAATTCGGACAATAACCGCGCCTACCTCCCATATAACGGTAATTTTCAGAAATACGAAAACGGCGATATTTTAGTAACTACTGACGATTATTAACTCAAAATTGTTGCTTACAATAAGTTTTAGACGAGAAATAAGAATATTATAAATTTTTGGAAAAAGGGAGCAGCCACGCCCACTTATGTGGTATGTGTATATCTTGGTAACCGCTGCACTAATTTCTTCCAAACTTGGCACAGTTTTTGGCCTTAGTATAACATACCAAATGGCCGAAATTACTTAAAATCGGACAACAACCACGCCCACATCCCATATAACGGTTATTTAGAGAAGTACGAAATCTTCGATAAATCGGTAAACATTAAAGCTAATTTATTCAAAATTGATGCTTGCAATAATTCTTTACCAAGAAATACGTTTGTGATAAAATTTTGGAAAATGGGCTTGGCACCGCCCACTTATGATCACATATATGTACCGTTCTACCAATTTGTACCAAACTCGGTATGGTTATTGTGCTTGCCACATAGAAGCAAAACGTTGAAAATTATTGCAATTCGACTGAAATTACGGCCGCTTTTCATATAACGGCAAATTTCAGAAATGCTTGAAACTTTAATATTTCGAAATTTAAGGACGCTAATTTACTCAAAATTGATACACCCCAGCTTACCATGTAGCGGTAGCTTTCGGAAAGGTGAAAAACATATATTTAATACTTGCGCCGGGTATTTAACGTTCGGCTCCGCCCGAACTTAGACTTTCTTACTTGTTTTTATTGGCTGCGTTTCTTTATACATTCCGGATAATCCCATTTCACAGCCGGAATAAACAGAATACGTTTGAAATATACGTTAACATATCATCAGGAACGTTCTAAAGAATAAGTAAACAAAAAAGTTTATTCCAAACGTTCAGAATGAATAAAGAAATTCAGCCATTATATCTGTTGCTAGGAAAATACATTTGCATTTGCTGTAAATTATTTTGAAGAAATATATGTATATACGAGCATTTTTTTCTTAAGAGTTGCATACTTATTTAAGATATTTTTTATAGAAGCAAATTTCTTTTCCATTTAGTGTGCGTAATTTTATTTGAATTTTTAGTTTTTCTTGAGAGCCTTTACAAACAAAAAATTTTTGGAATACGTATATACATTAGACTGCATCACCAAAAAAGGTTGTGGGTTTTTCGCGGGGATTACAAAATGTATTATATTTTAAGACGTCCACGAAAATATTTCGGAAAAATATTAAGATTTACGTGAGCTGCAACGATTTGAAAATACCTCCAAAAGAATAAAAATAGTTTATTAACGAACTTTTTGAAAAAAGTCCCCTCAGATGACAAAACGGATTGAGCTTAAAAAATCTGCATAAAAATATTTAAAAATCTGATGAACGGAATCATAATAATGAGATTTTTTATGCTGTTTTTTTTCCTTTTTTTCAAAGATTGATTTACGAAAGACTTGAATAACTGGGCCAAAACTATTCTGATTTAGACTTATGGGATCTCCGTAAAAAGTTATTTTCCCATTGTTTTTATTTCTGTCAAAAAAAAGTCATTCGTGTCCCAATTTCTTTTTCAATTACCAACGCATCTTTGAATGAGTTTATTAGCAAAGAAATACAAAGGATGAGAAAATACCTTTCCAATGATGAGGTATCATCAAGTCTAAATCGGAGGAGATCAGGAGCAGTTACTTATTCAAGTTTTTCTTATACCCATCTTTGAAAAAAGTAAAAAAAAGCGTCAAAAATCTCATTATTACGATTCCGTTCAAAACTTTTTTA
>NW_023458555.1:95604738-95636023 GCF_013731165.1 Rhagoletis pomonella | reverse complement strand
AAAGCGTCAAAAATCTCATTATTACGATTCCGTTCAAAACTTTTTTAAATTTTTAAAAATATTTTTATGAAAATTTTTTAAGCTTAAACCGTTTTGTCATTTGAGGTGATTAAAAAAAAAATCTCTAAGAAACTATTTTTATTCATAAAAAACTACATTTTTGGAGGTATTTTAAAATTGGTCCAGCTCACGTAAATCTGAACATTTTTCCGAAATATTTTGGTCGACGTCTTAGAATATAATAAATTTTATAATTCCAATGGAAACACAGTACCGATTTTTTTTGTATGCGGAGTGATGCAGTCTAATGTACATACATACGCAGCCATATAACTTGATTTCAAGAGAAACGATTTTCATTGATATTTTTTTCTGATACTTAACAAAGCCGTTATATACATAGATAAGTATATACATATATATCTGGACTCACAAATCAGATTTTACGATTATTCTTGTCTGCATAACCCAATGGTGAAAGAAAAATTTTATCCGATTTTTGTAACTGGATGATATATGTATGTACATAAACATATATAATATATAAATTAAAATTTTGACATCAATGTGCGCAAGCTTCAATTGTACGCAATTAATCAGGGTTTTTAACATCAAAATTTAATATCTCCCTTGAATATATGTATGTACTACAGTCATTAATTAACTTTAGTAAAAAAATAGACACTAAACAAACAAAAAATAGTCAAAACTGCTAAAATTTTGTGGTACTATTATTTTGACCAGTACTTTATTCGTTTTCTTATAATATGGTAAAATGTTAATAATTTCCTTTTTTGTCCGGATTTTGATATACGCCTCCGTATTTGATCTCAGTTGAACTTTTATAAGTATGAGTTGTCAATTTAAACGAATATCTTTTGTTTTGCTTGTTTTGTAGTATTAGATATGTATTATTATAGCCAATTTCACTCCTTTGCACTTCAAAAGGGACAAACATATCGAGCCATAACCTCCAAAAGGCGTAAGCGACAACCTGTTCGATTTTCTGTTTTTGACGGAAATCGATTACCTACGGAGTACCGTTACAAAGTTATAGCGAAAGCAATTTAGGCTTAAGTGCTTAATTGTACTCTGTTTACATTTTTTTGTGCCCGCAGTGTCGGTTAAGCCTTTTTCTCCGAAACAATTTTTCATTGCAGAGCGGAATTGTTACATTTTTGCGTGAAAGTTCTGAAGTGCGTCTATTTTACAAGCTTTTATTTCACTTGCTCTGTATGTTTTTTTAACCGACTTCCAAAAAAAGGAGGAGGTTATCAGTTCGTCGGAATATATATATGTATATATATTTTTTTTGTATGTATGTTACCGCATAACTTTGGACCGCGTCAACCGATTTCGATAATTCTTTTTGCACCAGAAAAATAATGTCTCAGAGGTGGTCCCATACTAATCTGGTTTAGATCCGATCATTGGATCATGAAATATATATATACATATATATATATTTTTTTAAGTCGGTTTTTTTTTAATTACTTGTTTTTTAAATATACAAGGAGAACGAATCGAAAGCCTAACCCCCGTAGAGTGAAACTTCAATCTAACCTAAAGCTCCTTGTCGTGCTCTATATGTACGTTCTTAGGGGCAATTATTGCAATCAATTCTTGATCAACTTCTCAATGACCTATAGACTTGAAACTTCACAGTTAGCTCAGAACCCGATGACGATGCAATACGAAAGATGAGTTAATCCTATAGGTGTCGCAGGAGTCGAGATATTTGAAAATCCCTTATTTATAGTCCGATTTGGTTCATTTTTAGAACGCATATTAATTAACTGCACTAAAAATTTTGTCGATAGGTGGCGCACGAGTGTGGTAAACCAGTAGTTATTGTCCGGTTTCGTTATTGATTTTACTATTAACTTATTTCTTCCAAATATGGACCATTTACAAACAAAAGTAAATGCATATATTTCTGGTTGATTAAGATTTTTAATCAAAAGTATAAAAATATAATACATGTATATGATGTTAAAATGCTTGGTTGTTACAGCGCTTAACTAAAGGAGCACTCGTCCCATACAGCGACACCGATTCTTCTGAAGAGTTAGTAGAAGAGGAAAATTCTGTGTTCGTTTCTTAATATAATGCACTCCAATAAGGCAAAAAAGGCTCATATGAGAATTGAAGTCGTTTTTGTTTAAAAACTACTTGTTTATACAATAATTAATAACAGTAATTCTTTACATAAAAATTTAAAATATGTATACTATATCTAATAAAAGTTTTTATCCATATATAAATTGCAATTCCTTTGATTTTTAGTAATTTGATGTGGGGTTCCATAAAATTAATTGTGTTTAGTAAGGGTTCCATGATCTTAAAAGTTTAAGAACCTATGTTATAGAGAAATAGTATTTTAACCAATAATGTATGTATGTAGAGTTGTTTTCTTAATAAGAGGAATACAAGGAATGAGTTATAGGCATCAAAATGGTTTTTGTTAATGCAAAAACATGTTTTTTTTATACCCGAGCGTACTTGTGCACAAGGGTATATTAATTTTGTTCACATAACGGTTGTTTGTAACAGCCTAAACGAATCGAGATAGATATCGACAAATGTATACATAAATGCTCAGAATGAATAGAGAAATCGATTAAGCCATGTCTGTCTGTCCGTCCGTCTGTGCGTCTGTCCGTCCGTCCGTGTACACGATAACTCGAGCAAAAATTGAGATACCTTAACGAAATTTGGTATATAGGTTTCCGTTAATCAAAGGTAGGTTGGTATTGAAAATGGGCGAAATCGGACTGTAACTACGCCCACTTCCCATATAACGGTAATTTCCAGAAATACGAAAACTGCACACTGCACTTGGCACAGTTGTTGGCCTTGATATAGTTTACTAAATGGCCGAAAATTTAAAAAATCGGACAATAACCACGCCCACATCCCATATAACGGTAATTTTCGGAATTACGAAAACTGCGATATTTTAGTAACTGCTGAAGATTATTCACTCAAAATTGATATTTGTAACAACTTTTAGACGAAAAATAAGAATATTAAAAATTTTTGGAAAACGGGCGTTACTTATCGTTACAGGTGTATAACTTGGTAACCGTTGTTGGCCTTGGTACACCATATCAAATGGCCGAAAATTTTTAAAATCGGACAATAACCACGCCCACATCCCTAATAGCGGTAATTTAAAGAAATACAAAATCGTCGATAAATCAGTAAATATTAAAGCTAATTTATGCAAAATTGATGCTTGCAACAATTCTTTACCAGGAAATACGTTTGGAAAATGGGCGTGGTACCGCCCACTTATGATCACATATATTTATATCGGTAACCGTTCTACCAAATTGTACCAAACTCGGTATTTTTATTGTGCTTGCCACATAAAAGCAAAGCGTTGAAAATTATTGAAAGCGGACTAAAATTACGGCCGCTTTTCATATAACGGTAAATTTCAGAAATGCTTGAAACTGCAATATTTTGAAATTTAAGGACGCTAATTTACTCAAAATTTATACACCCTGGCTTACCATCTAGCTGCAGCTTTCGGAAAGGTGAAAAAACGTATATTTAATACCGGGTATTTAATGTTCGGCTCCGCCCGAACTTAGACTTTCTTACTTGTTTTAATATATCTTTTGGCTTAACCGCCGCAATTGCTTGCTGAAGCCTTTTTTTGTGACGGCAAAAAGGGCGTAAGCGACAAAATCACCTGCTTCATTAAAGATGGACAAATAATACCACCTGTATTATATACCTAACATCAAACGTAATTTATTCATTGACCTTCACGTTAGTATCTACAGTAATTGCCGTGTTAATAAAAAAAAACGCCTACTGCAAAATTTACTTTTTGTCGCTTACGCCCTTTTGGCGGTTAGGGCTGTATATATAATTCAGACGCATAAATTAATAAGTTTATTTTATTATTAAAAGAAGTTCTTTTTGATGCACTCAAATTTAAACAAATTTATATGATCTCTTTAATTTAACAAAGTTATTTATAAATTTTATAAATGTATTAATTATTTAATTTTCAAGCAATTTACCATTTAAATTCAAAACCTCTCACGACGATAGTACTATCAATGTTTTCAACTATCGTTTCGAAAACTATCGAGTGGCGGTACTATCGATAGAATCCCAGCTCTATCGTGTATCGTTTTTACTGCATCGTGTGGCACCGCATTTTCATGTCGACTTCGGCTATGCGGTGGTATGAGTGGTCGTTTAAACACCGCATACAACGCATTAGCTCTGATCCAATATTTTTCATGTAGAATCCTGTAAAAATGTCAAACGGCAGAATTACTCTCTGAAGTGAGAGTAAAAAGTGAGTTACAACAAAATGTACGGGAACAAAAAAATGTTTTTTCCTGTAAAAACGTCAACCAGTGATCGCTTGACACTTCATGATTTTACCAGAAGAAAAAGTTCGGGTAAAATCTTGCAACTTCATTCTCCACACAACTCTCCAAAAACCGCTCTTACTCACAGGAATTTGGAGTACGGGATCATTTTTCCTGTAACTTCCTGCAATTTCGTGTAAAAACCTGTAAGTTCATGGAGTACTGGATCAGAGCTATTATTTGAGGATATGCTTGTCAGAATGCGGTGCTCCACATTATACGAGCGTATGTAGGTATCTTTGCAGCGCATTTCATCGCTACAGTTGCCTACAAAGTTTATGTGTATGTATGTTACAAAAAAATTAATAAGGATGAACATTTAATCAAATTTAAATACATAGGTTATGTAATATGTATTTTAATTAATTCCATTCATATTTATTTCATTTACATTTTAACTTTTTATATAAAATAACGTTACACTTATTTATGCGTATAACAGCAAGTCGGTACTTACATATCTGCGTTTAGATTTTACTTGATTCATTTAATCTCATTTCGTATATAGTGTCGGGAAAATAAATAGGATTGCGATATCTTGACAACTTTTGACTGTCTTTCTTTTTTTGTTTAACGCTTCTTAGTTTTATATAAAAGTATATTGCAGTTCATTATTAAAAAAAAAACCATATCTATATACATAAAAATGGTGTGAAAATTGTATAGTAATTCATCAATTGAGAACGGTTGGGCCAATTTGGCTTACATTTTTTTTTTAGTTCGTAATTGCCAGGAGAAAAATGTGTAGTAATTATATTAATAATAGTAATAATCCCAACGGTTTGTTACCCTCCATTCCCGCCCATCCGCACGAGGGGCGCAGTCCGCATGACGTACGGAACCAGTATTTATTTTCAATTTTTGCGCCGAGTCACGATAGGCAGGAGTTTGTTAAGTGTCGAGATCTAAAACTGTTCAGCTACAGAACTAAATTCATCAGCCGATTTTATGTCTTTATTTTAATGATTCATTTATTGAGAGAGGACAGTATCGATTTCCTAATGCTGAAAAGCGGATCTGATATATCAAACGTGCTGGAATGAGAGTTAAAATCCTGGCATAAGCAACGGAGTGCGTCGTGCAATTCAAAATTAGTTTTACAAGCTTTCAGAAATAGGGGACAAAAGTATCTTGATACCCGGGAGGGAACATTAAGGCTAACTTCGCCAAGAAGAAGCGGACTTGAAATTGAGCATGTTAGTAATTTAACTATAAAAATTGTACCAAGCATTTGCCTGCGGCTGGAAAGTGTAGGAAGATTAATAAATTTTAATCGGCTCGTATAAGGTGGAAGGTTATATTGGGAATCCCAACAAAAATTTCTTAAAGCAAAAAGTAGGAATTGTTTTTGAATTGATTCTATCTTGTCTGAGTAAATTTGATACCTTGGATTCCAAACCACCGAACCGTATTCCAGAATTGGCCTAACTTATGTTGTAAATAGGGTTTTAGTGATATAAGGGTCACAAAATTCTTTTGACCATCTTTACACAAATGCAAGTACACCTTTAGCCTTGTTGACTGTCACATTAATATGAAGATTAAAATTAAGCTTAGGATCCATTGTGATACCAAGGTCCACAAAACTGTATACCTGTTCCAGGTTATGGTTACCCATTGTATAAGAAACGGGATGAACAGCTCTTCGCGGAAAGCACATTTTTTTTTACATTTCTGAAGATCTGCTACCGCTTTTATGTAACGGGGGTATGAACGATTCCTTCCATATAGTTGGAAAAACGCCCTCTTTAAGAGACAAATTAAATAACGCTGTTAACGGCTCATAGAGATAATCAGAACAATTTATAAGAACACAAGTAGGGATCTGTAGCCCGTTTCTGTAACTTTTCTCTACCGATTATTTCTCTACTGGTAGAGAAAATATGTCACTCTCACCTACTAATTAGCAGTAGAGAACAGGGCGGCGAATTCATATCTCAATTCGCCTTGGTAGAGAATTGTTACAGAAACGAGCTACTGGTCAGGACCATAACTGAAGGACTGCCTTAAGGATTTCAGATAAACTACTAAATTATCGGGAGATATTACTGGGATATTTATTGAGTTCATTGAACATAGTTTAAAAGGATAGTCAATGTTAGCATGTGAGTTAATGGAATAATTGGATTTAAAAAACTGAGCGAACATGTTAGAAAAGGTTTGATTATCACTAGCGACGGTATTTTGATACTTCATGGTGGAAGGAAACCCACGTACATTTCGCTTGGGGCTTACGAAGTCATAAAATGATTTGGGGTTATATATTATACGCCGTTTGATTTTACACAAGTAAGCTTTATACACTGTTTGTTTAATTCAAAAAACTTATGACGCAAAAGTGAGTGTTTTACATAGTATGAGTGTAAACCGGTTTTTTGTGTAATCTAAAATAAAGCGAATTTCTGTTTTTCAAATTTCTCAGTTCTTTAGTGAACCATAACTGTGTTCGTTCTTCAGGAACATACATGCGTTTAGGCACATGCTTTTCAAATAATTTATGTAAAGTAAAGTTAAAACAGGCAACGCCTTGTTCAATATTTTCTTTATATGCAGGCCACGACAATTTAGACAGTTTTTTGTTAAGTATTTTAAAGTTGGCTTTGGAAAAATCAAACCGAATATTTGGTTCGTATGCTTGGGTACTG
Source organism: Rhagoletis pomonella (assembly GCF_013731165.1). Classification (NCBI taxonomy): domain Eukaryota; kingdom Metazoa; phylum Arthropoda; class Insecta; order Diptera; family Tephritidae; genus Rhagoletis; species Rhagoletis pomonella. Next base: position 95,628,981 of record NW_023458555.1, on the reverse strand, counting down.
CCATTTTGACCATCACTTATAACTTCGTAAGATACCTCCATAGTAGGGTGGTAGACATCTTCGGGCAAAACTAGTGGATCACGCTTATTTACAACGGACTTAGATGCATCATCAACATAAACAAGATCTAATACTTTACCAAACTTATTGTGAAGTACATTAACCTGAGTTAGGCAGAGTTTAGCCATCTCCTCTAAAAATGCGTTGTTGCACGCACTAGACGCGAAATGTACGATATCATTGTCAATGATGTTCCATGATATGCTTGGTAAATTAAAATCATCCAACACAATCATTGAATCACAGGGGTTAGTCAGTAAATTAACTGAATTCAGTAAAGAGATGGGTCGTGAATACACCAATGTGTCAGATCGGGGAGGGATATAGCATAGAGCTATGGAAATAAACCATTTTCCAGCCTGTACGCGAATGCATTTGAATTCTACTGAATCAATGTGTGGAAGACTAACTTCTTCAGATGGTATTGAGGAATCTACAGCGAAGAGTACGCCACCGCCGATTCTGTCCTCCCGATCTTGTTTATAGATATGATAATTATTTGGAAGAATATCTGAGTTGAAAATGTGAGGTTTCAGCCAAGTTTTAGTAAAAGAAATAAAAAGAATATTATAATTACATTCAAGGCCTTTAAGGTATAAGTTCGTTAATTTAGTATTTAAGCCTCTTACATTTTGGTTATAAATACTTAAAGCAGATTTAATAATTAGTTGTTTGATTCAGCGTTATGATGGGGAATATTAGCTAAGTTATTTCCTTTTCTGGGCCTATATTCGAATTGACGAACGAAAGCTCCGGGTGGCCATAAAGAACTACTAAGCAGCGCATTGAAATTATCTAAATTTACGTCAATTTTAAATGAAGCAAAATTTCTTTCGTATTTAAAATAAAATTTTCTGATGCTTAAGTCGTTGTAATTTTTGATGAGATATAAAGCTTTATATCGTCTTCGGTAGTGTCTCTCGAAAATCTAGAGACAAAGATTGACTTCTTTGGCGGAACCACAACTAGTTTCCTGGTATCAGACTGGAGTACCGGCGGAAGGGGTTGAGTTACTGCATTAGTAGTTGAGGGTAGGGAAGGCGGTGGAGCCTTTGAAGATGATGCCACCACTTCAATGGGGGAAGGGGGAGATACTTCAGGCTCGATATTATCCGAATCAGATTTCGTTATACGCTCTTTTGAGGCTGAGGATTCTGATGCTAGAGGACATGGAGAAGATAGATGAACTAAATCAGTCGGAAGATTATTCTGACGTGCAACGGCAATAATTTCCTTAGAAGGACTATGAAGACGCTTACGTTTAGACACACGGATATTCTTAACAGATTGCAAGGTATCTAAGCATTTGAATGATTTAAACAGATTTTTATAATGCTTAAATTTTTCTGTCAGTAACGACAATTCTCTTCCTATTTCTGTAAAACCATTCCTGTTTGCCTAAATAGCTTGAAAAGATCAACTTCAGTTTACCTGCACTTTACGCAAGACCAGCGAAGACCCTTGCCATCATTAATAGCGTCCAGAATTTTTCCCGTCAAACCAGCACATTTCAGATGGTAAATATCATCACACAGGCAGCACGATAAGTAGCGTTCGGAATCGCTTTTAATTTGGCAAGTATCAAGATCGCACTTCATATTTAAAGATGTATGTAATAACCAGGGAATCAATTATATGGAAATTGTCTTGTTTTGTTCTAAAGAGATAGAGTATATTCGATTAAGAATGTCCACGACTTAGCTTTCCCTGATTTCATATATACACATTTGGTGTTGCCTTTTTTAAGATATTTGAATTTTCAACCTAAAAGTGATTATAACATTTACAATTGTTTTTTTAAGATTAAACAATATACACATGCCCATGCGGCTTATAGAAGCGCAGGGACCTCTTGCCAAATTGGTGTTGGAAAAATTCAAAGCCGTTTTCTTAGCTAACGTAGGCTTGGAGACAATAAAGGGTGTGGATAAAATTTGTAAAGGGCGAGGAAAACGCCCTTATTCCTGATAATATGAACGATTCAAACGTTCCATATTTAAATTGGGCTCCACTTCTATCACTTACTTCGAGCGCACATTTAGTACATTCAAGGCTTTTCTTCGCGAAAATCGAATGAAAATGCTGCCAGAAATCTTCAGAATGCATCTTGTGGTTCAATGTTACTACAACTATACAGATTAAAGTTTTATGAGTTAGAAACTCGAGAGGATAAAATAGTCAAAGATTCAAAGTACACATTTTTCATATAATGAAACTAGTTCATAGTTTTTCTCTTTTTACTTGTAAATAAACATTTCTAAAAAAACTGTACTTTTTGATTGTTCTTATTTTCTGTATTTTTTTAGTGCCTTATTTTGCTTTTTTGCAATACCTAGTGCCTTTTCCTGCCTTTTTCGCTATTTTGTTTTGCGTTTTTTGCTTTTTATGCAATACCTAGTGCCTTTTCTTGCCTTTTGCGCTATTTTATTTTGACTTTTCCAGCCTATTTCGTTTTTTTATTTTGCCGTTTTTATAGGTTTTTAGGTCCTAAAAATCCGTTCCCTGGTAATAACGCTCGTTAATAAACAGAAAAACAAATAAATTATAATAGTTAAGGAGCTGATGTAAACAGCTTTAAATAAATGTAGTGAACAGTTTGAGTATCACTGTAGTTATGACACTTAATAAACGCAACGCAAACAGCTGTGACAAGAATTACTAGAAGAAGTAAATAAAAAGAGTAGAACAAATGTGCAAAAACAAAATGAATTCAGTTAACTACAAAGAATAGAGCAACAATGATAGCAACAAATGACTGGGCAAGATTAGAATGTATGCTAGTGAAATTAAATTAAATTTAGTTTAGTCAATGTTATTGTGGCTTGTTAACATTTTATTTTTAATATTTTTATTGAGCTTTGTACCACGATTGTTTATTAGGAAAAATTGAAAAAGCAACAAAGTCTAAGCGGTAGCAGTTATAGCACTATTTCGGAGATCACCACATCTCCTCATCAGACTTCTTTTTCTAGACTTCAGCAGGGATCGAACCTGCGAATTCGATGTTCAAAGTCAGAAGCGTTAACCACTGAGCTATGTACATCCCGTAATAACTTTCACTTAGCTTCAATTATTTCACACTAAGATGCCCATAAGCACTTTTTATCACTACTTTAACTCAGAATTAGCACAATAAGCTCAGCAAATAGAAACCGAAATCAGAGCACAATAAAGTACAACCTCACAGCTTGACGTTTGCGATTGTATGGGATTTTGTGTCCAATTCCTTCGGAATGGCATTCGAATGGAAAAATAGAAAATTCTAAGTGGAAAACTTGGAAAAATCCGGAAGAACGCAAAAAATTTTAATTTTTTTCGAGGAAAGCTTGGAAAATTTCGGATAATTTCTGAAATTCATTGGGAGCTTGAATCAATTGGGAACAATTTTCTCCTATATTTCATAACCGATTCGGATGGGTGCTGCTTTTTTGGAAACGTGTTTAGAAGGAGTGCAAAAGTTTTAATTTTTCCGATAGTTGGCGCAGGGGCGAGCTATGCTTAAAAAAATGCAGTTGGTTCGTTGGTAGCCTTTTGTCTAGATTAGCATATAGAATTAATTTTTTCCGTTAAGTGGGTCAGAGACCGAACTATTCGAAACAGTCTTATTAATGGTCCGATTTGCAATTTAGCACGTAGGTAGCTTAATGGCTGGGTTAACATATATGAAATTTTTTCTGATAGGTGGACCAGAACCGATTAATTTCAAAAAATCTTCAATCGAATCGAGTCATTGTTTTACAGTTGGAAAGGCGTTTGAAGGCGCCGCAAACATGCGGCTATTGGCTATTTAACAATACTTATTACCAGGGAACGGATTTTTAGGACCTAAAAACCTATAAAAAAGGCAAAATAAAGTAACGAAATAGGCTGGAAAAAGCAAAATAAAATAGCGAAAAAGGCAGGAAAAGGCACTAGGTAGTGCAAAAAAGGTAAAACAAAATAGCGAAAAAGGCAGGAAAAGGCAAAAAAAAGGTATTGCAAAAAAAGCAAAGTAAGGCACTAAAAAAGGACAGAAAATACGAAGAACAATCAAAAAATATATTTATTTTAGAAATGCTTATATTACAAGTAAAAAGAGAAAAACTATGAACTAGTTTCATTGTATGAAAAATGTGTACTTTGAATCTTTGACTATTTTATCCTTTCGAGTTTCTAACTCATACAACTTTAATCTGTATAGTTGTAGTAACATTGAACCACAAGATGCATTTTGAAGTTTTCTGGCAGCATTTTCATTAGATTTTCGCGAAGAAAAGCCTTGAATGTACTAAATGTGCGCTCGACGTAAGTTGATACAAGTGGAGCCCAATTTAAATATGGAACGTTTGAAACGTTCATATTATCAGGAATAAGGGCGTTTTCCTCGCCCTTTACAATTTTATCCACACCCCTTATTGTCTCCAAGCCTACGTTAGCTGAGAAAACGGCTTTGAATTTTTTCAACACCAATTTGGCAAGAGGTCCCTGTGCTTCTGTAAGCCGCATGGGCATGTGTATATTTTTTAATCTTAAAAAAAAAATTGTAAATGCTATAATCACTTTTTTAAAGGTAGAAAAGGCAAAAAAAGGCAAATATCTTAAAAAAGGCAAAACAAGGCAAATATCTTAAAAAAGGCAAAAAAGGCAACTTCAACTGTGTATATATGGAATCAGGGAAAGCTAAATCGTGGAGATTCTTAATCGAATATACTCTATCTCTTTAGCAGAAAAAATGCAATTTCCATAAAATCCGTTCCCTGCTTATTACACAGACCAACAAAAATGGAAAAAATTGATGCAGCATATGTTAACGCTATTTTTGACAGATTTTTTTGTGCTGATTACGAATACGTAAGCAAAAAGTTACCATCAGCTCCAGATTTTAAGAAAAAACGAGGTGAAATTGTCAAAAAATCGAGTTTTTTGCAAATTTGAGAAGCTCTAGCAAAAAACAACGGGTAGTAGAACCTTCCACTTAGGCTTTGATTAAAGCAAGTTCCCGCAACTTTGCTTGATGATCACTTAGGGCTGGTTTCTCCAACTCAACTTAACTTCGTTCAGCCACTTTTGGACTTAACACAAAGTTAGTCTACGTTTTACACAGTTTATTCTTGACTGGGTCGGGAAAATTGGCTTAACTAAGTTAAGTTGAGTTGGAGAAACCTGCCCTTATAGTCATTTGTTGAACAGGAACAACTGATTTCGGGAAGTTGGAGTTCCTACCGAAATTAAGCAAAAGCTGATACAACCTTCTACGTTGGCTTAAATTAAAGCTAGAACTACAGACTACCATCCCTGAAAGTACTATTCCTGCACCTTGCCCTAATGGTCACCTATACTCATTTACTTTTTATCGTCAAAAATGGTGTGAAAATCAGTGTTAGCTGTTAAATAAATGACTATAGGTAACCTTAGGGTCAAGGTGCAGGAATGGTATTTTCAGGAATTGAATTTTTTTTACACTTTCACGTTTTTCTCAAAATCTGGAGCTGATGGAAACATTATACTTACGTATTCTTAATCAGCAAAAAAAAGCCTATAAAAACCAGCTTCAACATTTTCCGCATCAAAATCGGTGTGGCTCTGTGTTACCTACACTAATTATATAAAGAGAAGCTCCTTATTTTTATAAGAGGTGATCTCGCGAACGATTTTTTGAAATTTTGGACACCTACTACAGACTTTGGATATATTAAGGGAGCATGGCATCACCCATGCATATCGTATTTTTCATACCGTATATCTCTGAAAGTATTTGTGGTTATGTCCTGGAAATTGGTATAGAGCTTTTGGGGCTAATCGTCAATTCGGAGGCACCAGGGATCAAAAAGGATCAAAGTTAAATTTCTCCAGTTAAATCAACCATCAGAACCATTGCGGTCCTTGCTTTACGGTGACTAAACAGAATGTGGACCAATGATACTCACCAGTTTGTAAATTGCCACCAACTATACTATACAGATTCAAGGACGATTCACTATCGAGCCACAAGGACTTCTTCCCGGTATATCGCTTTCGTCAGGTTATTTAAGACGGCAATGGGGATATGCGTTCTGTCGACCACAAAACCAAACATGAACGTGAGTTGCTGGCGAAAACGTTGGACCAAATATTTCAATAAAAAAATATATTTTGGGCGGGACGAAGTTCGCCGGGTCTGCTAGTTACATATATAAAAATTTCAAAATTCTGCAGTTTCATCTGAACTTTTTAATTATAATTTCTAGAAAAAACTACACATAAGTATATTGCCATTTATATTTCGAGAATATGTACAGTGTCGGAAATATAAATACGTTTGTGACATTTTAACAATTCTTGGCTAATTTTCTTTTGTTTGTTGAATGTTTATTAATTTTTTATAAAAGTTAAGCGCATTATCTAACAAAAATCATGTAAATCCAACTTTCAAAAATTTAAAAAGTTCTGGAAATTTTCAGCAACTTCGCAATTGAACTTTATTATACTAAAAGTTCATGGGTTAAAAAACGGCATAACAAATTGTTTAAAGAAATTCTAATTAAAAAGTTTGCAAATTTAACTATATGTAAAAAGTTTGAAAGTTGGATTTACATAATTTTTGTTAGATACTGAGCTACAGTCACTCACAAAAGTATTCGTAAATTAGTTTTATCACAATATTCAAAATGTTTTCGATCATAAATCATTAATTTTCATTTAAAATAAAGCTTATTCTATAGCAAAGACCATTCTTGCAAACTTTGTACAAAATTCATAAAAGCGAATCAAACTTAAAAAAATTTTCATCAAAATTTCAAACTTTTTATACAAAATTTTAAGAAAAAATTACGGTATGCAGTTTTGTAGCCCGTTCAATTGTCATCAAAATTTCAAACTTTTTATTCCGAGTTTTTAGAATAATTTTCGGTATGCAGTTTTGTAGCCCGTTCAATTTTAGTATAATAAAGTGCAAGTTTCAAGTAGCTAAGGTTTTTTAGATTTTTTTGTCGAGGGTGTTGCGCATTTTCTCCAAATATAAAAATAGACTTTGTTAATGGCTTATATGTACGGTGACCATATTTATGAGAGCCGAATACGGGGCAAAAAATAATTTTTCAAATTTTTTCATAACAGCTTACAGATCTTAAAGCCTTCTTCAATGATCATAGATGTATTAGCCCTGAAATAGTATCCTTATAGCAACATCAGTAATTTGTAGGATAATTTTCTCAAGATTTTTACCCCGTAAAGTGTGTTAAAAAATTTCCTTAAATTTTAGTACATGGCGGGCAAGATCTCGTTGAGTCGCGTTTTTCAAGAACTATATTTAAATATTTACCTTTATACGAGATGGCATATCTTGTGAGAATCATTTAATTTGGTTTCGAAAACTTAAGGTGTGAAAAATCGAGTTTTAATTTAATTTATTCCGGTAGAACACCTATCCAAGAATAATATTTGTACGGCAAGCTTTTTCTGTAAGCCGACAAACCCTTAGAAATGGGCGTGGAAATTGCAGGACTAAAGTTAGCAAAACGCCGATTTTATTGCGGATTTCGGCAGAATATCGCTTCGTTAACAACTTTTTCAATCAAATAATATTCTAGAAATGGGCGTGGCTATATTAAAACCAAAGCTCAAAAATTTAGACTTTATTGAGGATTTCGCCAGAATATTTATATGGGCTGAAAAAGTTGTGGAGCAAATATTGTTAAAGAAGCGATATTCTTTCGAAGTCCGCAATAAAGTCTACATTTTGCTAACTTTAGTCCTGGAATTAATACGCCCACTTCTAGGGGTTTGTCACCTAAAAGAAAAATCTTGCCGCGCACATATTATATCTGGATAGGTATTCTATCGGAATCCGCAATAGAATTTTACTTTTTGGAAAACCCGATGTTTAAAACTTTTCTTAATATATCTCAACATAACTTTTCTAAACCAAATGACAAAAAATTGTTGATTCTCACAAAATAAACTCTCTTGTCATGAAGAAAAATGTTTTTTAAATAGTTCTTAAGAAATGCCCATTTTTTTTAACCACGGTTTTTATAGAGAACTAACAGAGCACCAGCACCAGGGTAAAAAAAGTCAAGATATAGTAGAAAAAATATTGGGTTCAACATAAATTAAAGGAGACAAACTCTTTTCTATTTGTTTAAATTAAGGCATCGTTATGAACCATACTTTTAGCTTTATCGTGCTTCAACTACTATATATTTGTCATCATTTTCTGTTCTACAAATCTTGTTTCATTATTAATATTAGGTGGATTAAGGTAACGATAGAAGTTTTAAATTAAAATTAGTATACTACGGTACATTCCGTTTAGCTGCCTATTCGATTAGCTTTTTTAGTATAGCTGCACTTTTCCGGTGGAATACTTATTCCGGAAGGAGAATTACTTATTAAGAATGAACGTTTTTCGTTTAACGTTTAAGAGCATTGCGGGATCAAAAAAACGATTTAATATTTCCGTTTCGAAATGGTCTAAAGAATGTAACACACATTTTTAAATATTCAAGTGATATAATTGATGAATACATATCGTCACTAGACCCGAATAAAAGCGCGTGCTCAAAAGTTGACGGCGAAAAAAGACGCATGAAAAAACTTTAGCGTCAAAGACTCTTAACATACTTCGCCGAAGTTTTTCATAAACATCTTTTTTCGTAATATTTTATTACGCGACTTTTTTCGCCGTCAAAACACTATCGCGCTTTTATTCGTGTGTAGTGATGATATGTATCTCCCTTTTACAAACTCATTTATATATGTATACTTTATCTACTCTAATCAACTCCCATATATACTATGTCTGCATACCAAATTTCAAGTTCATGTGAATTATGGTTCCCAATTTATGGCTGATTAAAAATTCCACGCCTATGCTCCACGTTGCCTTTTACAAACTCATGTATAAAACCTTGCTATAAGCAACTACCATGGATATTTCTTCATACCAAAGTTCATATTCTTGTGAATTATGGTTCCGAACTTGTACCTGATATAAAATTTTACGCGTGTGGGATGTGCCACGCCGCCTTTCAAAAACTCATCTATATATACCTTACTATACGCACCTACCGTAGATATGTCTAATTACCAAATTTCACGCCTATGGGATGAGCCACGCCTCCTTTTACAAACCCATTCATATATACCTTACTATAAGCACTTACCATAGATACGTCTGCGTACCAAATTTCAACCTAATGTGACTTATGGTTTCAAGTTATGTGTGACAAAATTTCCGCGCCTATGGGATGTGCCACGCGCCCTTTTACAAAGCCATTTATTTATACCTTACTATGAGGAAATTTGGTGATTTCCGAAATAGCTATCCTACTATAGCACCTACCATAAATATGTCTGCATACCAAATTTCAATTTCATGTGACATATGGTTTTGAAGTTATAGCTGATAAAATTTAGACGAATATGGGATGTGCCACGCCCCCTTTTACAAAATCATCTATATATACCTTATTATAAGCCCCTGCTGTAGATATGTCTGCATTCCAAATTTCAAGTTGATTGGACTTATGGTTCCGAAGTTATAGTTGGGCAAATATTCCTCGCCTATGGGAGGTGCCGCGCCCCCTTTTATAAACTCATTTACATATACCTTACTATAAGCGCCTACCATAGATATGCCCGCATACCAAATTTCAAGTTCTTGGGACTTATGTTTCAGAAGTTATAGCTAAAAAAAGGTCTACGCCTTTGGGATGTGCCACGAACATTTTTACAAACTCATGCCTATTATAAGCACCTACCGTAGATATATCTGCATACCAAATTTCAAGTTCATGTGACTTATCTGTCTGGAAGTTATGGCTGATTAAAAATTTCGCCTTGATGTTGTCACACAAAGCGGAGGGACCTACAGTTTTACGCCGACTCCGAACGGCGATTGTATTTTTTGTGAGAAGCTGTTTTTTTTCATGGCAATACTCTGCCAAAATTTCATTCGATCCTGTCCATCCGTTCCAAAATCCGTGAACCAAATCGGTATAGCCGTTTGGTAGTTTAGTGACATTTAATGTACAGAAAACTCTATGAAATTGTGAGATCGTGACGTCTCAGCATTCTTCATTTTTCGGCAACAACAACAAAAAGTTTCAAATTTTTTGAGATCGAAAACCCTTCCACACAGAAAGTCCAAAAAAGTAATTTTACAGAAGTGAAATCGGTTCAACCGTTTGGTCAGGCATCGCAGTAATGCGGAAAACATTTCATTTTTATATATATAGACTAGCAGACCCGGCGAACTTAGTCCAAAATAAATTTTTTTGTACACGGTCAAAAATTTGGGTTTAATTTTTAAACCACGCTGGGACTACTGCCTTTTTTATCTTTTATAGTCTACTTTTTAAACCAGTCAATAGTTTTAAGCAATTTTTAATATATTGTGGTTCAAATTTGAGTCCAAATGTTCGTGGTTTAAAAATCAAACCAGAATGTTTTAATTCTAGTTTCTAGGTTTCATATAAAGAAAATTTAACCGAAATAGAAAATGTTTGCACACAGCGAAATGTGGTGTTGATTCAAACTCAACATATGAAAGCACATTTACATGCGTGGCTCTAGCTGAGTGTGCAAAGCTGCTTGATACAATTGGTTGCTACTAAGGCTGTCCGAGTTCAATCCCCATCAGACGGAGCATGAAATTTTATTATTATTTTTTATTCGTAATTATGAAAATGTTTGGGTTTAAAATTTAAACCGAACGGTTTTTGAAACTGAATTTATGTAGTTTGGTCATATATGTAGTCCAAAAAGTTTAAAATTAAAACCGAAATTTTTAGCCGTGTATTGAAATATTTTGGTCCAACATTTTCACCAAGAGTTCACGTTCATGGTTTTTAGTGACGCATTTGTCTTCTAATATTATGGTTTGGTGGTTGTCATAATGCATATTTGGCGTCTTAAATAACTTAGCAAAACTGTACATGCATACAAAGATACGTAATAGTTTCAGTTCGTTTGAAAGGCGCCACGTCCCCTTTTCAAATAACCCCAATTTTCTATAAGAGCACGGGATTGATTTCATATATTTCTATACCATTTTCGAGTAATTTACCAAGGGAGATGCCACGTCCCTTTTTCCAGTAGTCCCAACTTTTCTTCATGGCCAGTCGCGTTTTATATATCTTGTACATACCAAGTTCCAGTACTCTTCCATTCACACATTTAGAGATATGCAGTATGAAAAATTCGATGTGTATGGGAATTAGAGTCCGATTAATCGGCATCGACTAGTATCGGCATGAAATTGAGCATCGGCATCGGCCTTTTTTTCTTTTCAAATGTTCAGGTGAAGCGACAGCCAACAACATTTGCAGACAACTCAAGAAAATTATTTTTTTTTGTTGAAGGTGTTTCACGTTTTTTCCATACAAAAGTGTGTGCGAAAATTTTCTTTTATATAGAGCACGCTGCCAGCAAAAAAAAAATTCCAAAAATTAACAGGATTGTATAGCAGCTTGAAACTTGCAGTTCATTATGCTAGAATGAAATGGTCTACAAAACTGCATACCAAAATTCTGATTAAAAATTCTCTTTTGCTTTTTTAACTCCGTGAAATGAACTGATTTTATGAATTAATACATTTATTTGTAATTTTTATGGAATCGGCATCGGCATCGGCCGATTCTTTCCCCATAAGCCGATTAATCGGTATCGGCATCGGTACCTGAAAAAAAATTGGAGTCGGTCGGACTCTAATAGGAAGTGCCACGCCTCCTTTTCCGATAACCACAATTTATATCCGTGAGTATGCGATTGCTTTCATAAATCTCAATACCAAGATCCAAAACTCTTCCATGAACATTTTCCGGGATATGCAGTATGAAAAATTCGGTTTGTATGGGAGTTGCCACGTAACTTTTTCCAATAACCGCAATTTTTATCCATGAATATGCAAATGTTTTCATATATCTCCATACCAAATTCGAGTAGTCTACCATGAACACTTCCAGAGATGTGCAATATGAAAAATTCGGTTTGTATGGGAGGTGCCACGCCCCCTGCACCCTAGCGGAATGAAATATACTTTACATCCGATTCTCATATCTACCATATATAACACAAAAAATTTCTTAAAATTTAAACCGAACTGTTTAAATTCTAAACCCGACATATGTACCCTCTTTTTTTTAATTTAGAAGGTTTGTATTTGAAACTGAATTTATGTAGTTTGGTCATATATGTAGTCCACAAAGTTTAAAATTAAAACCGAAATTTTTAACCGTGTATTGAAATATTTTGGTCCAACATTTTCACCAAGAGTTCACGTTCATGATTTTTAGTGACTCATTTTTCTTCTAATATGTAGGCCTGAGTAAAGGCGCAAATTTTTTGGCGCTGACACACTAACTCCCGCGCCACTGTCGGAATCAGCACAGTGTGTTGGCGCAATTGCGCCTCTTCAGGCTAAAGCTCATTTCCTTTATTGCTGCGACGAATTCTAGCTGTGCTGCACATTTTACAAGAGACACTACTATTTCGGGTGTTCTTTGCTGGTTCTTTGCGACACCCGGTGTTGTCAGTGTTCCGGTGTTGAACTAAGGTGAATTAATACAAAGTGGTATCGGTTGGGCAAAAACAAGCCAAGTTCAAAACCCAAAAATACAACAAACACATAATTTTCACATTCAGAAGGACCGCGGTTTTAGCAACACCACCTTGTAAAAATTCGCCTTGTGCTGCACATCTTACAAGTGACACTTCGCTTTTGTCTGTTCTTAGCTGGTTATTTGCTCCGCCCGGTGTTGCTGGCGCCATTGCGTCACAGAGTTGTGAAAATCGGTATCGGCGCCAGTAACTCAGCTCTCGGTATCAGCGCAATGTCGCGGCGCCACACTGTGTTACCCACGGCTACTAATATGACGGTTTGGTGGTAGTCAGAAGGCATGTTTGCCGTCTTAAATAACTTAGCAAAACTGTACATGCATACAAAGATACGTAAGTTTCAGTGCGTTTGAAAGGCGCCACGTCCCCTTTTCAAATAACCCCAATTTTCTCTAAGAGCATGGTATTGATACCATTTTCGAGTAATTTACCAAGGGAGGTGCCACGTCCTTTTTTCCAGTAGCCGCAACTTTTCTTCATGACCAGTCGCGTTTTATATATCTTGTACATACCAAGTTCCAGTACTCTTCCATGAACACATTCAGATATATGCAGTATGAAAAATTCGATGTGTATGGGAAGTGCCACGCCTCCTTTTCCGATAACCACAATTTATCTCCATGAGTATGCGATTGCTCTCATATATCTCTATACGAAGACCCAAAACTCTTCCATGAACATTTTCCGGGATATGCAGTATGAAAAATTCGGTTTGTATGGGAGGTGCCACGTAACTTTTTCCATTAACCGCAATTTTTATCCATGAATATTCAAATGTTTTCATATATCTCCATACCATATTCGAGTAGTCTACCATGAACACTTCCAGAGATGTGCAATATGAAAAATTCGGTTTATATTGGAGGTGCCACGTAACTTTTTCCAATAACCGCAATTTTTATCCATGAATATGCAAATGTTTTCATATATCTCCATACCATATTCGAGTAGTCTACCATGAACACTGCCAGGGATGTGCAATATGAAAAATGCGGTTTGTATGGGAGGTGCCCCGCCCTCTGCACCTAGTGGTATGAAATATTATTTACATCCGATTCCATACCTACCATATATAACACAAAAAGTTTCATAAAGATCGGCCGAGCCGTTTAGGAAGAGTTCGACTTTTATATGTATATTACAAAGGCACGACGCGAGAAGCATAGAAAAAATTTCGATGAAAAAAAACATTTTTTCTCGGGTTCGCAACTATCCTATCTTTTAGATTTGAACCAACAATACACACCCCCTAAATTTCACTGAAATTGGTGAAGCGGTTTCGGAGATGAGCGTAAACGAACACAGTGACACGGGATATTTATATATTAAGATACCCTACTATAAGCACCTACTATAGATACGTTTGCGTACCAAATTTCATTTCATTTGACTTATGGTTTTGAAATTATAGCTGATAAAATTTTCCATGCCTATGGGATGTGCCTCGCCGGCTTTTACAAACACATTTATTTCTAAGCACCTACCATTGATATATCTGCATACAAAATTTCAAGTTAGTGGGACTTATAGTTCCGAAGTTATAGATGATAAAAAATTACATGCCTATTGGATGTGCAATGCACTCTTTTCCAAACTCATTTAAATATACCCTAATATAAGTTCCTACCACTAAAATGGCTGCGTACGAAATTTAAATTTCAAGCGACTTATACCTCCGGAGTTATAGCATTCCAGGTCCATAGGACGTGCCGTTCCCCCTTTTACAAACTCGCTTATATATAGCCTACTATAAGAACCTACTATAGATACGTCTTCGTACCAAATTTCAATTTCACGTGACATATGATTCCGAATTTTCTACGCCTATGGGATGTTCCACTCAGTTATATATGCCTTCCTTAAAGCGCCTACCGTAGATATGCCTGCACACCAAATTTCAAGTTCTTGGGACTTATGGTTCCCAAGTTATAGTTGATAAAAGGGTCCACGCCTATGGGATGTGCCAAGCCCCTTTTACAAACTCACGTATATATAGCCTACTGTAAGCACCTACCCCAGATATGTCTGCATACCTAATTTCAATTTCATGTGACTGATGGTTGTGAAATTGTAACTGATAAAAATTTCCAAGCCTAAGGGATGTGCCACGCCCCCTTTTACAAACCGCTTTATATATACTTATCTTAATTATGTCTGCATACCAAATTTCAAGTTCATGTAGCTTATAGTTCCGGAGTTATAGCTGATAAAATATTCCTATGGGATATGCCACGCCCACTTTTACAACCTCGTTCATATATACCTTACTATAAGCACCTACCAAATGTATGACTGAATAACAAATTTCAAGTTCATATGACTTATAGTTTCGGATTTATAGCTGATAAAATATTCCACGCCTATTGGATGTGCCACGCCCACTTCTAGAAACTCATTTATTTATACCATACTATAAGAACCTACCATATATATGACGGTATACCAAATTTCAAGTTCATGTGACCTATGGTTCCGAAGTTATGATTGATAACAAATTTCACGCCTATGGGATGTGCTACGCCCACTTTTAAAAAGTCGGTTATATATACTCTACTGTAAGCACCTACCATATATATGACTGCATACCAAATTTCAAGTTCATGTGACTTATAGTTTCGAAGTTATGGCTGATTAAAAATTTCACACCTATGGGAAGTGCCGCGCCCCCTTTTCGAATCCCAATTTTTTACCCTATTATATGCCTAGGTGTCATGGCAATACTCTGGCAAAATTTTGTTTTATAGTAGATATATCCCTCTCTTAGCCTAAAATAATTTTTGGGGATGTCTCTGCCACAGGGCCACCTATCGTGTAAGTTCCAAGTCCAAATATTTCTTTTAAAATGGCTAAATTGTTTTCTAAATATGAGCCAAATCAGCAAGTAAATGCAATTTTTATGAATATCCCTACCCCAGCGCCACCTAGCGATTAAATTTTTAATCGAAATATTTCCCTTCAAGGTGCTGAAATATGTTCCAAATATGAATGAAATCGGTCAAACCGTTTAGTAGTTTAGTGACATTTAATATACGGAAAACTATATGAAATTGTGAAATCGTGATGTCTCAGATTTCTTCATTTTTCGGCAACAACAACAAAAAATTTAAAATGTTTTTAAATCAAAGAACCTTCCACTCAGAAGGTCAAAAAATGTGCTTTTTACAGAATTAAAATCGGTACAACCGTTTGGTCAGGCATCGCCGTCATAAGAAAGACATTTCATTTTTATATATATAGATAGATTAAACAAGGATTGAGATGGTATAATTTTAAATCCCTAATTAACTGGCCTTCACTATGCAAATCACCTTCAAAAAGTTCAACTGTTAATAGCTAAGTTAGATTTAGGACAACCTTGACCATCTTATATATGTATATACAGAAATGTTAAGCCCGTTTCTTTAGCTTTAAAACGATAAACGATAAAGATATAACGATTTGAAGAAGTACTTGATCAGTCAGAATCACGAAAAAATTCAAATTTTGACACATCACATCTCCGAAGATAAATCAGAAAAAAAAATCCACGTGTTAACTTGTTTCATGTGTAGAACCTACAAAAAAATTTGAAGCGAATCGGAGACATGACATAATTTTTTTTAAGAAATCCGATCGACTTAAAAAAATAATTGCTAATATATTTATTTAAAATTTTTAAGCTCTCGTGCTCCGATAGAAAAGTTATGTAAAACAAATTTGGTCGAAGTTTGCATGAACAAGAGAAGGAAGAAGGTACTTGTATCAATAAGAAGAATCTTTGAATCAACGTAAATATAAAACCAATCGAAATACATAAACACAGCGCTGCATTTCCAAATTGCACTAAAAAGGTCTATGTGGCGCCAATGTACTTTTTGGTTTAAAATTATACCAAATAAGCACAATTGTGGCAACTTTGTCATCACTTTCCTATACAGTTTTTCTTCTTTTTTTATACAAATTCTAAGAAAAAATGCTCCCGAAAAAGACATACTTTGGGCGATTTTAATCTGCCACACATTTCATGGAACATTATTGACAGCGCTATTGTACCACCTTCATCTAGAGAAAGTTACAATATATTCCTGGAGGAAATGGCTGAACTTTGCCTAAAACAAATAAATATTTCGATCTCGTTTACTTTGATGATGTTCCGAACTCCTCTATTAACCGGTGTGATCCCCTAGTTTTGCCAGAGGATACATACCATCCCGCTCTTGAGTTACGCTACGAAATCATGAACGCAATACATAATAATAAGTTGTATAGTTCAAGTACTAGATATGTTTTTTCGAAAGCTAGTTTCAGAAAAATTAACAAAGAACATTCAAAGTTATCTTGGCCAATATATCGTCGCCTCAGAAAACGGATGACGAATGTGCAAAATGACGATTTTGGGATTTTGATGCAGATTTACTAAGTTCGACATGCTCTTTCGATTTCTGCAATCCATTTTTTTATATCTCCATTAGTTTTTGAGATATTTCGTGCGCATTTTGTCGTATGTTACATAATATTAATGATTGGGTATGCCTTTTGTTGTATGTGCTGAAAATGCGTCACATACGACAAATTCCCATACAAACGTACCTTTTTTTTAATCATAAAACATTTGTCGTATGTGGCACATACGACAAATTCCCATACAAATGTAATCTTTTTTTAATCATAAAACATTTGTCGTATGTATCGCAAAACTTTGAACTTACGACAATTCGATACAATTAAAATTGAAAATTAAACTAAGTAACTAATTTTAAAATTTTAAATTTTTAAATTTTAGCTTGCACTGAGTCTCCAATGAAATGAAAGAAATAAAAATGTACAAAAGACTGAATTTAAGTATTGTTTTTTGTTTTTATATAAAGAAAACGTATGTTCGTAACATATTTACAGCATAAGAGATGTACAGATTTTTTTTATTAAATACATGATTATGTTTTTGTTATGTTTTTTCTAATAAGTAATCATTATTTAATAAATATGTCTGTTTTTTTCATCAAATTATACCATCGTCGTTGAAATAGATACTTTACTATTGTCGTATGTTCTGTGGACAAAACAAAGTGGTGAGTAAACGCTAGTTACGACAAATGTATACGGAATGAAAAGTAAATTTTCTCATTAACGTTAAGAGATATTAAATGTAAAAATATGGAAAATCAAAACTAATAACACCAACTACGTCTCCTTCAAAAGTTACAAAAATCTACCGTACAGTTTCGGATTAATTCGACCTTAAACTTCAAAGTCAATTTTCTCAAAACCGTGTTTTGTAACATTCGACATCCGTTTTCTGAGACGACGATATAGAGACAACGTAGAGCGTAGTGTTTTACCAAAACGTAATATTGTTCATAAAGAACCAACACAATTACGGTTAAATAAGAAATGTTATGAGTCATATTTACGTAAAATTAAATACATAGGCGCATATTCATAGTCATATTTAGTACTCAACTAAGTCGAAACTATTCTAAGTCACAACTAAAGCTATTCATAGTCGCCTTAGTTTCGACTTTTCTGGCTAAGTACCAACTTAAAATTTAGTTTCGGCTGCAGCTGCAACTAAGTCGTAACTAGAAAGAAGTATTTTATCAAATTAACGGAAAACAGACGAAATATGTAAAAATTAAGGGTGATTTTGATAATATTAAATAATCTCGAATTAAAATTTACAAAGATCGATCCATTTTAACCGGAAGATGAAATTAAATGCGTACTACAATTCGAATAAAGCTACATCACAATTTTATAATTGGAGTAATTTAGATAAATTCTCAAATACTAAGTCAGTTTGTATGTTTCACAGCATGCTTTCGATAAACATCGACTTCACATCACTGCGGTTGTTCTGGCTATTTCACACAATTAACAAGAAAATTATACCTTATTCTTTTGCATAATCATGCAATGAAAATAAAAATTACATAAACGGATGATCAAACTTGACATTATTTAATAATAATGCAATTTTTACAAAATATCGTAAAAAAAATCGATACATTTTCACACTCATTTTGCTATATCGTAAACTAAGTCGATACTACTTAGTAGAAGTCTGAAATGCGACAATGAATAGAGGTAAATTTTAAGTTGGTACTTAAATTTAAGTTGCAACTTTGTTAGTTTCGACTTAGTTGCTGGACTATGAAATCGCGCCATAGAATTTAATTAACAATCCTAAATCATTTTATGATTTCGTAAATTCTAAGCGTAAGGTACATGGATTGCCGTCCGCTCTGCACTATTGCAATACTGTGTCTAGCGACAGCCAACTCATTGCCAGCATGTTTGCCCAGTTCTTTAGATCCAATTATTCTGTAGACTCCTCCAAAAGTGGAGACTATCCATACGAACTTTGTCCGATTAACTCAGCTTATATTCCAGTAATACCTTCCGATGAAGTTTTACATTATTTATCTTGGCCACCTTGGTCCGATTCTATTCCTGACATTTATTAATGATATTTCTTCTATAATAAAATATTCAAAAATTAATAACCACTATTTAATAATTTCAATAATTGAAATACTATCTTTAGCATATCCAATCAGCTGATGAATTTGATTCTGTAGCTAAATAGTTTTAGATCTCGACACTTAACAAACTCCTGTTTCCACGACTCGGCACCAAATAACAAAAAAAAATAGTTCCGTACGTCATGCGGACTGCGCCCCAATCTGGAAAATGCAAATAAGGATTAAAATTTTAAAACTGATTAATAAAATTAAAATAAAATATTTACAAAGTTAACAAAAAATACATTTTTTATATTAATATTTTTCAAACAACCTGTGCGACAATTAGTATTTAACGCCCTGTACTCTGCCATTCATATTGTGATAGTGGGATAGTGAAACGGTAGGTACAGGGCGCTCGGGTATAAAAATCGGAAAAATATTAAATTAATTATAAGGCTTAATTTAAAAAAATGGCCATACATTCAGGAAGAGCCTGGAATTCTTTTGAAGAATTCAGTTATTTATTTTTAAGATTTATTGTTGCTTTGATAAAGATTTCTACGATATCCTTGTTTGTTTGTACCTAATTAATGGTAATTTGTGACAATAAATTGCACAAAAAATTAAAACAAAAATTGTACTAATTTTTTATGTTTTGTGCTGCTTTCTTTCTACCGAAAATAGAAATGTACTCCTTTCTCCGTTTCAGAATCTGGCAACCCTATTTGTCATTAAGAATTACTTATAACCTTCACCTGTAACATGCAACATGTGAATGCTTTTTTGTTAAAAGAAGTAATAAATAAAAAACAAATATTATTATTAATACATACATATGTACAGGGGTGGCCATATAATTAGGGGCACTGTTTCTTTATGACTTTTGACCATTTATTTTTTTACAAAACTATGTTTATGCTACAATGAAAACCAAGTAGACCAGAAAGTTGCAAATCTGGTACAAGATTTATTAACAACCGCGAATTTAAAAAATGAACATCAAAATTTCAAACTTTTTAATCCGAATTTCTAGGAAAAACTCGGGTATACAATTTTGGGTTGGTGTCAAAATTCTGGTACTACAAAATTCGGAACACGAAATTCTGCTAATCAAAATTCTGCTTTTTGAAAATTCTGCTTTCGACAATACTGAATTACAAAATTCTGTTTTAAAATATAATGTAAACAACAAAACCTTTATTACTGGAAAAAATTTGAAAGTGAAATATTTTCCTGAGTTTTGGTCAGTGCATGACAGCATGCATGGGAAACAGAAACCTTTTCTAGAACGTAAAACAGTGGCGAAGAGTGGCATCGCCGACTAAAAGTAGTTGTTGGAGGAAGCAGTTCCCAGTTTTATGATCTTCTTTTGAATTTACAGGAACTTATTTCGGCGAAAACTCAAATTTTCAGAAAGAAAAGAAGTAATTAAAAAGAAGCAGCTTATAAGAAACAAAATGTAGTTTGCATATATCTATATATATAAAAATGGGTTGAAAAATGTATAGTAATTCATCAATTGAACGGTTGGGCCGATTTGGCAAAATTTTTCTTTTTGTTGTTCGCAATTTCCAGGAGAAGGTTTTTACGATAGAAAATTTTGGGAAAACTTTCCGGGAAAGTTGGGAAATTTGAGAAATCTAAAATTGCTTTTTTTGTATGAAATTTTTTGTGCAGTTACTTCGGGATGGCTTTCGAATGGTAAAATAGAAAATTCTGGAAAGGTCGGAAAAATCCAGAAGAACGCGAAATATTTGAATTTTTTTCGACGAAATTTTATATTTTATCGCATGATTTGATGATTTTGGACAATGTTAAGGCGGAAAATTCGTTGTGAAGCTTGGAAAATTTCGGATAATTGTGAAATTCATTGTGAACATGAATCAAATGGGAAAAATTTTCTCCTATATATGCAAGGTGTATTAAACAAGGTGGTGTTGGGGCGACAGCTGAGTTTTTCGCCGCGGAGGCCATTACGTCAAAATGATGTGTTTGTTGTAATTCATACCAATGACAGTATGGACATCAGCGTATAATTTGTTAGTGTAATTTTTTACTTATATACGGCCAACACCACCTTGTTAAATACGCCTTGTATATATGTTTCATAACCGATTCGAATGGTTGCTGCTTTTTTTGGAAAGGTGTTTAGAAGGAGTGCACAAAGTTTTAATTTTTCCGATACGTGGGGCAGGGGTCGAGCTACGCTAAAAAATGCATTTGGTACGTATGTAGGTAGCCTTTTGCCTAAATTAGCATATAGGTCCACTTTTCCCGTTAAGTGGGCCAGGGATCGATCTATTCGAAAAAGTCTATTTATGGTCCGATTTGCTTGAAATTTGTCACGTAGGTAGCTTATTGTCTGGGTTAAAATATAGGATACTTTTTCTGATAGGTGGACCAGATACCGATGTATTGGGAAAATCTTATTTATAGTGCCACTTGATTGAAACTTGGCACGTAGGTAGGATATTGTCAGGGTTAAAATATTGGATACTTTTTTTCTGATAGTTGGACCAGGGACCGATCTATTCTAAAAATTCTTATTTATGGTCTGATTTGCTTGAAATTCGATACCCGTATTATAGATATGCGTAGAATAGAATTGAGTCATTGTTTTACAGTTCGAAAGGTGTTTGAAGGCGCCGCAAACATGCGGGTATGGGCTATTTAACAATAGTTATTCCACAGGCCAACAGAAATAGAAACAAATTTGATGCAGCTAATGTTACCGCTATTTTTGACATAAGCATAAAGTTTCCGTCCCCTAAAGATGTTAAGAAAAACAAGGTCAGTGTCAAAGAATCGCGATTTTGCAATATTTGAGAAGCTCTAGCAAAGAAAAAAAGGGTCGTGAAACCTCCCACTTAGGCTTAGATTAAAGAAAGAAAATCTCGGCTACTATCCCTGCAAATTCCTGCAGCTTTGCTTGATGGTCACTTATAGTTATTTGTTGAACAGGAAAAACTGATTTTGGGAAGTTTGAGTACCTACCGCAATTAAGCAAAATTCCCCTTAGGCTTAAATTAAAGCTTGGACTTCTGACTTCAATCCCTGAAAATACCATTCCTCCACCTTGACCCTGCGGTCCTTGCTTTACGTTGACCAAACAGAATGTGGATCAGTGATACTCACCAGTTTGGAAATTGCCACCAACTAGACTATACAGATTAAAGAACGATTAACTATCGAGCCGCAAAAACTTCTTCCCGGTATAACGCTTTCATTAGGTTATTTAAGACGGTAATGGAGGATATGCCTTCTGTCGGCCACAAAACAAAACGTGAACGTGAATTGCTGGCGAAAACGTTGGGGCAAATATTTCAATAAAAAAATTAATTTTGGGCCGGACGAAGTTCGCCGGGTAAGCTAGTTGAAAATAAAACTTTATTTTGATAAGTGTAAAAACACGCTGTAAGAATTAAGAAGGAATTTGTATACTTTTCGCTAAGTATTATAACAGATTTGTAAGTCGCTTAGAACGTATTTCCTACATGTAGTTAAATCTAGGGGCCTGTGCCAGTCCAACCAAAACTTTAACATCTCCCGTGGTGAATACAAACGTCAGAATTTTACCTAGCTCATGGGACTAGGTAAAATTTTGACAGCTTCCAAATATATATATAGACAATATTGTTTGGCAGTAATAAAGGGTCCAAATCAAAATGAAAGCTGAAAAAAGCATAAAAAAGGCGTAGGTTACTTGCAAGTTGCACAATAGATATAAATTTTAACAATTTCAACATGGGAATATGGTAAATTTTGTCAGATTATATCTACCACAAAAGCAGAATTTGGTAAGATGAAAGCGCAAAATGTCGACTTTTGTGAGACAGAATTTAAAAATGCGGAGTTTTTAAGAGAAGAATTTTGGATTCGTGCGTGATTTATGGGCGCCCTCTGTCGTGGTTTTTCGCTATTCTGCTTCTGACTGGTTCGACTCTGCACTACCGTGTGCATGTGTGTTTTTGTGTGTGTACATGATTCCACGAACACGTGTTAGCATATTCCATGTACAGAACCCATAAAAAAATTTTGAAGGCAATCGAAAGTGTGACACCAAATTTGGTGGCCGATATGAAACAGAATGTCTCATATATGTATGCACATTAGGGTGGTCCAAAAATGCTTGTGAAAAAGTAAAGTAGGGATTTTTATGCTCTCACCTCTTAGGATTGTTCTTTACGGAAAAAATATACTCTTTGTTTTAATTTAAAATCAAAAAATAATTTGGAGGTCGCTCAATGCGCTCATAGTTACCTATGAATTATATACGGGGAAAAAACTACTACCCAATTATTTATTAAAATTTTTTTTATAGGAACTATATTTAACAGGTCCGCCAAAACCCCCATAAAATGGAATGAGGGGATAAATAAAAAACTTTAGTATTAAAAATTGGTTAAATAAACCATTGGGTATTTTTACTGGAAGTCTCCTGAAGAGAACCAAAGTTTTCCGAAAGGAAAATATTGATTTTCCAGAATTCAATACCATTTCTACGAAAAGTTGTTTTTCCCCATATAAAATACATGGAGAGCTTTGAGCGACCTCTAAATATTTTTTGATTTCAAAATAAAAAATAGGGGTACATACTTTTTCGATATACAACAATCCCAGAGGGTGAAACCATTAAAATTCCGACTTTACTTATTTAGACAACCCTAATGTACATACACCTGAGCAGCAATTAATTTCACACATATGATTTAGCGATTTTTAGCGGGTGAAAAAAGATTTACACCCAAAAAGTTTTCTCGACATAAGTAGATACTCAAATAAAACTGACACACGCTAAACTTTTTTTCGTGATATGCCTTAATGAACATATAAGGTCAACCGCACTATGCTATGCAGTGGCGTGTTGTGTATTTCCTCCTTCTGCTGCACCGTAGTGCATATTTTTAGGCACAGTGCTATAAAAAGGGAACGCATGCAGAAGGTTGCAAATTCGCAGGGCGCACATGATGATATATTGTTTTTCGTCTTTCGAAAAATTCTTTTTGATGATGCATTTCCGGACGTTCTTTTTTGCCATTATACGAAAAATATTTTTTAATGATTTTTTTCCGAATGTTTACTTAGCAGTTTGCTTTTACCCACATTTTATACTTTACGTTTTATTGTCCGATCAGTTCGTAATTTATTAAATATTATGTTACCA
>NW_023458555.1:95583821-95594738 GCF_013731165.1 Rhagoletis pomonella | reverse complement strand
GAGCCTTTGTATTTTTGGTTTGTGGCAGATTTAATAAAGCTGGATTGTCCCTGAAGATGCTAAAAATGTTTTAGCGAAACGTTGGGCCAGAAAGTGGAATAATGTAGTTTTATTCGCACTAAAAACATAGATCAGACTAGCCTGGTAACATAATATTTAATTTATACTTTACGTTTTTCAAATTAATTGGAGTTTTGTGCATCGATTTAGGGGAAAAATTAACTTTGAATTTCAATAACCCTTTCTGCGCTTAAAAATCAAAAACAACGATGATGACAAACACATAAACTTTCGAAGTGGTCCTCAAGCAACGGCGGGGTCAAATGGAATGGAATTTTTCAATTGGAGTTCTTCGAAATTTGCTGCTAGGATATGTGTTACAGCTTAGTAAAGTTTTGGTTTACTCCTACCGAAACCAAAGATTAGATGGTTTCGATATTCGATAATCCCAAACATCGATAGTATCGATACTATCGAAAATATCGACAGTATCGATAGTACTATCGATAGTTTTGATTAAAAAAGTCCAAAAATTAAACATAACAACTTTTACTGAAAATGAGATCAGAATTGCTCTAATATGTCGATATTTTTGTTAAGGAACAAAAGTTTATCAACGATTTTTGGCTTAAAGCAGCATATTTCTGTGCAATTTTATATCTATTTATCATTCATGACTTAATTTTTAATTGTTTATATTAACCTAAAAATCAAATTTTTCAGGTCGGATAGGAACTGTTGTTGGATGGGGCCGTACTTCAGAAGGAGGGGACCTGCCTTCAATCGTAAATCAAGTTAAAGTGCCTATTATGTCTATTTCCGAATGCCGGAATCAAAAATATAAAAGCAGTCGAATCACAGCTAGTATGTTATGTGCTGGTAGACCGAGTATGGACTCATGTCAAGGTGACAGCGGTGGTCCACTTTTACTTTCAAATGGAATTAAGTATTTTATTGTTGGTGTAGTTTCGTGGGGTGTCGGATGTGGAAGGGATGGATACCCAGGAGTTTACACACGAGTAAGCAAATTTGTACCATGGATAAAATCTAATTTACGTGATAGTTGTTTGTGCTCTTAAATTCATTTAAAAATTTTAAGGAATATACTATATTATAATTAATCAATATTTGCTGTAAAAAACTATTTCTTGTAAAAATAAATAAAAAATAAATTTTAAAGTATGTACGTAGATACAAAAATACATATGTACAACACTCATATACATATGTATATATGTATAAACATTGTACATTATACATATGTATGTGTGAATTAACATATTAACATACTTTTAGCAGTAATAGGCATAATAAGCTTTTACCATGTGCGCAAAGGTTTACAATTTTTAGACCTTAGATATTATTTTTAAAAGCCTGGAGTGTCAAAAACTCCGGGAAAGCACGCTTATGTTGCGGTGACAAAACAACCTCACGAGTATAAGGGCATTCAGAAAACAGGAACGACAAATTTGATGTGTTTGTTATTATTACTGTGGCGTTATGATATTTATTCGAATAAGGTTTTTAAACTTTATACCACCAAAGTTTTTTAGGAAAAATGGAAAAAGCAAACAAAGTCTAAGCGGCAGAAGTTATATATTATTTTTCGGAGATAACCAAATCTCCTCATCAGACTTCTTTCTCTAGACTTCAACATCGCATAATCGATGTGGAGAGCCAGGAACGTTAACCGCTGAGGTAAGCCATATGTAATAATTCTAGGGCCGTTTTCTCGACTGTCAAATTTAACTTCTTTTTTAACACATAGACTGCTTTAACGCCCGCATGTTATATGTATATGATCGATAGCGCAGTCCATCTGCTGATAGTGAAGTGACCTACGCTTAGCGCATATGGCTCATATTGCCGTGTCAGCGTATTCTTCGTGTATGCTAGGGATGCATAGCAGAGGTGCACGCAGTCGACGTCGCGGGAAGTGCGAACTCGCGAAAGGGCTAGGCGAGAAAAATTAGTTGTATATATTACTACACTACACACTTATTTTCGAGTAAAAAAGCCTGCAAAAAGTGGGACTAGGTAAAATACTACTTCAGGACCAAGTTACTAGTATGCAACCAGGTCATTTTGCACATACTTTAAAACTACGACCCAATGAACCACCTCAAATTTTTGCAGGGCAGAGAAACCCCATTTTTCCAAAACAAAAACGCCAAGTTTTTATTATCGTCTAATATTTTTTTGATTCAGTAAAAATACGAAAGAATTTAAACTCGTTTTTATTAATAAACTATTTTAAATAAATTTATAACAACCATATTTAATGTACCTATTCCTAACATTTATTCAGCAAATGAATTCCATCTTTATGTAGAATAATATTGTATAATGTATGCATGCATATGTACTTATGCAGTCGGTGTGGATAAATTAAAAAAAGGATCACTAAATAATGCACCAACATTTAATTCCAATTATTTTGGCTTTTTGATTTCACAAAGCACTAAATTTAGTGCAAAATGCCCGACGTTGGCAACAGTGAGCTAAGCACATCCAGGCTTACACAATGATGCCAGGCCAAGTATTAAGTAAATGCACTATGCATATTTTTCTTTTAAAGCAAAAGTTCTAATTGGCGAAAAGATCGATTTTTGGTTGCTACATAGAACACTGACAGGATTCACAAACTTATCATAGGACTTAATTAATATAATCACGATTCTTTGTACACGAATATATTTGTGTTCCTATGAACAGTAGCTTATGTCGGGAGGCTGGCTTTAGTTTAATGTACCATTCCTTATATACTTTAAACTACAAGGCATTTTTTCTTCTTCTTTTTTGGCGCTGTAACCGCCCAAGCGGTTTTGGCCGAGTTCAGCAAAGCACGCCAGTTGTTTCTCGTCTGTGCCAACTGACGCCAATTGGAAACGCCAAGTGAAGCCAAGTCCTTCTCCACCTGATCTTTCCATCGCAGTGGGGGCCTCCCTCTTCCTCTGCTACCACCAGCGGGTTCCGAGTTCAATACTTTCAGAGCTGGAGCGTCGGTGTCCATTCGAACGACATGACCAAGCCAGCGGAGCCGCTGTATTTTAATTCGCTGCACTATGTCCATATCGTTGTAAAGCTCATACAGCTCATCGCTCCATCGTCTGCGGTAGTCGCCGTCGCCAACGCGTAAAGGCCCGTAAGTCTTCCGCAAAATCTTTCTCTCAAACACTCCAAGAGCCGCCTCATCGGATGTTGTCAATGTCCAAGCTTCTGCGCCATATACCAGCATGGGCATGATGAGTGACTTATAGAGCGTGGTTTTCGTACGTTGAGAGAGGACGTTACTCCTGAATTGCCTACTCAGTCCAAAGTAGCACTTGTTGGCAAGAGTGATTCTGCGTTGGATTTAAATGCTGACATTATTATTGGTGTTAATGCTGGTTTCCAAGTAAACGATATTCTCTACTTTCTCGAAATTGTAACTGGGTGCCAAGGCGCGAATGTGCTGACTGTTTGATTGATGACAGGAGATACTTCGTCTTGTCCACGTTTACCAACATACCCATTGGCTTTGCTTCCCTATCCAACTTGGAAAAGGCAGAACAGACTTCGATGTTTTTGTTGCCGATGAAGAAGAAGCCACATGAAAGGGAGTCGCCCTGTCTGAAACCCCGTTTTGTGGCGAACGGCTCGGAGAGATCTTTCCCAATTCAGACGGAGCTGGTTGTATTGCTCAACGTCATTTTACACAGCCGTATGAGTTTTGAAGGGATGCCAAATTCAGACATAGCGGCGTATAGGCAACTCCTTTTAGTGCTGTCAAAAGCGGCTTTAAAATCGACAAATAGGTGGTGAGTGTCGATCCTTTTCTCACGGGTCTTCTCCAAGATTTGACGTATTGTGAATACCTGGTCTATGGTGTATTTGCCAGGTCTAAAGCCACACTGATAAGGCCCAATCAGTTCATTGACGGTGGGCTTCAGTCTTTCACACAATACGCTCGATAAGACCTTGTAATCTATGCCTAGAAGGCTGATCCCGCGGTAGTTGGTGCGAATGGCGGACTAGGCAGAGCACACTTAACTTCCAGTCGTCGGGCGTGCGTTTTTCTGACCATATTCTGCACAAGAGTTAATGCATGCACCTTATCAACTCCTCGCCGCCGTACTTGAGTAGCTCAGCTAGCAGGCTGTCAGCTCCAGCGGCTTTGTTGTTTTTCAGCCGCATTATTGATATACGCACCTCGTCATAGTCAGGCGGTGGAACGTCGACTCCGTCATCATCGACTGCAGGCTCGGGTTCTTCTTCTCCACAACCACCCGTGCTGCTACCATTTAGGAGGGCGGAAAAGTGTTCCCTCCATGAAATCTGACTACTTATTCGGCGGCGGTACTTAATGTGGTTCCACTGCTCGTATATGTCGGTTTTTTGAAGAGTGCTTTCTGCGAGCAGGTGTGAGAGTCGAGTAGCGCAAGCGCTGGTTATCTGTTGTGATTGCGGCTTTTCGACGTTAAGCTTTCCTTGCATATTTCCGCTCACATTTTTTGCTGCACAGAGGCGGGTGCATATCTTGGCTTCAACGAGATAGTGGTCCCAGGTCGATGTTTGGGCCTCGGAGTGTGCGTACGTCTATAACACTGAAAGCTTGCCTACCGTCTATCACAACATGATCGATTTGGTTTCTCGTTTTCCGATCCGGAGACAGCCACGTAACTTGATGGATCTTTTTATGCTTGAACCTAGTACTGCATACTACCATGTTTCGGGCCCCGGCGAAGTCGAACAGCCTCAATCCGTTGACGGACGTTTCGTCGTGGAGGCTGAATTTTCCGACGGTGGTTCCAAAGATCCCTTCCTTGCCCACCCTGGCATTGAAGTCGCCAAGCACGATTTTGATATCATGATGGGGGGCAGCGCTCGTATGTGCGTTCCAAGCGCTCATAGAAGAGATCCTTGGATGCCTCATCCTTCTCTTCCGTCGGGGTATGGGCGCAGATGAGCGAGATGTTGAAGTATCTCGCTTTGATGCGGATTGTGACTAGACGCGCGTCCACCGGGGTGAACGACAGTATTCGGCGACGAAGTCTCTCTCCAACCACAAATCCAACTCCGAATTTGCGCTCCTCTACATGGCAGCTGTAGTAGATGTCTCAAGGTCCCAGACGTTGCTTGCCTTGCCCCGTTCAACGCATTTCTTGGATGGCGGTGATGTCAGCTTTTGTCCTTACGAGGACATCAACCAGCCGGCAGAGGCACATTCCCCATTAAGGGTCCGGATATTCCAGGTGCATGCCCCTAAATCCTAGTCCTTTAAACGTTTGCCGAGGTCGTCATCATAAGGGGAGGTCTCATCCGAGGCTTTGCCTTGCTTCTTCACTGGAAGTGGTTTTTACGTGGCGGGTCCCAAGCCCAGCGCACTACCCATTTCTGGGACAGGGGTGGTTTCGCAACCAAATACACGTTTATATAGCGAGCCGCTTGCTCCAAGCAGACACCCGCTTGCAGCCGCACCTACTGGTGAACACTCGCTGCAGACTTCAGTAAGCCCTTAAACCAAATAAGTCGGAGTGGCCCCACCGAAGCTCCCTCTCTTTCTGCCGTGACCCAAGGCTCCACTCGGATTGGTTACCGCATCTCGCACATGGGTTGCTCACATTGGCCAGAGTGCGCGAACGAGGACGCAAGAGTCGGGATTGAGTATAGCCATGCAATTGTTACTGCATACCCAGCGCAACGACTATACCCCATTGCACTCCAAGGAATTTTTTAACGAGACTTAATAACAATATTGACTTTCTAGCATCGAAACTGCTTCTTTCTCGTTTATTTGCCAACAGTTCTTCAATAGCTGTGCACCAGTGAGTCATTCGCAATCGAATGCTGCGAATGGTTCATTATACTAAAGCCATCCTTCCGACGTAAGCTCCTATTCTGTACGTACACAGATATGGATACTTTCCAATAGGCTTGCAAAATGCCCAATACCTAAATCCCTCATATGAGTTATTATCGGTAAAAGTTTGGGTACGCTCACTTCTGGCATCACTGCACAAATACCTTGTACATACAGCATTTCCATTAAGACGATTTTATCGTCATTTTGACGATTTTTCGGTCAAATGACGATTTGACGGGTTTCTCCTCAAAATGACGATTTTTTTCAAAGCTTAATTATAACTAAATCTAAATACATATCGTCGTTTAAAGTACAAAACCGCGTATCAAAAAAATGCAAAACAGCGTATCAAGATAATGCAAAACCGTGTATGTGAGTTTGCATAAATTATTTTTTAGAGAGTAAAAACACTTATATTTTTTATAAAGCAAACGCATTTCTGGCTAGTATACTTCAGGACGAATGGATAGGGATTGAGCCAAGATCTTGTGCGAGCAAATACAATTTTTTGCAGTACTTGTTAGTTACGCGGGTTTTGTTAATTTAAACGACGATATAAATTGTTTAATTAGTTAATTATTCCCAATGGTTTTTACCCTCCATTGCCGCCCGCGCAGTCCGCATGAAGTTCGGAACCTTTTTTTTTGCCGAGTCTTAGAAACAGGAGGTAGCTAAGTGTCGAGATCTAAAACTATTCAGCTACAGAATCAAATTCATCACCTGATATTCAGTTATTGAGAGTGGAAATGATAGTTTTCTTTATAGAAAAAATCGAGTCCGATATGTTAAACGTGCTTGAATGAGAGCTAAAATCTTGACATAAACCTCGGAGTGATTCGCTTAGTTCAAAATTAGTTTTGCATGGCTTCAAAAAATAGAGGTCGAAAGTGTCTTGACACTCGAGAGGGAACATTAAAATTTGCCTTAGCCAGAAGGGTCCGGCTATTAGTCAAGCCTGTCATTAATTTTACGATAAATATTATACCTAGCATTTCTCTACGGCTTGCGAGTGTAGGCACATTTATGAGGTTTAGACGACTAGTGTAAGGGGGGAGTTTGTAGTCTGAATCCCAGTTAAAATCACGCAATGCAAAAAGCAATAATTGTTTTTGAGTTGACTCAATCCTATCTGAATGTACTTGGTGCCGGGGATTCCAAACAATAGATCCGTATTCTAGTATAGGTCTAACTAAAGTGATAAAAAGAGCTTTTGTATCATTAGGATCTTTGAACTCCTTTGACCATTGCTTTACAAATGAAAAAACTCCATTGGCTTTTTTGACTGTTGTAGTATGCGACGAGGCACTCTGTAATGACAATATCTGAAGCAACCCTAAAAGGAAACAGGACGTTTGACAGGTTCGCACGTGCATTAGACGAGACTAGGCGACCAAAGAATAAAAAGCGCAATTTTCACACTGCATATTTCTCGTGTTATATTATATTTAATCTTCAGTTGAAAACGTAACATTTTGGCAACGAGAGTAAAATACGGCGTTGAATGACGCACAATCTTTCGTTAAAGTTGAACCGTTCCAACCAACCATGGCATGGAATAACTATAAAGAACGAATGGACTGTTACTTCAAAGCCAATGGAATAGCTAACGATACGTCGATGAGGGCGATTTTCTTGTCATGCATCGTTCCGTTCCCTATTGACGCCGTTGACACCAAAAGACGCTTCGTTTCATGAAATCGTTGAAAAACTGGACAAACTATTTCATCCAAAACCAAATTAGATTATGCAGCGGTTGGTGTTCCATAAGCGGCACCAGAATAGTGGGGCGACAATAGCTATATTCGTAAAAGACTTGCGTAAACTGCCGGAACATTGTGGCTTCATGGAACTCGATAATATGTTGCGGGATCAAATTGTATGCGGAGTGGCAGATGAAGCGCTGCAAAACGTCTTTTTAGCGAACCAAGATTAGACTTTAAACGGGCGTATGAAATGAAATGAAAAAGAAATCGCCCATGAAGCGCCTTAACGCAGTGTAAGGGACGTGTGCGGCAATGGTAATGACGATTTGGCGGTGTCAATGAAGAAGAAACCAGGAAAGTAGAAAATTTTCAGTCTTTCCGTTGTGAGGGCAAACATTTTGTAAACAAGTGTCATTCTAAAGATAAGAAATGCGAATTTTGTCAGATAAAAGAAAACTCTCTGAAAGCGTTTTTCAAAAAGAGAGCACATGACCGCCCGAAACTGGCAGTCCACGCATTAGATGGAGAGACGGAGGATACAGGGCCAGCGGCAGGAGAAAATAATTACATTTATGAACTCAATACAGTTCAAGCCACGTCCACAAAAAAGATTTTAACGGGGATGTACCTCAACGGTGTGTTAGACTCATTTGAAGTAGACTCCGGTGCGGCGTTTACGGTTATGTCGGAGACAACGTGGAACCACATAAACCTGGGTAATCGCGACCTCAGGCCATCCAACATCATGCTGCAGACGTGGTCGAAGGAAAAACTCAATGTTTTGGGATCAGCTCGGGTAAATGTCGAATACAATAAGCAAAAGTACGTATTATCCCTTTTGGTCATTGCAGGTGGCGGCAGGTGTTTGCTGGGTAGAGAAGGGAACGGTGTCGATGGCGGCTGGGAGCAGTTTACAGGCATTTCTGCGTCTCAAGAGTCGTGCCCCTTTTCTTCATGTGGCAACAACGGCTCAGTAGGGGCTACCACGCGGCGTTTAATTTGGTCGACATGTCGTCGCCCGATTCGCTTATTAGTAGATTGTTCTATATACGATAATGGTCCAGTGACTTCTTTAACTTTCCTGCTAGCCGCAACGGGCCCACAGCGTAATTAGGGAAATACATGGGATATCCATCATCGAACAGTCTTACCGGACAAGAGGCTACATACGGGAGCGGTTCCAACTTGTGATCATCAGGGTGCAGCAGATCCAGCAACGTTCGAATTCGACGTCCGAGATTGGTTTGATGCGTTAGGGATTACGGTGCACGGAGTATTGACAGTAGATGTTCCAACGGTTTTCACCATGTTAGAGAAGAAATATAACTCAGTGTTTACCGAACATTTGGGTGCGCATAAAGGCCCTGCCATATCGTTTTAAATCGTACCAGGAGCTCAGCCGATTTTCCGTAAATACAGGACGTGTCCTATTGCTTGGAAATCAGCCGTAGAAAAAGAAATTGAAAAGTTAGTGGCGCAGAAAGTGTTGGAGCCAACTCTTTTTTCACACTGGGCAACGCCAATTGTACCGGTCATTAAAAAAGATGGTACTATGAGGATTTGTGGGGACAATCGCAGTACTGTAAACGCCGTGATTAAGCCAATAACATATCCTTTACCACTTTTTTCTGAGGTAAAGGCGGAAATCTCTGGCGAGAAATTGCTTACGAAATTGGACCTGCAGCAGGCCTACCAGCAGCTAGTCTTAGATGACTTTGCGGCAGAATTGTTGACACTTAACACGCACTTGGGATTGTTTAAAGTTCGGCGTTTACCATTTGGTATATCAGCAGCACCAGGACTTTTCCAAAAATACATGGATAATCTCCTAGCCGGAGTGAAAGGTGTCAAGGCATACCTCGACGATATTATTATTTCCGGAAAAGATGAGAATGAATATTTTCGTAGTTTAGAGGCAGTACTCGAGAAGCTAGAAGAAGCGAATTTAACTGCAAATAAGTCAAAATGCTCATTTTCTCAACTAAAAATTTCTTTGCTGGGATATAATATTAGCCATAAAGGAATTTCGCCAAATGAAGAAAAGGTAAGAGCAACAAAACAAGCACCGACGCCCAAAAATAAGGAAATGTTGCAATCCTTTTTGGGTCTCCTGAATTTTTATAACGTCTTCCTACCTAAGAAATCGAGCCTGGCAGAAAATCTTCACCGCCTATTGGATAAGGACGCTAAATGGTCTTGGACTAAGGAGCACCAATGAAATTTCGAAAAACTAAAGGCGCTTATAAATTCGGATTCCCTATTAGTACATTATGACGTAACGAAACCGTTAGTTCTGTCATGTGATGTTTCACCCTATGGTTTAGGGGCGATTTTAGCCCATCGTTCGGAAGGAATGGAACGACAGATCGCCTTCGCTTCGCGGACTCTGGGAGTGCTTGAGCGAAACTACGTGCAGATAGACATAGAAGCCCTGTCCATAATAAATGGGGTAAAACATTTCCACCAGTATATCATGGGCAAGGAGGTTATTATCGTTACGGACCATAAGCCATTATTGCGCATTTTCAACAGAAAGAAACAAATTCCACAAATGCTTTCACCCCGAATGCTACGTTGGTGTCTGTTGTTGGCTGCATATGACTATCAGTTGGAGTACAGGCCAGGGCAGAAGCACGCCAACGCTGACTTCCTTAGCCGGTTACCGTTGAGTGCAAACATAGACGATGACATGACAGGTCCTGCTGATGTGCTCATGTTGGAATTGCGGAATAATACACCAGTAAAAGCGGAACAAATCGCTGAAGCAACTTCAGGGGATCCAATAATGTCACGAGTTTTGCGATGGCTACTGCACGGTTGGCCACAAGAAGGAGACATATCTGAAGCCATACGTCCTTTTATTCGTAGACGGTCCGAGCTATCAACCCATAAGGGATGTTTGTTGTTGGGTAGTAGAGTGATCATACCCCCTAAATATCGAAATCAGATATTAGAACAGTTGCATGGACATCATCCAGTAATCTCTGCGATGAAAGCCTACGCTAAAAGTTGCGCGTGGTAACCCCTACTGAGCCGTTGTTACCACATGAAGGAAAGGGGCACGACTCTCGAGACGCAGACATCCCTGAGAACTGCTCGCAGCCGCCATCGACACCGTTACCATCTCTACCCAGCAAACACCTGCATTATTAATGCGACGTCGAATTCGAACGTTGCTGGATCAGCTGCACCCTGATGATCACAAGTTGGAACAGCGCCCATATGTAGCCTTGGGCCGGGTTAGACTGTTCGATGTTGGAGATCCCGTTTATTTCCGTAATTACGCTGCGGGCCCGTTGTGGCTAGCAGGAAAAGTTATAACTAGAAGTCACTAGACCAGTGTCGTATATACTACAATCTACTGATAAG
>NW_023458555.1:95547819-95583811 GCF_013731165.1 Rhagoletis pomonella | reverse complement strand
AATGTTCCATGAAATGTGTGGCAGATTAAAATCACCCAAAACAATCATAGAATCGGAAGGCGTCAGCATTGCATTTACGGACTCAAATAAAGAGACCAGCTATGTATATACTGATGTGCCAGAATTAGGAGGGATGTAGCAAAGAGTTAAATAAACATAACTCTTACCAGCCTGTACACGTATAGATTTAAATTCGGTATATTCAATGAGAGGAACACTAACCTCCTCGGATGGGTCGACGAATGCACCGAAAAAAGAACACCACCGCCGATTTTGCCCTCGCGGTCGCTCCTGTATATTTGATATTCATTTGGAAGAATTTCGGAATTAAAAATATGAGGTTTGAGCCAGGTTGCGGTCTAGGAAATAATATTATAATTGCAGTCAAAACCTTTTAAATATAAGTCAGTTAATTTGGTATTCAAACCTCTAACGTTTTGATGGTAAATACTTAAATTAGACTTGCGAGTTAGGTTTTTGAATCATAATTGAGATTAGAAATTTTAGCTACGTTGTTGCATAATACTTTTTTAAGGTTTTTACTCAAACTCGCGAACAAACGCCCAGGTCGGCCAAAATGAATTATTTAGTAGTGAATTAAAATCTACACAGCTACATCAATTTTAAAAGATGAAATATCGCGATCGTATTTAAAATTAAATTTACGAATAAATACTTCTTTAGTTTTATTCTTAGTCGATATGAAGGACTTTATCAAACCTATAGACAAAGATTGATCTTCTCGGAGGAATTACAACCAACCTCTTTGTAGTGACTTCAGATATATAGGATTCCCAGTTATTCGGAGGATCAATGTTAGATAGGGCAGCTTTAGATGTCGATGGTAACACTGTTAGATCAACAGTTTGATTGTCGTTATTAATTTTTGACGTAGACCTAGTGGATACGGCTTTAGATAGCGGAAGCTCCAATGCCTGAGGGCATGGAGAAGTAAGATTGATTATATCTAAGGGATGAGATGGAGGATTATACAGTGTAGATTCAGTGAATTTCTTTTTAGGTGGATTAATACCACGCTTACGCTTATTTTCTCGACTTTCCTCGGAGTTTGGAGGGTTGCAGAAGCATGTGAAAGACTTAAAAATTTGCAGATTTCAGAAAAACTATTTCTGGACTATCTAAAGAATTTAAATAGATCGACTTCGGTTGATTGGCATTTTTGACAAGACCAACGAAGACCCGTTTCCTCATTAATAGCGTCTAGCACCCTACCGCTTAAACCAGCACATTTTATATGGGCAATCCCATCGCAAAGTATGACACATAGGCGTCGCTCTTAACATGACAATTGGCGTAAATACACGACATATTTGAAATGATATCTATGAATATGTTTGTAGGTTTATATATAATATTTGAAGCAAAAAGGCAAACAGTTTTAAAATCGATGTAGCAAAAAAATCAGCTGATAATTATTACACTGTATTTTGACACTTAATAAACACAGCTGTGACAAGGATGAAATAGCAGAAATGATAAACAGAGCAAAATAAATATGCACAAACAATCACAACTGTAATTATGGATAAACAGAATCAATTTACAACAACAATAGAATTATATGAAAGAAAAGACTCGGCGCACACAATTAATAATGTTAAATTAAATTTATCAAATTCACTTGAAATTTTGATATTTTACTTAACTTTAAATTGTGCACCAAACGTTTCTTGATACTTTTCACTTTAAAGCGCTGTATGCAGCTCTCAAGAAAACGGTCAAGAAAAAATTGCCATTATTTCGTGTGTCCAAGGAATTTTGACATTTTTGATACCTCACAGCCTGTTGCCTCACTCTTTCCTCAAGAAATAATGGAACGGGCATATACTTCTGTTGCAAACCTGGGCTGCCTTGTGCTCTTTTTTCACAAAAAACTTTAGAAAACCGTAGTAGAAAGCGTAGTAAATTCCTTTAGAACTGCGTACTGCCTTAAGGAAATTTGACTCAAGAAAATTTCTTAGCCATTTCTTGTACGTAATTTTATATGGAGATTTTGCTTTTCTTGAGAGCTACATACAGGCCTTAATCAATGTTAAATCTCTTGCAAAATAAGATATTAAATGAGAGCACAAACAAACACAACTTCACAGCTTTGACGCTTGCTTTACTTAGATAGTATTGGGAAATGAGGAATTACACTGCCCTAACTAAAGACAGAAAGCCTGATTATGGCAACTTAACTTAACGGAACTTAGAAAATCAAAATGAAACCGAGGCCGACTTGGCATTGAGTTAAGTTAAATTCGGGTGTTCAATAGTAGGCAGTAGGGATGTTAATCCCGGGATCCCGGCCTTTTTTAAGTCCCAAAAATCTAGGGAATTTTTATTTATTTATTTATTTAATCACACACGACAACCAATAGTTATATTTACAGTGTATGATATCTTACAACCTAAAGTTACATGTAATTACACATCTATATAAAATAAAAATTAAAACAAAATAAAATATTAAAAATAAAAAGTAGAGGTAAAATTTATATGAAATGAAAAGAGAAGAAGATGGAGAGGAAGGAGACATGAAGAGATTTCAAAACGCTTAGAATTCATTTGGCAAAAAGACGCATTAGTTCGTTCTTAAAATGATTCGTGTTTTTTTTTAATCTAATCGCTGCGAGCAGGGTATTCCAAAGACGGATTGAGAAAATAAAAAACTGACGTTCAGATACTAAGCACGTAAATCTAGTATTGCATATAGCAAGAAATCGGGAAGGTTTGGTGAATTGTGATCGTTCCTTCAAATAATCGGGATCCTGTGTGACTATGATTTTATGTAGTAATGTCAAGCATCTGAGTTTCAGTAGATCGTCGAACGGAATAGAAAATATCCTTAAGGAAAAAGTAGAAATATGTTCATAACGACCAATGCAGTAAATATACCGAGCAATGTTGTTGTGCAGGATATTAAGTTTTCTATTGCATACACTGTCACAACTAGCATACAATTCACAGCCGTATAGTAGTGTCGGTAGTAGGTAAGTTTTAGCTAGGAGCAGTCGAATCTTCACTGGTGTGAAGTACTGAATACTCCATAAGGATCGTAACATGCCATAAACTTTACCGATTGCATTAAAACTGTGGTTCTTCCATGTCAGCGTTCCATTAAAAATTAAACCCAAATTCTTAGCAGTTTCCACAAATTTTATCATACAATTGTTCATTTTTACATTATTGCAATGATCAAGGTTGAGTTTTTTTTTATATATAGAAATGCATTGAGACTTATTGGGATTTAGGACCAGGCCATTGTCACAGGCCCACATATTAATTGCATCTAGATCACTGTTTAAGTTTTCTATGCATGCATTGATGGAGTCCAAAGGACAACCTAGATACAACTGTACGTCATCTGCATATAGATGAATATTGCAATATTTTATCACATTTTGAAGGTCATTTACATATAACACGAATAATAGTGGACCCAGAATTGATCCTTGTGGAACGCCTTTAGTGATAGGCAGGGTTCTCGATATGGATTCTTTTACAATTACCGCTTGCGAACGGCCAAGAAGGTATGTTTTGACTAACCTTGATGCCGATGGTGAAAAATTAAACAAATTGTCAAGTTTTAAACATAAAAGGGCATGATCCACGGAATCAAAAGCCTTGGAGTGATCAAGGAGGGTCAGAAAAGTTACGTGTTTATTGTCGATATTAACTCTAATATCATCTGCGACTTTTAGTAGTGCTGTGACACAGCTTCTGTTTTTCCGAAAACCAGATTGGTATTGACTCACCAGTGAATTACCATTAATGAAATAATTAATCTGAGTATGTATGATACGTTCTAGGACCTTTGATAAGAAATGTAGAATCGCAATTGGCCTATAGTCGCCATTAGATTTCTTTCACAATTATCGACACACTTAAAACAGAAACCAGGCGTAACAACATTAATTTTATCACTGTAACGATCATGACATATATTTCTATTACAAGCAGACAACTCAACAAATTTTCCATTCAACTCATTTACATCTAAGGGTTCGTGGGTAAAATTCTTTTTTGTTACCAATACCAATTTCGCGAATACGTTTCCATGTTTGGTTTGATCCTATGGCTGTGCTAAATTGCCGTTCATAATACGCATATTTTCGCATTTTAATGGCTTTTGTAACTTCCCTTCTCCGCTTTTTGTATTCGCTGTAGGTCTCGTCCAACTTGCACTGCTTCCATTTTAAGTATGCCTTATTTCGCTTCACAATTAGGTCTTTTATATGGTGGTTGAACCATGGACGGCTCTTGACATAGTTTGGTTTCGTTACAAGGGGCACAAATTGTTCAAAAAGTATACTAATTTTAGACTGGAGAAATTGTATTTGTTCATTTGCTGATATCATGGCATAAATTGACCCCCAATCTACTGCGTCAACGGCTTTCTCTAACTGGTGATAATCAATATGTATAAAGTCACGATATGTGTAGGCGAGCGAATTACAAGTGAAATGGAAGTCATAACTTAGAAATATTACATCGGGCTTGGAAAAGTTGGGCACAGATAGTTGGTCATACAGAAGTACTTTTGTCCTTGAATCTACAAAAAATACATCGAGAAGCGTACAACTGGTCCGAGTGAAGTGTGTAGGTGTCGTATAGTTGACAGGCAGAAGGCCGAGATTTTCCATAGCAAGTGAAAATTTACTGTCGGTCCGCAGGTCGCTGTTGAAATCACCAGTCAAAACAATATCATTGTAGCCAAGTATAATATTTTCGATAAACTCGACAAATTGAAAATAATTTATATGTCTATTGGGTCTGTAAAAACAACCAATGAGCATTTTATTTAGTCTAGATGCTACTTCAACGAAAATATATTCAATAGAATCGGAAGCTATTGATACACATTTAAGTTTACATGAGATACACGTTTTTACATATATGGCAACACCACCACCATGCCCAAGCCTATCTGAGCGATAAACAAAGCATCACTTTGACACGCAGAGAACCAAGTCTCCGACACACACACAACATCTACATTCGAACTTTCAAAAATATACCTAAATTCATCAATTTTTGCTGCACTTTAAGAGTATATAGTTGCTTAATATTAATATAAATGTAGAATATATAAACTGAAAAGAAGAGAGAACTAACGCAATAGAAATAGAATGAACATACAATAGTCACTTGTTGAGTTGAATTAGTTTCTCGATATCTTCTTTGCAAAACACCTTAACTGCAGTTTCCCTAGTCCGCACTCGAACAAATACTTTTCCCCTCATTGAGAAGGCAGATGTTAAGCGCTTCTGCCTTTTTAACTGCGTGGCGAACTGCATAGTCTCACGAGCAGATTTGGTGAGACACTCGTTTAAAAATACTCTCTCCTCTGATACACTACCAATGTCACGAAGTTGCAGACCTCTTTTGTTAGTTTTGTAAAAGCTGACCGCAGCTTTTAATAACAAAGCGCGGTCATGAGAAGAAGCGAGCTTAGCTATGAGTGGTGCAGTTTTTGCGCTATTAGTGCGCACACGGAAGGCCGCTCGCACAAAGACAGCATCGACATTTAGTGCTTTGCAGACTTTCTTTACGATTTCGACAGTGTTTTCATCTTTTTCACGCGGAATCCCATTTAGAATGACGTCCGCTGCAACGCTACCATTCTCTTGTTCAGCGAGTTCCTCCTTTAATCGCTGCATATCATTACGCAAAAGCATAATTTGTGCACAATCATGCTCAGCCTTATTATTCTGACCTCGAAACTGCTCATACTCAGCTTCACATTGGCCAGATCAGCAGTTATCTCACCTATCCTCTGCATTACCCGCTCCTCCACCTCCTTCATACGAGTGGTTATCTGTTCCACTATACTCTCGATTTTGTTTTCCAAACGTGAAAGCCATGCAGGCGATGGCGGGCTTTCGGCTTTACAGTTTCAGTTGGGGTGTTGATTTGTGCGGTGAGGTACCTACCAGGCGAGCAGATTTAGTGCGCGTCGACATGTTGAGCAGTTAATATCCAATTGAAGTTCACAGCAACAGCAACGGAAAGAGTGTAGGAAAGATGACAGCAAGTGTAGCGGCAAAAATAGGAGCGAAAGCAGAGACAGAATCAGCGATTGTGTAGAGAAAGCAGCGATGTCTGTAGAAGTGGTGGACAGATAACTCAGCACCAGAATATGAATACACCAGCTTTTGGCAAGGAATACTTCAACTATGCAAGATGCTATATTTTGCAAAAGTAATTACCACCAAAGTTGAGTTTTTTTTTGTTTTTATTTTTTTTTAATCGCCGTAATAGTACTTTTAAACGATTATTTCACGGAGCGCGTAAGAGCACGTCTGTTCGCTGCGACTACGTTCAATATTAGCCAAGAATACCGGGATTTTCGGGATTTGTAATTTGCAATGGCGGCAATAATAGAAATAACTTATGTTGACCAGTTTCTACTATATTTCTCTTGTTTATTTAAATTCAATATTTTTCGTCTCTTCTCTTCTTATTTCTTTTTAGTTTTTAGGTCATTATATATACACATAACAAGGTGCGACAGGCAGTTTTACAATATATTCGCGGAGCCATGGGCCAAATATATGCAGTAAAATTGCGTTTTAGTTTTTCTCTCTGGCGTCAGAGTCTTTTAAAAGGACTTTGAAAATTGAATTATATGAGAAATTAGAAAATGATTTAAAAAATTCAGTGCAATGTTCTTAGAAAAATAGTTTGCGTATCAAACGAAAGAGATAATTCTGTAGAGAAAAAACAAATTAAATTTTTTGGTGCATAAAGTATTGAAAATGTCTTCTTCTGTATTAGCTTCAAAAAATAAAATTGTTTAAAAGGACATTTTCAATACCTATTCGTCCTTGTGAACCCCAAAAATTTTATTTTTCTTTAAATCCTTTCTCTTTCATTTGGTGCTCAGTTTTATTCTACATTGCACTGATTGTTTTGAATAATTTTTGGAATATATCATATCTTTGAAATTATAGAGTTCTAATAAAAAAAATCTAAAACTACTATACATGGCCCATAGTGTCGTTAGTATTTATATCGATTGCTTGGTGTTTTGAATTTTTTTGTTTCAACCTGCTTCAAACTTGTTTATGACAATTTTTATAAAAATTCTATGTACGCAATTTTATAGCCCATTAAATTACAGGAGGATAATGTGCAAGATTCAAGTGACTGAAAATAACGCTGATTTTTTATATATTTTTTGCTGGCGGTGTCACGCATTTTCCTCCATACAAAGTATGTTCGACAATTCCTTTATCAAATAACAACGGTATCTGGTAACTGCTAGAAA
The DNA here is from genome assembly GCF_013731165.1 of Rhagoletis pomonella. Classification (NCBI taxonomy): domain Eukaryota; kingdom Metazoa; phylum Arthropoda; class Insecta; order Diptera; family Tephritidae; genus Rhagoletis; species Rhagoletis pomonella. The sequence continues at coordinate 95,576,535 of NW_023458555.1, read as the reverse complement.
CTTGTATTTTATCCTTCAATAATTTAATAGGTTATAAAACTGCATACCTAAAACTTTTCAAAAAATGCTGAGTAAAAATTTTAATTTTTGGTTATTTTTTTGCATTTTTATAATTTTTGTACAAATTTTGAAATGCGCATTTAAATGCAGTTAATTATATGCAAAATGAGGCAGACTTTTATAAAAAATTTCAATCTTATATATAAAAATAAGTGCACGTTTTTGGTGTGACCTCATAACTTGAGAATGGCTTCACCGAATTCAACCAAATTTATGTGGCATATTCGATCTATCATGCAGATGGTTTATGCGAAGTTTTCCGGAATTCGGAAAACGGGGCGTGGCACCACCCATACTAACTAAAATATAAAAATAACTTAACGTTTTTGGTGTGATCATATAACTTGAGAACGGCTTCACCGAATTCAACCAAATTTATGCGGCATATTCAGGCTATCATACAGATGGTTTATGTGAAGTTTGCTTGAATTCGGAAAAGGGGGAGTGGCGCCTATATTTTATATAACAAAAATTAGGGAGTTAGCTTATATCTTGAGAACGGGCTGCACCGAATTCAACCAAATTTATATAGCATATGCGGGCCATCATGCAGATATTTTATATGGAGTTTGCCCAAAATTTGGAAAAGGGGGTGCCACATGTATGTTATTTATAAAAATAAGTACATGTTTTGGTGTGAGCTTATAACTTGAGAACGCCTTCACCGAATTCAACCAAATTTATACGGCATATTCAGGCTGTCATGCAAATGGTTTATGTTAAGTTTGCCCGAATTCGTAAAAGGGGGTGTGGCACCTCCCATATTAACTAAAATTTTTATGTTGTATATCTCTTGAAATATTTGTGGTAGAGTACTGGAAATTGGTATAGAGGTATATCAAATAAGTCCATACCCATGGAGAAAAATGGGCGGTATTGGAAAAGAGGGCGTGGCAATTCCCATCTTATATATAAAAGATAAGTGCAAGATTTCAACCAAATTTATATGGCATAGTCGGGCTATTATGCAGATGGTTTGTGTTGTTTCCTCGAATTCGGAAAAGGGGGTGTGGCACCACCCATACTAACAAAAATTTTCATCTGGTATATCTCTTGAAATATTTGTGGTAGATTACTGGAATTAGTAGCGTGGCTATACAGGGCCTGTTCAAGAGTTGACATTCCAAATTGTTTATTTATTCATTTAGAACCAAAAATTTTGAAATAAAACAAATGATAAATTTTCATATAGAAAAATTCCAGGATTTTTCATTCATTTTTCAATTATTTCAATATTTGGTGTAGAGAAGCACACCGGGGTACCGCTAGTATTAAATAAACTAAAGAAATATAGACTAAACTGGCGAAGTAAGGCGTTTCATTTATTTCTGCCACTAGTATTATGAACTTCTTTCAACCACACAAAAGATTTGTTGACTTACGTTTTTCTTACACCGAGCTTTTTTGGACAAACCTTAAGTTACTTTATCAGATACGTGCACGCTTAAGTATTGTTAAATGAGTATAAATTTAATTACTATCATTTGTTTTGTTGCTTTTGAAATATTTTTCAATTTAAGTAGAAAAGTAGGTTCAAACCCATTTATTTATTATTTATTATAGGGTAGAACAGCTTCCCAAACAATATTGATGCAATTTTTTAAGGTTGTTGAAAATAGTGAATATCTAAATCCCGGGATACCGTGATTGTATACAAGAGATCGCGAAAATCCGGGGATCACAAAAATTTAAAAAATTAACATCCCTAATAGGCAACATCCATTTAAGAGAATTTTTAAGTGAGAGCCTGTAAGTTACGTTAAGTTGCCATAGTCAGATAAAGAGACGTAACCGGCCGTCTCCACATGCTTGAAAATCTGGCTTGCGTAATGGCGCATGCTTCACATGTAGACCACAAAAGGTACGAAGCATAATTTTTCTCGCATACCGAGCGGTTTGCGAGCTCTCGCTTGCTTTTAACTTTCATTTTTGTTGTTTGACAGCAAACTTGTTTAAATGTGGTCGGAATGTCAAAACGGCTGGTATAAACAGCGAAGTGGCATGTGAGACCTCACTAAAGAGCTACATTTTACTTGTTTATTTTGTAGGTCCAGAAAGTTGTTATTTTTATTTGTTAAGCTCGAGGCCCAAGTTAAAAAACTATAAATTTGAAGTTCGTGGTTAAATGATTTTGGCGACTGGATCGTAAAGAGAGTAAATTAGTGAAAAGAAGAAGAAGAAAAACTGGTTTGCAAAATATGTATGTCGATTTTAAAGGTAAGCTCTGGAAAGTCTGACCTTATGAATCACAAGTTGACAACGAGGAATAATAAAAGAGCTAGTTGCCCTGCTCTGAATCAGTTTTAATTTGAAATTGTATGCGAATTGCTTCGAAAATATAAATTTTCGTTATAATCTGCAGCAGTAGCCAGAGTGAAGTAAGGCTATTGTGGTCCGAGTTTCCCGAGGAAGACGAAGCTCCGTCCCATCTACGTCAGGTTGTGTGCACAGAATGGCATTCACAGGTCTGGAGCTTACGTAACTTGAGACTGACTCCCTGTGAATGTGTTTACGAACCTCTAGACTATGTCCGTCAGTTCGTAAAGATGCCTTCTGACCTGTCTTGGCGAGGGCTCCCCTGCAAGCAGGTGTCCCTTTTTATGTGTCCACGTCTGGGGCTCCCTATTAATAATTCCTTGCAGAGCATTGTGTTGTGCTCCCTTATGGGGATAATTTTCGCCTCGTCATGTAGGTGGTATTCTGGAGACATCAGAAGGCATCCGGTTGATGTCCGAAGTGCTGTGTTCTGAGCTGTTTGCAGCTTCATCCAAAGCGTCTTGCTCGTCACCGGCGACCACACTAGTGCTGCGTTATTTAGAACCGGCAGGCCAGTTCCTTTGTCTTTGCGGTTGTGTGCGCAGAGAAGGAGAGGAGACTGTTGAAAGTTATTCCGACTAATTTTGGGTGAATAGGCCACGTGTCATCTGAGTGTTTATGGCGCTAAGTGCTGTTGTTGTGCTGTGCACTTCCATTCTGATGCATCGCTGGGGTCAGATCGTTCGCAAAATACGGGAGTAGCAAGGCCCCTAGTGTCTTTGCCACCGAGGAAAGGAATGTTGTCGGACGAAAAGACTCTCCTTTGTTGGGTGGTTCCCCGGTTTGAGCAGTGGGACCACTCTCCCCATCTTGCAGACGTCTGGAATAACCAGAGTGGCCATTGGCAGGTTGAGAACCTTGGCTAAATAGTCTACTCCCGCGGGACCCAATTTTTTCAGCATAAACATGCATATTCCGTCGGGTCTCATGGCTTTAGAGGCTTTCGCCTCCCAGGTGGCTACTTGAACTTCACCGCAAGTGAAAAAAAGAGGTGGACTTGTTGTTGGCAGTTTGTGCAGCCTTCTAGTCACTCGACGCTTGGCTTTGTCCACCCGAGGATACAGTATAAATTGCCGGCTAAAATAGCTCGTGAATCGCTGATACAGTATAAATCGTGATACAGTATAAATTGCCGGCTAAAATAGCTCGTGAATCGCTCGATCCGACGAAGCACGGTCGCCGAAAGATATTTCGACTCTTTCGTCGCGCTTTGTCGGATTGTACAGTGACCTCATGGTTAACCAAAGCTTACTCGCACCAGAGGTGAAGGTGCAAGTCTTCAGATGCTCTTCCCAATTCTCCGTACGTTCACAAGCTGCCGAATCTCCGTGTTGAGATGCCTGATACGGGGATTTCCGCGATCGGCCTAAGGTTGTCACGCTCATGTGCGGCAGCTGCAGTGACAACCTTGCGGAACTTACTTTCCCCTAGGTGAACGTCGGTTGTTGTGGGGAGTGCAGCGAAGGTGCTTTCTGTGAATTCCGCGAAGCCTTTCCAATCAGCTTTGATAAAGTTGACATAAGCCCGGTTTTCCGCGGAAGCAAAGTCGGCAGGTTTATCGATCGAGATGACTATGGGCAGAGAGTCTGATGCCAAGGTCAGGATAGGTTTTTATGATATCAGACCAGCGCCAGTTATGTCTGGTGAGCTGCAGCAGCTGCCCATAGTCCTGGTGGGTGCGTCGTCGTTCATTGTGTAGAATAACGAATGATCTATCTGCTCAGCCAAGTGTGTTCCCCTAAGATCATTTGACAGTCTTGAATGCCAACGATCGTGGTGCGCATTAAAGTCGCCAACTACCATACGGTCTTCACATCTGAGGAGCACGCCTATTTCAGGGTGATATCCTGTCGGGAGCTGGTGATAGGTGGTATATCAACGTTAGATATTTCGAGCTCGAGATCGCCTGACTGGATAGCAATCCATCCAAACTTCCATACAAAGTTACTTCTTCTTCTTACTTGGCACTGTAACCGCCTAAGCGATTTTGGCCGAGTTCACCAAAGCACGCCACTCGTTTCTTGTTTGTGCCAACTGATGCCAATTGGAAATGCCAAGTGGAGCCAAGCTCTTCTCCACCTAGTTTTCCATCGCAGTGGGGGCCTCCCTTTTCCTCTGCTGTCACCAGCGTGTTCCGAGTTGAATACTTTCAGAGCTGGAGCGTCGGTGTCCATTCGAACGACCGGGCCAAGCCAGCAATCCGCTGTATTTTAATTCGCCGCACTATGTCCATGTCGTTTTAAAGCTCATACAGCTCATCGTTCCATCGTCTGCGGTATTCGCCGTCGCCAACGCGTAAGGCCCGTAAATCATCCGCAAAATCTTTCTCTCGAATACTCCAAGAGCCACCTCATCGGATGGTGTCACTGTCCATTATTCAGCGCCATATACCAGCACAGGCATGATGAGTGACTTATAGAGTGTGGTTTTCGTACGTCGAGAGAGGACTTTACTCCCGAATAGCCTACTCAGTCCAGAGTAGCTTTCCATGCTGACATTATTATCGGTGTTAATGCTAGTTCCAAAGTAAACGAAATTCTCTACTTTCTCGAAATTATAACTGTAAACAGTGACGTGGGTGCCAAGGCGCGAATGTGCTGACTGTTTGTTTGATGACAGGAGATACTTCGCTTGTCCTTGTTTACAATCAGACCCATTCGCTTTGCTTCCTTATCCAATTTGGAAGAGGCAGATCGGACTTTGCGGTTTTTGCTACCGATGATGTCGATGTCATAGGCATAAGCCAGCAATTGCACGCTCTTGTAGTAAATTGTTCCTGCGCGGTTCAGTTCTGCAGCTCTTATTATCTTCTCCAACATCAGATTAACGAAATAACATGAAAGGGAGTCGCCCTGCCTGAAACCCCGTTTGGTGGCGAACGGCCCGGAGAGGTTTTTCCCAATTCTGACGGAACCATATCAGTTTGGCGGGGATGCCAAATTCAGACAAAGTTGCGTATAGACAACTCCTTTTAGTGCTGTCCAAATCGGCTTTAAATTTGACAAATGGGTGGGGAGTGTCGATTCTCTTCTCGCGAGTCTTTTCCAAGATTTTGCGTATTTTGAATACCTGGGCCCAATTGCACCAACGAGTTATCACTTATCACTTTCCTACTTTTGGATAAGCCTTTTTATTGAAAAGTAAAATTGATAAGTGTTGCACTTTTACTAATCATAAAAAACTTATCAACTTATCAAAAAATTTATAACTGACAAGTTTTTTTGATAAGTCGATTTGATAACCATTGCAATTTCCTTTGCTTTTGAAATAGAGAACTTTTCCAATAATGTGCTTAGCTAAAATGATTACCGTTTCTCAATGGAAAACGAAAGCTTAGCAAACCCAAGTGCGATTTGATAAAGATTTTCAATTTATCATTTTTTTTACTATGTCGCTCGCACAAAGCAAAACCAATAAATTGGCTGCCTTAAAAATTATTAAGGAAAAAAGTAAGTCCGTCGTGACTATCATATGTATGTAAATAACTATACTTTTCTATATATAAGGATTATTTATTTGGATCTTTCCAAAATAATTCAGTAACAAAAACAAAAACACCACATTGCATTAATTGAATGACTTATGTACCGGTTAACTAATTGGTACTCAGTAGCCTTATATTTATATTTATCATAGTTCCATCAATGCACCCTGCGACTTAAGAAAATCCAATATTTTTCGTAACTTCCGGCCAACATATAGTTTCATCCATCAATTTGTTAATCACGGCATTTGCCACTCGATGGATTACTGTACATTAGGGCGGGTCAATTTTTTTTTCGACATCGTTCCTAGCTGATTCGGATTCTACATAAAATTCTAAGAAAAAAAGCCCTTTAGACCATAGCTCTAGAATCAATTTCGAGCCTGCGCAATTTTAAAAGAAAATATTTTAAATTAATACTAAGTCCATAATCAGATTAATATTTACTAAAGTGTTAGGAATGTTTTTTTTTTTTGTAATAAAGAGTTGTGCTCGGGAGTTTTGTGATATGAAAAATTAATTTCTGATATCTATTTTTTATTCAAAGAACCTCAAGATGGCGCTTCAAAGCAAATCTACTATATATTTGTGGAAGTATGTATGTATGTATGTACCAGGTTGCAGCCTGAACGGATGTACAGAATCGAATAAAATTTTGCCAAAGTATTTCCATGACTCCTGGACCTATAATAGGGTAAAAAAATTGAAACTCGCCAAGGGGGGAGGGGGATGAGGGGTACCTCCCATAGTGAAAATTTTTAATCAGCTCTAACTTCGGATTATAGTCACATGAACTCGAAATTTGAAATGCACAGATACCTAGGGTAGGTGCTTATGGAAAGATATATGTATATAAATGAGTTTATAAAAAGGGGCGTGGCACATCTCATAGGTGTGGAATCTTTTATCAGCTATAACAGCAGGCAGTATTAGTGATCTCATTATATAGCATTTTGAAGATTTGTTATAATTGATCAAAGTGAAATTCAAATAAATTATAGTCTTTAATATATACTCAGTTAATATACGGATAAATATTTACTAAAGTGTTACGAACGATATTTTTTAATACCATAAGAAAAAAATAACTATGATTTAAAGGAGTGACACACAATGGCTAGAGTCGTCGCATGTGTGTATTCTTTCATATACATATATATGGGCCGTTCTTACGGTTTATATATTTTTCATCCACTAGCTTATTCCTTACCGAAAATTTTAAATAAAAACAAGTAAGAAAGTCTAAGTTCGGGCGGAGCCGAACATTAAATACCCGGCGCAATTATTAAATATATGTTTTCCACCTTTCCGAAAACTACCGCTACACGATAAGCCGGGGTGTATAAATTTTAAGTAAATTAGCGTCCTTAAATTTCGAAATATTGAAGTTTCAAGCATTACTGAAATATATCGTTATATGAAAAGCGGTCGTAATTTAGTCCGATTTCAATAATTTTCAGCGCTTTGCTTTCATGTGGCAAGCACGATAACCATACCGAGTTTGGTTCAAATTGCTAGAACGGTTAGCGAGATACATATATGTTATCATAAGTGGGCGGTGCCACGCCCATTTTCCAAAATTGTATCATAAGCGTATTTCTTGGTAAAAAATTGTTGCAACCATGTTGTTGCTTTAATATTTACTGATTTATCGAGGATTTCTTATTTTTCTAAATTACCGTTATATGGGATGTGGGCGTGGTTATTGTCCGATTTTAAAAATTTTCGGCCATTTGGTATGTTGTAGCAGGACCAACAACTGTGCCAAGTTTGGAAGAAATTGGTGCAGCGGTTACCAAGATATACGCATGTAACCATAAGTAGGCGTGGCTACGCCCATTTGCCAAAATTTTATAATATTCTTATTTTTCGTCTAAACCTCATTGTAAATATCAATTTTGAGTGAATTATCTTTAGTGGTTACTAAAATATCGCACTTTTCGTATTTCTGAAAATTACCGTTATATGGGAGGTAGGCGTGGTTATTGTCCGATTTCGCCCATTTTCAATACCATCCGTCCCATGCCCAAAGGAAGTCCACGTACCAAGTTTCGTTAAGATATCTCAATTTTTACTCGAGTTATCGTGTGCACAGACGGACGGACGGAAGGACGGACGGACGGACGGACGGACAGACAGTCACCGCTTAATCGATTTCTCTTTTCATTCTGATCATTTATGTATACATTTGTCTATATCTATCTCGATTCGTTTTGCCTGTTACAAACAACCGTTATGTGAACAAAGTTATAATACCCTTGTGCACAAGTGGGCTCGGGTATAATAACAAGTTTTAACCGCAGATACAGTACAGGTAGCAGTTTAAAATGGGGAACTGGGTAAACTTAATAAAGAAAACATATTCTCTGGTTAAATTAATAAGCCTGCCCGGATAACACAAAATCCTAAGCTTGATAAACATTTGGTGTTATACAAGTTTTATAAAGCTCTACTTGTATTTAGGAAAAATGCCAAAAAAAAAAATTATAAAATTTAGTGATTGATTGATAGAAATAGAGAGGGAGTTATGGCTATGACAATAGAAACTAGAAAAAAGATACCTCGTGTTGAAACCAAAAAGGATCTAAAACCAAACAAAAAAATATAAATACATTGTTAATCATAAAAAAAAATTTATGATTCGAAAAATAATTTTGAAATATTGTAAATTTTTTTTTTGGTTTTTTAAAGTTAAGGGTTTATTTACCTACAGTAACGAACAAAAGTATTGGCACAGTAAATTTTTCGCAATATAGGCAAAGTATTTTTTAGAAAAATTCCAAGTATGCAGTTTAATAATACATTTAATTTTAGTTTATCAAAGTGCAGGTTTGAAGTTGCTTGAAAATCTGAATATAAAATTGCAAATTAGTATGCTGATTTATTGAATTTTCATGAGTTTTTCAAAAAGTTTACACATTTGATTTTTATGTGTTTTAGTGTAGTATGAATAATGTGACCAACTATTTCATAGCACAAAGAAGTACAGGTTAGGTTAAGTTAACGACGCGAGTCGATTATGAAATTTCGAATGCGGCTAATTTGGATCCCTGAGAGCTCAGTGTTTGTTGAAAAGTGCGAGGATCAGTTGAAATTTCAAGTCTCAACGCATGAATACCAATCGCATAATGGCCTGTCAGAACCCCCATCACTAGCCCTTGAGGGGTAACATGTTTAAAAGTGCCCTATTAAAACATTTGCTGCAGCAGAGAAACATCTTTTCCTTTTTTATGTCACGACCCGGTTCCCCTAAGCCCAAGAGCAGATCGTGCTGCGACAATTCTGTCTGCAATATCCGCAGGCGCCGTGTTCAACATATGTATGTTAAGCGCCAGTGTAGGTGTGGATCCTAATGCTCCGCTAATTCCTATTTTACAAGTGTAGCCTTCTCTAGTAAGTTCCACCAGAGAAGGGCTCCCTGAAACAATATAGGCTTAAATCTGGTTTCCTAGAGCTAATGAATTAATTTGGGCGAGAGACCCCTACAGAAGTACAAGGCAACCGGCACCTTTCTTACCTTACCTCAATATTAGGCTTCCACGACAGCCGCCGTTGATCGCCCACCTAGTTACCTGGTTCAGGTACTCTGAGCCAGAACAAAAATGGTGTCTAGAAATCGTCCCTTAACCAAAATTTCCACATCATCTACATAGGCGATCACCCGACAGCCCACTTTATCCAGTTTCTCTAGAAGGTCTTTTACAACCGCAATCCAGAACAGGGGAGAGAGAACACCACCTTGTGGAGTGCTCCAAATGACTCTGCATTGAGTGCAGGCGCGTCCCCACTCCGCCGCGACAGTTTTATTCGCGGTAGTGAGCTGTAGATAAGCCTTATTAGGTTGGTTTCGACCCCCTGATTATGAATATTTATATCGACTGTTGCCTCTGGTGTGACATTGTTGAAGGCCCACTCGATATCGAAGAAGGCCCCTACTGCATAATCTTTATGCGTGAAAAGTTCCTATGACCACTTTACCAATGTATGCAGGGCGATATTCACCAACCTCTTACATACATATAACATATTACATATAAAAAAATACATACAGTAACTTCTCCCGTTACAATAGTAAAAAATATGTAATTTGCTTTGTAGTGCAATCTTGCGGTTCTCTAAATAAAAAATAGATATCACAAATTAATTTTTCATATCAATAAGCTCCCAAGCACAGGTTTGTATTAAAAAAATATATCCGTAACACTTTATTAAATATTAATCTGCATATTTTATCAATTCGTCGGAATATGTTTTTATGTATGTTACCGCGTAACTTTGGACTACGTTATCCATTTTCTATAATTCTTTTTGAAAGAAAAGGTAGTCTCAGAGGTAGTCTCCTACTAATTGAGTGTAGATCCGATAATTGGGCCACGAAGAAAATAATGGTACACTTAAATTTGTATATGAGAATTGAAGTCGGTTTTGTTTTTTTGTTTAAATTTTACTCCACTGTTCACAGCTTCTATAAAAGATTCATAGGCCATATTTTTTTGTTAGTTCAATTGTGGAACATTTGTGTGAACTGCTTCGGCTAATACTTCGGCTTTTGTTCTCTTTTTATATCGAGGCTAAGTGCATTGTTCGATGGGGTGATATCATTGCCAAACATGATAGTACTTTGTTTGCCATCAATAAACACTAACTTGACGGAGTTACAGTATTCCACATTGATGCGAGCCTCAAAAGCTTTGAATAATATTTGCGAGTATGGCTTTTAGTTTTTACCGCTCAGGTAGGTGGCAGGCCTATAGAAAATATTTCTTAATCAATAATTTTTCAAATACTTTTCGTTCGACACCTATATTATAATACATACATACTTTATCTTATTAACTTAATTGAATTAAATTTTCGAAATTGGTGGCAACTAGACTCAAAAATATTTTCAGTAGTAGGCCTTCTTAAACCTTTTTAATTTGATACCCATATTGCAATATTCAATTTATTTTATCAATTTCATTTAATTCAATTTTGAAACAGGTGGCAACCCCCCTCAAAAATATTTTCGCCTGTAAGCCTTCATAACCTCTTTCTTTTGACACCCATATTGCAATATCTAATTTATGTAATTAATTTACTTATATTGAAATTTTTAAACAGGTGGCAACTCTGTATTTTTTCTGGTTTTAACCATCCGGATATTATAAAAAACAAACCGAAAAAATAAAAATATTAAAATCGGTCAAGCTGTTTTCGAGTCTTAGCAAGGCTAACGGACAGCAATTCATTTTTAAATATAAGATATCTTCTTTTAAAAATGCGCAGGCTCGAAATTAACTTTAGATCTATGGTCTGGAGGAATTTTTTTCTTAGAATTTTATGAAGAATCCGAATATGCTAGGAACAATGTCGAAAAAAATCGATCCATACAAATTGACCCGCCCTACTGTACATACCGCTAATATGTGAACCCCATGCATTTGACAAATTCCATGATATTAGCTACCATTACCTAATTAGTGCACAGGCGATAGTAATTGCTGTAGCGGACTTAAGCCATTATTACGCTCACTGCTATATTGTAGGTCCGATCCAATTTTAAATAAAATTTCTTGAATTTGGCTACGAGATAGCCGAAATTTGTCTACTAAATACAGCAATATCTACACAGCAGCTGATTTTTTATTTCATGACATGCCTTTTATTATTTTATAAATTTCATAGTTCGAATCGAAGCATTTTTTGTGTCAATATTTTATCGAATCCCGTGTTAGAGCTTAATTTTTAGATTGCTAAGAATAATTGTATTATCCTTTTACAATAAATAAATTAATTAATTAATTCAGACTGAATAAATGTAACTTATCCCTTGTGTGATAGGTAAAATTACTAATAGAAAAATAATGATAAAGTTAGCAAAATGAAGTGACAAATAAAAATTTTTCGTGCAACAAAATGCTAGTAAATTTTGATAATTTGCATAACTTATCACTTATCCGCTAAACCCTTTTCGCTTAGCTTAGTCTTTGAGTGATATTTTACTCATACTCATTTGAGTGACTTTTTCTTATCATCTTGGTGAAACACAAAACTTTGCGCAAGTTCGTTAATTTGCTAAAATGCTAATGGTAATTCATTGGTGCAATAGGGCCCTGGTCTACGGTAGATTTTCCAGGCCTAAAGCCACACTGAAAAAGCCCAACCAGTTCATTGAAGGTGGCCTTAAGATTTTCCCACAATATGCTCGGTGAGACCTGGTAATCTTTGCTTAGAAGGCTGATCCCGCGGCAGTTGGCGCGAATGGCGGGGTCGCCTTTCTTGTAGATTGGGCAGAGCACACTTAAATTCCAGTCGTCAGGCATGCGTTCATCTGACTATATTCTGCACGCATGCACTTTATCAACTCCTCGCCACAGTACTTGTATAGCTCAGCTGGCAGACTGTTAGCTCCAATAGCTTTGTTGTTTTTCAGCCGCGTTATTGCTATTCGTACCTCGTCATAGTCAGGCGGAGGAACGTCGACTCCGTCATCATCGACTGGGGGCTCGGGTTCGTCTTCTCCACAACTTTCGGTACTGCTACCGTTCAGTAGGGTGGAAAATGGTCCCTGCATAATTTAAGTAAGTTCTGAACATCGGTAACTAGCTCGCCAGTTTTGTTCTTACAGGAGTACGCCCGGGTCTTGAAACCTTCCGTAAGTCGCCTAACTCTTTGGTAAACTTTTGGAGCGTTCCTCTTCTCGGCCAGCATTTCAAGCTCTTCGCGCTCACATATTTCGGCCTCTCTCTTCTTATTGCGGCAGATCCTGATTTGCTTGACCTTGGTTTGTCGGCCCAAACATGAATCTTTATTTACGGTTGATGGATAGCTCGTTTCCAATGGATGGTGGCAAGAAAGAGGCTGACTTACGTGTAATGATTTTGTATTACCGGCTTATGGTGACTCAATTGCTGTCAAATGAGTAGTCCAGATTTGATGTTCACAACTTCTTTATTCTACGCAACAACATGGCTGAGGATTTGCCGGAAGGAATGTGACGGCACCTTTTGCTTCTATTAATTTCCACTGAGGGGTGAGTATCGACTCCCCGAATGTCGCCAGCTTTTAATACAAGTTTTAAATCCACTTTAATTACTTGATTGTAATTCCGTTCTTGCGAGGGCTGATGAGTGTGGTTCGCTCCGTGTCCAATTCCAAAAAGAAATATATATTTCTAGCCTCGTGGTATGTGACCACCGATTCTTTTATCGTATCTCAGTGTGGGCGTAGCCATGTCAATTCGTGTTCATACCGATATGATGGTTCGTGTCTTGAATAACTATTGGCTACGTACATTCATCTGGCAATCCCCCCTCCCCCCCCCCCCCATTTTGAAGTTTAGCTTTGACAGTTTTGTTATGTTTACATTTCTTATAATCGTTCTTATGTCTATTATTTGGGCAATAAAAAATAATAGATCATTATCCCACTCTCATCTTCAGCGACACGTTAACAAAAAAAATGTGGAGCGTTTAGTAGGGATATGAGAATGGTGGTTCGAATGCGATTCACGGGCTGTGGTTTGATTGACGTTAGACCTTACATCGAAATCGTTGTACATGATCTTCATCAACCCCATCCTGGCTCGTTCAGTTCGCATTTAAGCGCATATGTATGTACAAATGTTCCGTCTTTCTTATTTAGTTTCAGTACGCATTACATAACATACGGTAGATGAAAGGCATTGGTAAATGATTTGGTTATTAATCTTTTCTTGTTTGCTTTGATCGATTTACTAGCAATGTACTGAGGACATAATATAAACAAAACTATGGATATAACAAAACTAAACTTAATTAATTTATTTCAGCCGGGTACCCTGTAATAAGGCAGAATCAATGGAGTATGGAGGCCCGCCATATATTCATCGAAATCCTTGAGAATGAATGAGTTAACGTGTTGTGATTAAATCGGCGGAATAATTGCCAAGCACTCGGTGTTTAGCATTGATCAGTTCATATGAATTCGAACAAAGTTTCCGTGAAACATAGGCTCTAATGTTTAGGATTGGGAATGTACACTTCCTAGCCTATCTCGAAATGGCGTTCTCTTTTGCGGGTAAATGCCTGTTGTGCGGTTTGTTGATGGTATAAAGGCGTTTTCATGTGTTTGATGTTATAATCGGCGCAAAAGTTTGACTGATGAATTGAGTACCATTATCTGATATAATGAGTTCGGGGCAGCCATTCACCGTGAATATATGTCGAAGATAACTGACTACGGATATGGCGTTTACATTTTTCATGGGCTGCGCCCAGACAAATAGCGAGTAACAGTTGATGGCTACGAAGATCCATTGGTTACAATTTTTAGACATGGGCAGCTTACCGACGAAGTCAATCGATAATTGCCTACCCGGTCGTTTTGGTTCTCTATATTCACCGTGAGGTGTTTTGGTGCTCTGATTACTAAGTTTAATGCGGTGGCATAGTTCACATTGCCGAACGTACTGGTAAACGGAGTCATACATGTTTGGCCAGTAATAGCGTTGTGAGATACGTCTATAAGTTCTCCAAACACCCTGATGCGAATGTTGGTTATGATTTTCATCGAGGACTTTTGCTCTGTCAGAAGATGGTACACAAAGTGTCCACAGTATTTCCGCGCTTTCATTGGAAAATTTCAATCGATGATATAGAAGGTTGTTCTCGATTTTATATCTATCTAATGGTTGTTTTGAGGCCATGGCATGCATTTTGTTGTACCATTTATCGCACGTGTTTGGGTCAATGTTGATCACGGATGTGATTGGGATACGATTAACGTGCAAATTACTCAGAAGCTCAATTGGATTTCTACGAACGATGTTGAGAAGAGAAAAAGAACGAGATAAGGCGTCAGGAAGCTCCAAATGTTTTCCTGGTTTATGAATAATTTTGAGATCGTATGGTGGTAATCGGATCGCCCAACGATATAAACGGCCAGTTGGGTCTTTGAGAGTGTGTAGCCAGCACAAAGCTGCATGGTCCGTTACCACAACCAATTCACGACGCTCAAAATATGGACGGAACTTTTCGACCGCTAAGAGAACGGCTAGGTATTCCCGTTCGGAGGCTGTGTAATTTTGTTCGAGAATTTCTTAGAAATAAATAATATAAAAAAAACTGTTTAATATACAACGCTTTTATAAATGGACTAAAAAGTAGAAAATAATACTTCTCAGTCCCATAGAATTTGTTTTGATAACTTTTGATTTTGAAATTTTAGCAAAAGTCATTATAAACAATCTATGAAATTGAAAATGAAAAACGTGGAGCGCATGCAATACAAAGCATTTGATTTAATTGACAATAGTCAAACTACATAACGTAGACCTAAATTTCTAAAGCGTAAGTAGAACTTTGAAATCGATTTTAAGCGGTCGTTATTCATATACCCACATACATACATACATATATTACTTTTCATATCAATTCAAGTGTATTACATGCGCCCCACGCTTTTCATTTTCAATTTCATAGATTGTTTATAATGACTTTTGCTAAAATTTCAAAATCAAAAGTTATCAAAACAAATTCTATGGGACTGAGAAGTATTATTTTCTACTTTTTAGTCCATTTATAAAAGCGTTGTATATTAAAAAGTTTTTTTTATATTATTTATTTTTAATAGAAAGGTGCACACACATGCATTTACATATGTATGTACATACAAACGAGCACCAATTAATTTTATTTAAAGAAATGGCGTGTCGTCTATTTCCGGTGTAGCAAACGTAATACATAGGGCGACATCTAGATGTCATCTACCTCGCCCTATTCACTATGCTTTTTTATAGGAGCTTTTCAAAGCTTTGCTTTATGGTGTCGGACACACAACATTGAAAGTTTCTGGAACACAACATTGAAAGTTTCTGGAACACAACATTGCAAGTTGATAAAAGCGTTGTAAAATACTGAACCACACGTTCATTTCCATCATGTTCTTGTACTAGAACAGCACCCGCTGCGATAAGAGAGGCATCGGTATAAACCTTGAATGGTTTTGAATAATCGGCCATAGTCAGAACGGGAGCGGTATTTAAACACTCTTTGAGTTTGAGAAAGGCTTGTTCAGCAGCGGTATTCCATTCAATGGGTCCTTTTCGGTTTCCTTTATACAATTCACAAAGGGTACCAGCCGGCTGCACCAACGAACCGTCTGACTTCTTTTGCCGTTTTGTGCCATGCAAATTCAACAATCGCTCGAATACGAGATGGATTAGCAGATAAACCCTCTTGAGACAAAACGTAGCCCAGGAATTCCAATCGTTTACAACAAAAATTCGATTTCTATGTTGAGATGGTTAAGCCGGCCCCCGCCAGACGTTTTGCAACAATAACATCGAAGTGCAAATTATGAAATCATCGACATATGCGAATGCATGTGGAACCAAATCACGAAAAATTTTATCAATGAGAATGGCTAATGTGGCGGGTGAATTTCTCAACCCCATCGTCATGCGACGAAAAGCATAAAGTCTGTTACCGAATGCAAAAGAGGTTTTCAGTTGACTCGATTTTGCCAAAGGAATTTGAAAGAAAGCTTGAGACAGATCAATAATGGTTAGATATTTAGCTGGCTTTAGTCGTGCTAAACTTTGGTTAGTATCCGTAATTGGATAGACATTTGGAATGGTAATTTTATTCATTTCTCTTGCGTCCAAGCATACGCAACACGTTCCGTCTTTCTTCTTTTTACAGCCAGAATTGGTGACCGCCAAGGGCTTTCTTCGACGGTCATAATGATGTCACGACTACGCATTTTATCCAATTCGGCTTGAACTTGTTCAGCCACATATGGCGATACTGGATATTGGCGTTTCATGACGGGTTTTGCATCACCCGTATCAATTACGTGTTCGATCTGATTAGTGACGTTTAAAGGACCAGAGACAGAAGTTGGATTATAAGGTCTGAGAACGGCGTCCAACAATTGTCTTTGATCTGGGGTGAGACTATGTGGAAGGCTGGCGCTCGTTATTTTTGGGGTATCTAGTTCACCCTCTAAACCGAGTGTGGAAGCGTCAATTGGCTCCAGGTCATTACCCATAGAAGATACCTGAGCTTTTTCTTTCCCACTCCCTGGTGGCTGGTTACAAAAATTAATAAATTTATCCACCGTAACCATTTCGACTTTAGTAGATTCAACTTCTTCAGTATCACCTTTGGCTGTATGTTTTAAAAATCGTTGAACTTTCTCTTGGTTCTGCACCAGTTCGAAAAAGAAGGCCTCAAGGAATGTCCGTCCCATAATTGGGTGTTTCAGTGGGATTGGTACGACAAGAGTTAGCACCAGTCGGGTAAGACTACCGACCGTATATAATACATCCACTTTACCAATGTACTTCTCATAAAATGTTTGTGAAATGACTGTGACTTCGGCTCCAATATCGAGTAAAACCGTATGAGAATGGTTGTAAACCATAACCGTGAGATAATCGCGACAATCGTTCGGAAGTTATATGTCAACCATTTCTCTGAGATAAAGAAAACATGGCGGAGTCGTGGTTGGTTAACTTGATTGACTGCGTCTTGCTGGTTAGTAGGGACTGGAGCTGAAGTAGGTTTGGTAATTGGTAGTGTTCGTTCAGAACATTTAGATGATGGTTCTTTGCCATCCCTTTGAATTTGATTAGACTCATTAAGAATCAGAGTAAAATTATTATTGGAATTCGGGACTAAAGATTTGTCGATTTGTAGAGGGACTTCGGTAGAGTGCGGATTGTTAGAGACAGTGGATTTAGATAAAGTTGTGGACTCTGAGTACGATAGACCACTATTCCCAATCGACTCCCTTACGCGTTTTTTGAACACGAGCATTGATCGGACGTAACCCCTGGTCGTGTACATTTGTAGCAGATCACCCTATTCGGTTGTGTTTGACACTTTTTGAAGTGATGACCCCACACGAGACATTTGGCAAATCGTATATTTTCGTCGCCCTCAACAACGAAAAATGGGTCGACGATAGTTCCTACCTTCGTATCATTCTCCTTTGGATTTTTGTCATTTTTATAATCCCCGACCGGTTTCGAATACCTATGTTTCTGAGGTGCTTTAATTGGTTTCTTTTGCTTGTCCAAGTATGCACATTCCCTGTCATCGGAGTCGCACCCAGGAGACGAAGCAGTATATTCCGAATGTGAAGAATCATCCGGTGGATCATGTATTGCCGAAATTTCCCGTGGGTGTGGCAACAATGAACGAATGTGGTGCAATTCGCTGAGCGAACTCACGCAATTGCTCCAACGTGTGGACTTGTCGAGTGTGGGCGAGTTCACGCAGATGATCGGATAATGTACCAATGATGATATCGAGGTGGTCCCGTTCATCCAGACCACAGGAATTACCCTGCAATTGGAATGTCAAGTCATCGATATGTTTCAGCAGTGTTTGCGAAGGTGGGTCGAATTTAATCTGTGCGTATGACATTATTACTTGGGTCCGAGTATGTTTGTTGAGGAAACGAGCTCGAAGTTTCGTGCAAAAATCTTGATAATCTCTGAAGTTCCTCAGTTCGGTGAAGTACCATTGTCGAGCGGCCCCCGTGAGTGTGGGCACCAAACGCGTAACCAATTCGTGGTCGGGTACTCCAATCTTATATCGAAATGAGCCAAAAAATGTAAATAATTTTCAACCGATAGAAATTTTTCGTTCACATGAACGCCATCGAATTGAGCACATCCCATCCATGATGGTAAGCCTCTGAATTTCCTATCCATTGCATCCGCTTGGGCAGATTCGTCGAATATAGTGGCTTGATTTGGTCGTGATTGTGGTGGACCGGATAGCGAATAATTCGGATATAAATGGGATGGTTGATTAATTGGTTCTTGGATATGTGACGTTCTAAGACCACAGTAGGTAGTGATCGTTTGAGTTTATAACGTTGAAGGACCACCCAAAGAACCATGCGGAGGATCCACCGAGGGTGGTATCCAGGTATGATTCCAGGTCGTTGGCATGCTTTGGTTCATATCACGAACATCAGCAATTTGTGTCTGCAACTGAATCCGATCACGGACCATTTGCTGTTGCATCTGTGTTTGGGCTCTCAGCAACTCAGACACCATTACAGACAGTTGGTGTAATGAGGGTGTTGGTTCCGTTCCGCCTGACACTGAATTGAGAACGGCTGGTTGAGCATTTGAATTAACCGTACTGGTGGTCAGGGTATACCGTGGTTCAGTTGCCTGAACCGAAGTCGGTATATTCTGGTTTGGAATCGAATCTGGTATGGTTAAGGGTAAATTTTGTGATGGAACAGTATTTTGAACAGCCGCCAGACAGCACTTATTTTATAATGGATGAAACCACCGAGTTTTGAGGTGTCTGGCAGAAGTTTTTGCAATGGGATGAAGTCTAAAAATGCCTGATACTACTTGAGGGTAGTGTTCTACAAACAATGGGGTAGTTAAAAACAGTCATTTTAAAGTTGAAATGCCATTTTAGACATGAAATGTATTTTGAGTTGACTATGACAGACATAAAATGATGTTTATCTTAGAATCATGTTTAAATAGATAAAACTCTATTCTAATTTGACTATGACTACGGGCCATTATCTTATTTGAATGAAGCATCAAGCTGAGAGAAACAACGAAAGGCAATCGGCACAAATATGCATACAAACACAAATACATAATTGGAGCTACATAATCATTCTGTTCATATTCTTTTACTGCGAATATCACTTGCTCAAATATTCTTTAAGTTATTAATAACATTTGTCACATATTCGCCGTTGTTTCTCATTTATTCTCATAAATGTAATATTGAGTTTTGTATTATAACCATACAAACAAAAGAGAAAATTTGAACGCAGAGAAGTAGTAGGTTTAAAATATGTATGTAGGGCATGTAATATTGAAAGTGATACTCACACTCTACATACATTCATATGTACGTTAAGGTGGCTCACGAAAAAAAAGTTACAGTGTTTCCACCGGAATTTCAAAATTCACTCTTTTCTAAGGACTCTCCCAAAATATTTCGAAAAAATATTAAGAGTTAGTGGAGCTAAACCAAGTTAAAAAAACGCTAAAAATAAACGTTTTTATGTAGGTATAAAAGGTAAATCTTAATAATTTTTCGAAATATTTTCCGATGGAAAGAGGGTGTCCATTTTTTTTTTTTTTGTATGGAGCGTGAGGCACCTTAATGTACGTACATACACCGCTGCACACTCGAAACTTACTTTCTGAGTTTACTCCCTCCTCTCATTTTATATATCTACTATTATCTAATTTGAATGAAGCATCAAAGTTCTAAATAGATAGTAGTTCAGCAATTCACACAAAAGGTTAAGTTAACGCGTTAAATGAATATGGTAGCGGAAAATTTTTACGAAAAAGAAAAAGGAAAAAGGTTGGAAAGGGCTAATTATAAAACCATGTAAAATTTTGCGGTTTGCACGCACTGATTTATCGATAAATATTTCGAAATATGGAATAGTTGAAATGAAAGCTGTGACCTTGCCCCTTTCATTTGATACCCATATTGTAGGAAAATTTAAAGGTTTTTGGGTAATCAAATTTATCGAAATATGTATGTATATCGAAGTCAAAATGAAACTTGGCACCTTCGCCTTTCCTTTGATACACATATTGTAGGAAAATTTAAAGGTTTTTGGGCAATCACATTTTGACCGATAACTCAGTTATCGATAAATTTATCGCAATATATCGAAGTGCAAATGAAACCTGGGGCCTTCCCCTTTCGTTTGATACCCATACTGTAGGAAAATTTGAAGGTTTTTGGGCAATCACATTTTGACCTATAACTCAGTTATCGATAAATTTATCGAAATATATCCAAATGAAACCTGGTGCCTTCCCCTTTCCTTTGAAACCCATATTGTAGGAAAATTTAAAGGTTTTTGGGCAATCACATTTTGACCGATAACTCAGTTATCGATAAATTTATCGAAATATATCGAAGTCCAAATGAAACCTGGGGCCTTCACCTTTCGTTTGATACCCATATTGTAGGGAAATTTTAAGGTTTTTGGGATATCACATTTTGACCGATAACTCAGTTATCGATAAATTTATCGAAATATATCGAACTCCAAATGAAACCTGGGGCCTTCACCTTTCGTTTGATACACATATTGTAGGGAAATTTTAAAGGTTTTTGGGCAATCACATTTTGACCGATAACTCAGTTATCGATAAATTTATCGAAAAATATCGATAGCCTATACTTCCTTCCAGACTATTAGCTGTCTGGATGTCAAATTTCAAGAAAAGCCGTCTTGCCATTCTCACGTGATTGAGGAACAGAAGCGTGAACATCCAAACATCGCTACATTCACATTTATAATATTATTAAGATTATAATTATATTTTGACAGTATCCGTTGTTTCTGATTGGCGCAAAAAAATCTTGCCTAGTGACGAATTCGCCCCTTGATATGGTCGTTACTTAAAGCTATTTATATTCGAAATTGCATGAAAATTGGAAAACAGGAATCCATAAGCTTATCCAGGCAAAAAGCTACCTACCTGCTTCACTACCCTGGTCCACTTCTCGGACAAAATGTATCATATATGCTAATATATGCTAAAAAGCTACCTGCGTACCGAATTTTAAGCAAATCGGACCGTAAATACGATTTTTTCGAATAGACCAGTCCCTGGTCCACTTCTCGGAAAAAATGGACCATATATCCTAATATATGCTAAAAAACTACTTACGTACCGAATTTTAAGCAAATCGGACCATGAATGCGATTTTTTGAAATAGATCGGTCCCTGGTCCACTTCTCGGAAAAAATTGATCAAATATGCTAATACATGCTAAAAAGCTACCCGCGCACCGAATTTTAAGCAAATCGGACCGTAAATTCGATTTTTTCGAATAGATGGGTCCCTGGACCACTTCCCGGAAAAAATGGGTCATATATGCTGAAAAGCTACTTACGTACTAAATTTTATGCAAATCGGACTATAATAAGATTTTTTCGAATAGACCTGTCCCTGGTCCACCTACCCGAAAAAAAGTAAAATTTAGCCTAAAACATGGTGGTTACCGAAAGCTATTTGTATAAAAAATTTCATGAAAATCGGACAAGCCGTTCGCGAGGTTACCTGTTACAAAAAAAAAGGGACTTCTCTTTATATAATTACTAGCTTATACCCGCGGGTTTTACCCCGCGCTTTTATACAAATAGGAAAAATAGTTTAATGATGTTAGATTTTATTTCTGTGTCCATTTCGTTATAGCTCGTTATTTTTTAAGCGAGTTAAGGTATTTAGGCCGTTTAAAACTATGAAATTATAAAATCTCGTCTGCGCGCTATGCATACGAAATATATCAATCCCTCTAAGTTTACCTCAAAATGGTTCCAGGTATACGACGCGTGAACGTGTAACCTTCTTGGAGGTGCCACGGCGGGTTCTAATATTTCCAACTCAAATTTAGTAACCTGGCCTTGATAAAATACCACTTCTCATTACAGTAGCAAATGCCTCAAGAGAGCTTTAGATTATAAGGCTGAACCCGGCTCTCCCTTTTCCATTTAATGAAATTTATTCTGTCAGTACGGCACTCATAAAATAAATCTCCATAACAAATTTAAAATACTTCGAGAGATTTTCTATCCTTCCAGAGATATGTATTAAGAAGTTTTTAGTATGTATGGGAGGCGACATGCCACCTTTTTTAATAACTCACATTTTTTCCATGAGCAATTGATACATTTTGCATACACAACTCCATACCAAGTTCCAGTATTCTTCCACAAACACTTCCAGGGATATGTGGCAAGAAAAAGTCAATTTGTGTAGGAAGTGCCACGCCCCTGTTTCTTATCTTCTTCCATGAATTTAGAATTGATTTTACATACCCCAGTACCAAGTCCCAGTACTCTACCATGAACACCTCTAGAGATAAGCAGTATAAAACAGTAAATTTGTACGGCAGGAACCATGTCCCCTTTTCGAATAACGCAAATTCTTCTCTATGAGTATGGAATTAATTTTGTATACACATCTCGGTGCCAAGTTCCAGTCCTCTGCAATAAACACCTCCAGAGATATGCAGCATAGAAAAATCAATTTGCATGGGAGTTGCCACACCACCTTTTCCAATAACTCTCATTTTTCTCCATGAGTATGGTATTAGTTTCACATACATGCATGCATACATATGTATTTCCATATCAAGCTTGAGTGCTTTACCCCAAACATTTGAAGAGATATGCAATATGAAACTTTCAGTCAGTATGGGAGTTGCTACGCCTCTTTTCCTAAAACGTCCATTTTTCTCCGTGAATATGAACATGATTTCACAGAGTGTTGGCAAACTGTTAATCTGATTAACGATTAAAATGTTAATCGCGTTTGACGATTAAAATTAATTAGTCGTAATCAACTGTACGATTAATGATAACATTTTTTTAATCGTTAATCGCCGGCTGCGATTACGTTTAATTAATTTAAAACATTAATCGTTAATTCAATTAAAAATAAAATCTGATTAATTTGTCTAGTTGTCCGAGTTTGAAACCAAACACCAGTTATAACATGTAACATAAAAAAATAATAATTATTGTTATTAGTAATACATAAACTGGGAACTTTTACAAACCTAGGCGTAGCCAGAATTAAATTTAGGGGGAGGGCTCGACCCTATTAAGCTGGCACTTCAGGGTACTATTTTATATATATATAAGGAAAATTTGAAAGTTAGGGGGGGGGGGGGGGGGCTCGATCGATCACCACCTGCCCCCACCTGGCTACGCCCATGTTGGTATATATCTTAATGAAAATGCACACCAAATTGCATAGATTGATGAGGAAACCCGACTTAGCCATACCGGATTAACTTGCTTTGTGTGCACAGGGAAATTCCAGCATAACTTAATTAATCACCAAACCTACTTGATCAAATTAAGAGTTAATGAATAAAAACTATTTTTTTAATCGCGGTTACGATTAACTGTTTAGTCGGATTAAAATTAATCATGATTAACTGTAATCAGATTGAATTTAATCGAATTAACTAACTAATTAAAACATCAATCGATTAATGCCAACATTGATTTCACATACATATCACTATACCAAGTTTCAGTTCTCTCCCACAAATACTTCCAGAGATATGTATGTAATATGAAAATGCCAATTTGTACCAAATTTCATCCTGATCGGAAAACCGGTTAAAGTAGCCTATTTTTCAATCCGGTCATAAACCATCTTTGAGCAAAATTTCATTTTAAAACAGGAGGAAATTCTTACAAAAGTAGCCTATTTTCCAGTCTAGGTCATAAGCTATCTGTGTGCAAACTTTCATGCAAATCAGTTCAGTCATTTCCACGAATTAATTTAATTAAACTTTCCTAATACGTGAGAACTCTTAAAATAGTAGCCCGTTTTACAACATAGGTCATAAGCTATCTCTGTGCGAAATGTCATGCAAATCTGTTCAGTCGTTTCCGCGTATTAATTTCATTAAAACTTTTTTAACAGGTGGCAACTCTTCTAAAAAATTAGCCTATTTTCCACTGTAGGTCATAAGCTATCTGCTTGCAAAATTTGATGCAAATCCGTTCAGACTTTTCCGCGTATTAATTTAATTAAACTTTTTTAGCAGGAGGTAACTCTTAAAAAAGTAGCCCATTTTTCAACCTAGCTCATAAGCTATCTGTGTGAAAACTTCCATGCAAATCAGTTCACTCATTTCCGCGTATTAATTAAATTAAACATTTCTAACAGGTGGCAACTCTTAAAAAAAGTAGCCTACTTTCTAACCTAGGTCATAAGCTATCTGTGTGCACAATTTCATGCAAATCCGTTTAGTCGTTTCCGCGTATTAATTTAATTAAACTTTTTTAACAGGTGGCAACTCTTTCAAAAAATTAGCCTTTTTCCACTGCAGGTCATAAGCTATCTGCTTGCAAAATTTCATGCAAATCCATTCAGTCGTTTCCGCGTATTAATTTAATGAAACTTTTTTAACAGGTGGCAACTCTTAAGAAAAGTAGCCTATTTTCCAATCTAGGTTATAAGCTATCTGTGTGCAAATTTTCATGAAATCCGTTCAGTCGTTCCCGCATATTAAATAAATGAAACTTTTTTAACAGGTGACAACTCTTAAAAAAATAGCCTATTAACCAATCTCGCCCATAGGCTATCTGCGTACAAAATTTCATGCAAATCCGTTAAGTCGTTTCCGCGTGATGATTTCCCAAACATCCAAACACACAAACTTTCACATTTATAATATTTATAAGATTATTGACTACTGAAGCATTTACCAGGGGTATTTAACAATTTATCGAAATTCTCATCAATGGGTAAAGGTAGATTGATGAAATAAAAAAGTTTTGTAAGGATATAGTTAACGTGAGTATAAATATGTAAATTTTTTTCGGGGCAAACAACAAAAACGAAAGTTATTAAGGGTCAAAGTTCATATGAAGCATCACTTAAAATAAAAATTTCTTAAAAACTATTGAACCGATTTCTAATTTTTTTTTGCATTGGATAGGTAATTGAATTACCTTTCATTTGAGGTACCAGTGCTTTGGGTGCAAAACCTCGTATGTGCAAAATTCGAAGCACTTTTTCAAATCAAAATTTTTTAAGAAGGACTTGGCATGGCGTCGGCTAGTGTTATTTTTTTGGGTTGACTTTATGAGAGTGCACCAGGCTTTGGAATATTTTTTTGTGTGTGTTGGACAGATGGGGTCACACAGATCACAGAATAGAAAACCCCAATGAGAGGCAACTTATATTTTAGGAGATATTGCATTTATAAATCCAAATTCTACTGGGGTTTTTATTTATTTTTTTTTATTTTATTGTAATTTATTTTATTATATTATATTTTCTTCCTTTTCATTTCATTTAAATAATTGAATTTTTTTTTTTCATTTTATTCTATTTTATTTAGTTTTGTTTACTTTTGTTTCATTTTATTTTATTGTAGTTTATTTAAATTAATTTTATTTTCTATTTTTGTTTCATTTTACTTTTATTTTAAATTAAATTGAGTTGAATTAAATTTAATTTTATAATATCAGACAACCAAGAACTGAGTTATTATTAACAAAAATGTTGCAAAAAAATGGTTAAGGTTTAGGTGCAACTTCATGTTATTTTATTGATTAATCTATCAAAATAAGGCGAAACGGAAAGTAAAGCTCTGGCCAAAGCTTTTCCTTTAATGCTCATGTTGCATAGAAATATTAAAGAATATATAAAGCAAAATTTATTTAATATTTAGATGTCGATTAATTTATGCGAAAACAAATCTGTTTCGCTCTATATTTGCATTTTATGCAAACTTGGAGTATAGCAAAGTCGAAATTAAACCTGTGGAATTTCCGTTTCGTTTTATTTCGAAGTTGTATAAAAGCTTACAGCCCAACCTAATATAAACGCACTCCGCCAGTTATCTGTCAAAAATGTCTCATGCAAATACAACTTGTATGGAAGCAACCGAAATTGAACGTACATCCTAATAATCTAACTCGATTTCCAATTTTTGTTCTGCGTGACATTTCGATTAGACGTTTGCACACAGGCAGAGATACAAACGCACGCTTATTTATTTCGGCTAGAAGCAAAAAAAGTCGCTCATGTCCGTGCGGTAAACGAACGCCGTGCGGTTTTATTAGGTTGGGCTGTAACATACTCTATGGCTACCACGTTTTTATTTTACATTTTTACTTACAGTAATGATAACTCACTTCACACTGCAAAAACTTCAAAAATCCAATTAATTAATCTTTCTTTTTCACTTCACACTTCATAAAGTTTATGATATAAACTGTATTATTTTAATTATTTGTTTGGAAATAGCACAAAATACGTCTATTTATTTGGGACACAAAACTCTTTTTGCCTAATTGCATCAGGATGTATGCAAAACCAAATGTATTATAACGGTATAAACAAAAGAGAAAATTTGAGAGCAAAGAAACTAAGTAGTAGATTTGAAATATGTATGCAATGCATATAATATTGAGTTTTGCATTTAACAGTACCTACAAACAAAAGGGAAAATTTGAACGCAGAGAAGTTAAATAGTAGGTTTGCAATATGTATGTAGTGCATGTAATATTGAAACTGATACTCACACTCAAAAATTTAGAGTCTAAATACATATATATGTACGTATGTACATACACCACTGTACACTCGATACATACTTTCTCAGTTTATAGACGAAGATCCCAGAGCCGCCAGACAGCACTTATTTTATAATGGATGAAACCACCGAGTTTTGAGGTGTCTGGCAGAAGTTTGCAATGGGATGAAGTCTAAAAATGCCTGATACTACTTGAGGGTAGTGTTCTACAAACAATGGGGTAGTTAAAAACAGTCATTTTAAAGTTGAAATGCCATTTTAGACATGAAATGTATTTTGAGTTGACTATGACAGACATAAAATGATGTTTATCTTAGAATCATGTTTAAATAGATAAAACTCTATTCTAATTTGACTATGACTACGGGCCATTATCTTATTTGAATGAAGCATCAAGCTGAGAGAAACAACGAAAGGCAATCGGCACAAATATGCATACAAACACAAATACATAATTGGAGCTACATAATCATTCTGTTCATATTCTTTTACTGCGAATATCACTTGCTCAAATATTCTTTAAGTTATTAGTAACATTTGTCACATATTCGCCGTTGTTTCTCATTTATTCTCATAAATGTAATATTGAGTTTTGTATTATAACCATACAAACAAAAAAGAAAATTTGAACGCAGAGAAGTAGTAGGTTTAAAATATGTATGTAGGGCATGTAATATTGAAAGTGATACTCACACTCTACATACATTCATATGTACGTTAAGGTGGCTCACGAAAAAAAAGTTACAGTGTTTCCACCGGAATTTCAAAATTCACTCTTTTCTAAGGACTCTCCCAAAATATTTCGAAAAAATATTAAGAGTTAGTGGAGCTAAACCAAGTTAAAAAAACGCTAAAAATAAACGTTTTTATGTAGGTATTAAAGGTAAATCTTAATAATTTTTCGAAATATTTTCCGATGGAAAGAGGGTGTCCATTTTTTTTTTTTTGTATGGAGCGTGAGGCACCTTAATGTACGTACCAACACCGCTGCACACTCGAAACTTACTTTCTGAGTTTACTCCCTCCTCTCATTTTATATATCTACTATTATCTAATTTGAATGAAGCATCAAAGTTCTAAATAGATAGTAGTTCACCAATTCACACAAAAGGTTAAGTTAACGCGTTAAATGAATATGGTAGCGGAAAATTTTTACGAAAAATAAAAAGGTTGGAAAGGGCTAATTATAAAACCATGTAAAATTTTGCGGTTTGCACGCACTGATTTATCGATAAATATTTCGAAATATGGAATAGTTGAAATGAAAGCTGTGACCTTGCCCCTTTCATTTGATACCCATATTGTAGGAAAATTTAAAGGTTTTTGGGTAATCAAATTTATCGAAATATGTATGTATATCGAAGTCAAAATGAAACTTGGCACCTTCCCCTTTCCTTTGATACACATATTGTAGGAAAATTTAAAGGTTTTTGGGCAATCACATTTTGACCGATAACTCAGTTATCGATAAATTTATCGCAATATATCGAAGTGCAAATGAAACCTGGGGCCTTCCCCTTTCGTTTGATACCCATACTGTAGGAAAATTTGAAGGTTTTTGGGCAATCACATTTTGACCTATAACTCAGTTATCGATAAATTTATCGAAATATATCCAAATGAAACCTGGTGCCTTCCCCTTTCCTTTGAAACCCATATTGTAGGAAAATTTAAAGGTTTTTGGGCATTCACATTTTGACCGATAACTCAGTTATCGATAAATTTATCGAAATATATCGACGTCCAGATGAAACCTGGGGCCTTCACCTTTCGTTTGATACCCATATTGTAGGG